>NC_090725.1:91020353-91027853 GCF_036898095.1 Palaemon carinicauda | reverse complement strand
GAAAAAAGATAAATTAGAGATGTTTAAGAATTAAGTTCTTTTCCAATTTTAGTTGGAGATCCTATGAAAATACATTACATGATACTATTTACACAATAAATTACCTCTTATAAATATACTGGCAAAAAGGCTAATGTTATTCACTTTCAATAAAGGCTACAACCGGTGGCTAGTAATCGTTTCTATCATTTTTTTAAAATATAGTTAAATACTTATTTTCTGTATTAGTTTGTGAAATAGTTTATATATTGAAAGTATATATTCATACAGAGGCAAATTCTTTCACTTAAATAGTATTTTCACTCTTCATGTTTCGACAATCCAAGATTACCAAATATTTGATAAAACTACCATCCTTTCCAAAGACTGAAAAATTGCCTCATGCTTCATGACGTCATTACATAATCTTTATCTTCAAAGGCAATATGTCAGCCTTAAAAAATTTGAGAGAGAGAGAGAGAGAGAGAGAGAGAGAGAGAGAGAGAGAGAGAGAGAGAGAGATTAACGGCAGAGCCCTGGCAGGTGGTTGGCAGCGTAAAAATAGAACATTAGTCAAAAAGACAATTTTCCGTGAGGCCCCTACGTCACAAAGCAGGGTTATGCCCATGCCCTCATACCCAGAGGTAGTGGGTAAGGAGAGATATGGGGAGTAAGGAGGGGACAGATGAGAAGTAATGGAAACGAAAAAGGCACAAAAATTACACTACACCAGAATTCGATTAACGATATATCATACGAGAAGAAACATCCTTTTGCTAACATTCAATTATAGAAGAGAAATTTATCAAGTCAACAAATTATGACACTTTCTTATCACTACCTCAGACAAAAATTGTATAATTTTACTAATAAATCATGATATACATTATTCTGTCTTCACTGAAGTTATAGCGATAATGCTATATAAAAAAAGAAGAACCCGTTAAGGAAAATATTCGTATTCAACAATACCATTCCAAGGAAAACTCGACATCTCAATATAAGAAAATCCATTTTAACCTACAGTAGTAACAAAGAGCAAGGGAAAACAAAGCATTACTGGTCGCAGCACATCAAAATAAGATATTACAACACTGGGAGAAATCAATAATGAAAATATCGTACATCATCATGCGTGAGCATAAATCAACCATCAAAATGTTTTCTAAAAATTTTTTCAAGCAAAACCAATTCCTATGCTTTATTTAGGTGTAATACCGTTCAATTTTCTTTCGCAAAAAAAAAAAAAAAACAACCTTTGATTCCATACAGTCGTTGACCGGTCAGAATGAGAGCAAAGCAATATTTGTAAAATATCTTATTATAGGCAATTATTAGATGATATTTACATTATGTTTTCCACAATTAAATTCTGGATACACATCATCTTGGGGTTTAGGATTTGTGACTGTTATCGAAGTATTTTCCAGAGAGGTAACGTCATAAGATCTTAGAATTTTTAGGATGTCTTCAATCATTGACCTTTACTGCGATTTCAATCTTTCTTGACACTACCTAAATGTTCTTATCTATGTAGAACTTTGATAAATAAAGATACTTAACCCAAGAGGACCCTAATTCATCGGGTATCGTAAACTAAACATCGACAGGATTTTTCTCCAAAAAATATAAGATTAAAATACTTACCATAACTTTCTTACCCTTACATAATAAAATGTAATGCGTATCTATCTATCTATCTATCTATATATATATATGTATATATATATATATATATATATATATATATATATATATATATTCCATGATAAAAGACTTGCCATCCAACACCAACACCGGGCACCCACCCCCAACGCCCAAACTACTTGGACCAGGAACTCTTCAGCGTCAATATGAAACTGGTAGAAACCCGGCAATGACACTATTTAGAACGGGATTTTTTGTTCACCAATCATTAACGCACAAGGAGGGCAATTCACGTCAAGATCAACAATTAGTACTGTAGTACGTTTCTTTCCATATGAATTAGCGCAAGTGCTAAAAACTAGTAAATTTCATTTGCAAGATCTGAATGCAACCCGTCTTTTGACAGGAGATGGACCATATAAATGCCACTCTATAATCACCTTTGATTAAATATAAAAAAGATGATGAACATAAATAAAGTTGAAGAAAAATCCATATAATCATGACGACTCAAAACAGCACAGTCTTGTGGCAGAAAAAGAACCTTATTCGCAGGACTTGGAAATACTCTAATTTCTACTAAATAAAAAGCAGTAAAAGAAAGGATATTGTCAGTACAAATCTAACTAACCAAACTAATTAAGAAATAAATTTTAAAATAAACATTTCAAAGATTCTTTCCTTATGACCTCATATAGTATTTCTGACATTTGAGATCAACAAAACTCCATACCATCAATGTAACTTTTAAACCCAATACCCTTATTGTAACTTCTAAACTTTGTTTCAAAATCATTATCTACCAAGATACGAAAAGAGCGTCATCAACTTAATGAGTTGGGAGTGAAAAAATAGAAGATATAAATGGCCGCTTTAAAATAACGACAATCCACTACTATACAGTACACTATGCTTTGGCTCCAAGACGCTTTATGACCAGAGATGAAAATATCCACAAATTCTGTATTAAAAAAGTTCTGCACAAAGGCACACATGTATATATATATATATATATATATATAATGTGTGTAAGTTATTATTCTTTGGAAACTTTCCATACAAGAAAATAGAAAAGCGCTGCCTTAACACACACACGGACACAAGCACACACACACATATATATATATATATATGTATATATATATATATATATATACATATATATATGTATATATACATATATATGCATTAGTACATATATATATATATATATATATATATTGGAATAGTGTTGTTCAGTATGATTTTAGTGCCAACCTCCTTTAGCATTCTTGTAGGTGATTCATTCGTGTACTAATCAGGCCTACTATGCTTACCCTGTCCGTTGACTAACAAAGGTATACAGAATGCGTTACAGTCATCGTGAAAAGATAAAAAGTCCTAATTCTCACACCTTACATGAATAACTGTAAATGACTTGATGTAACTTTTGGCAAATATCAACATGACAAACGGAGGCAGGAATAAATCTAGTCTAGTAATATGGCAAGATGAGAGAGAGAGAGAGAGAGAGAGAGAGAGAGAGAGAGAGAGAGAGAGAGTAATTTCCATATATCTTTTCTTATATATCCAAGGTTATCGTTTTCAATATCTTTTTCTTTTTTATCCAAGGTTATCGTTTTCAATTTATCTTTAACTTTTTTATCCAAGGTTAATGTTTTCAATATATCTTCTTGTATAACCGAGAGAGAGAGAGAGAGAGAGAGAGAGAGAGAGAGAAATCGCAGAAAAGTTAACTGAGCTACTGGTTTGCAATAACACGAAAGGAAACGAAGCGAAAACAATACTGCCGTATTTCGCGTGTCCAGGGGAATTCTAGGCCATCTTCCTCCCCTGATAGGAAAGCGGTTTACAGTCAACGCCGAATGAGCGGTGAACATACAGACCAACAGTCACAAAGCCAAAAGGCTTAACACCCTGAGTTACGATTGGGAAACCTAGCATCGTAAGGCAAGAGAAATTCACGCACCATCTTCTTTGATTAGGTTTGTCATGCGAGTCATTAAACATTTCCGATATGGACACGAAATAATGTGAGAGAGAGAGAGAGAGAGAGAGAGAGAGAGAGAGAGAGAGAGAGACGTTAAACCTTCAAAGTAGAACAACAATTCTTTTAATTCATCTGTCAAATATATGACCATGGTGGATACGAGTCCAGGTGGTTACAAATAATCAGGAAGACCGATTGAAATTATTGCCATTACCGGCGACCCTCCGCCCCTTTAATTAACTATGGCAGATAGAGGGCAACAGCTTACTCAGAGAGAGAGAGAGAGAGAGAGAAGAGAGAGAGAGAGAGAGAGAGAAACTCAATTTAGAATCAGAGTTCGTTATTTTTGAAGACAAAATTATTAAATCATTTAATCATTTCAAATAACCACATATTCTAATTGAACAATAGTCGGGTGGCAAATTGAAAATACATACATAATGGCAGGATTCATAATTCATTCAAATGCCTCATACAAGCCAACATCCATCAAACATACAACAACATGATGCGATTCCTATTGATATAACAAAATAGGCACATATATGAATCATACAAAAAAAAGAAGCTCTCCATGCAAATGACTTTGTAAAACATTAACATCAACAAAAAACAAAATATACCGAATAAAAATTAAATAAAATGTCTCCATTAAGGTGCCTTAAAAAAGACGTAAAATAAAGCTCTTTATTTTCTAGCATATGGCGTCTGTCGCCGCCCACACCACCAGCAGGCAAGGAGAGGGAGAGCCTCCCGGGTACCATGTTTATTGATATAATTACCATATTTAACGCCAAAGGGACGCCAAAATGACACTAATAACGTGGCCAGGGTGCTTTTCTCCAACACCAAACCCGGTGACCAACGCCAAATGTTTGTGTAGATTGTAGGGGTGTGTCTTCTTAATGGAGATTCTTATGAGGACTCTCGCTGATACCACGAGAACGAGGACAAATGAGGAGGGAACGAGGCGTTGGTAGGGGCATGGATAAGCTACGGACGGTGGTCAAAGAAAGCGCGAGTAGAGGGACGAAACAGCTTTATGTTTTGGATGAAAGATCAGTTGTGCTATACAGAAATGTGGGTCGAGAGAATGTATGAAAAGTGGGCGAAAAAAAGAAGGAAAAGGTAGGAAATAGGTTACGAACTTACAAATCGGAAGGTAATCCAGTACGGAATCCTCTTGTTGTTGTGGGTAAATACAGTGCAAAATCATATTTTTTGTGGGTAAATTCAGTACGGAATCATTTTATTGTTGTGGGTAAATCCGGTAGGGAATCGTCATATTTTTGTGGAAAAATCCAATAACGAATCATCTTATTGTTGTGGGTAAATCAAGTAAAGAATCTTCATATATTTGTGGGTAAATCTAGTACGGAAGCATATTTTTTGTGGTAAAATCCAGTACGGAATCAACTTACTGTTGTGGGTAAATCTAGTACGGGATCATCTTATTGTTGTGGGTAAATCCAGTAAGGAATCATCATAGATTTGTTGGTAAATCTAGTACGGAATCATACTTTTGTGGAAAAATCCAGTACGGAATCATCTTGTTGTTGTGGGTAAATACCATAAAGAATCATCATATTGTTGTGGGTAAATGCGGTACGGAATCATTATATTTTTGTGGAAAAATCCAGTACGGAATAATCTTATTGTTGTGGGAAAATCCAGTACGGAATCATATATTTGTGGGTAAATCTAGTACGGCATCATATTTTTGTGGGAAAATCCAGTACGGAATCATCTTATTGTTGTGGGTAAATTCTGTACGGAATCATTTTATTGTTGTGGGTAAATCCAATACAAAATCATCATATTTTGTGGAAAAAAAACAGTACTAAATGATCTTATTGTTGTGGGTAAATCCAGTACGGAATCATCATATTTTGGGGGGGGGGGAATCCAGTACAGAATGATCTTATTGTTGTGGGTAAATCCAGTACGAAATCTTCATATTTTTGTGGAAAAATCCTGTATGGAATCACTTTATTGTTGTGGGTAAATCCAGTACGGAATCATCTTTTTGTGGGAAATTCCAGTACGGAATAATCTTATTGTTGTGGGTAATTCCAGTACAGAATCATATTTTTGTGGATAAATCCAGTAGGGAATCATCATATTTTTGTGGGAAAATCCAGTGCGGAATCATCATATTTTTGTGGGAAAATCCAGTACGGAATCATCAATTTTTTCGTGGGAAAATCCAGTACGGAATCATATTTTTGTGGGTAAATCCAGTACGAAATCATCACATTTTTGTGGATAAATCCAGTACGAAATCATGTTATTGTCGTGGGTAAATCCAATAAGGAATAAAATTTTTGTAGGTAAATCCAGTACGGAATCATCTTATTGTTGTAGGTAAATCCAGTGTGGAATCATCTTATTGTTGTGGGTAAATCCAGCACAAAATCATATTTTTGTGGATAAATCCAGTCCGGAATCATCTTATTGTTGTGGGTAAATCCAGTGCGGAATCATCTTATTGTTGAGGGTAAATCTAGTATGAAATCATATTTTTGTGGGTAAATCCAGTACGGAATCATCTTATTGCTGTGAGTAAATCCAGTATGAAATCATCTCATTGTTGTTGGCAAATTCAGTACGAAATCATCATATTGTTGTGGGTAAATCTAGTACGGAATCATCTTAATTTTGTAGGTAAATTCAGTATGAAATCCTCTTATTGTTGTGGGTAAATTCAGTACGGAATCAATTGTTGTAGGTAAACCAGTACGAAATCATCATATTTTTGTGAGTAATTCCCGTACGGAATCATTTTATTGTTGTGGGTAAGTCCAGTACGGAATCATCTTATTTTGGTATGTAGACAGCAAATGTTGTGTAAAATGGTATTTAGGGAAAATACAAATCAGCATCTTAATAATTATTTCTCTCTGGTGAAATATTCATCACCAATACCAATGGCGTAAAAATTTTACTATTCAGGGAATACAAATTCCCAAAACTTGTTTTTGCACACCAGTTTCCGATAATAAGAAAGACGGCTATTAAAAATGACGGAATCTAGACACAACAATTAGGGTTACAGAATACTGTAGAATTATATAAGTTATTCTTCTCACTCTAAACTCAGTTTAAATATTTAATGCAACGGAAAATCAACAAAATTTGTAGATTTATATTTTGGTATTTAGAAGCTTTTTGCATTTGAGTAAAAAAAATACTCAAACCCAGACACACCACGTCTCGGGGCATATGAAAGATTATATATCAATATAATAGTAATTTTTTTTTTTAAATTATATCCATATTCTCTCTCTCTGTTTTGGGGGAACTGCAGCAAACCCACGTATAGGCAATGCAATCTTGTGTTATCCCACCGTAGTTCCGTCGGTTCAAAATCTCGATCTCAATAATTGTTTAGATAATAATAATGAAAAATAACAATACTTTATTATTATTATTATTATCAAAATTATCATCATCAGAGACATCTAAAATAAGAGAATAGCTTTATTATGATATTTTAGTAGCATTCATTTCTGAGGAACAACCACGTAATCATATTAAATCCCTTTAAAAACGTTAAAATCATACCCTTTTCCGCTACTTTGACCTCTGATATACCAAGATAAAACTTTTCAAACTAATTTATCTGCATTAACTATATTGATGTGTCATTATGAAAGCATAACACAAATATCCAGATTAAATTTGCTGCATTAAAGCCTCCCAAAAGATATTTGATTTTTACGAACTCTAGCCTTTAAAAGGTCCTAAAGTAAAGTTTACTAGAAATTATTGTAACTTCTCAGTATGGAAGGATATCAAAGTGTAACCGGCTACAAAATACTTTGAGGCATCTAAAATCTGTACCCTTAATCTTTGGCCTTTCTTACAATTCTCTGGGGCATAGT
>NC_090725.1:90962853-91015353 GCF_036898095.1 Palaemon carinicauda | reverse complement strand
GTATGTAATATAAATATACATGTATATATATATATATATATATATATATGTGTGTGTGTGTTTGTGTGTGTGTTTGTGTGTGAGTATAAGTTTCCGTAGGTTCCAAATATGTAGACAAAGTCAAGCTTTCACGTTATAAACGCGCACAAATAGACTAAACTTATGTTGGTAAAACTCTTCTCCATATTTAGTTATTCTTCATAAATATTTAGAAACCGTGTAAGTTTCATTCCTTATTCATTTACTGAAAGGATATCTCACCCTAGATTATTCTAACCTTATGTTAACACGCCTCATGTTCCTGGAACAACATAATACTGAATGGCCCTATAGAATTGGGTATTTGGCATAAAATAACAAATTCATGCGCTTTCTTATTATAGGAAAGTAAACCATATTGTTAATAAGTTACATATATATTTCAGCAATAAAAATGATTCAATTTCACTAATCACATAAATTACTTCTTCGCAGGTGCATGACTTCCCTGGGAAACCTCGGGCCCTTGTACCACCCGGCCTTCTGTGGCATTTGCACTTACAAGCCAACGTCAACTACCGCATCAATCCCCAGCAGGGCCGGCACGTCCTCACCCTCGTCTCTACTTGGGGGCTCTACGGCTTCCCCACCTTCTCTCCTCAACGGACCCACAACTTCTCCTTCATCTCTACTGAGTGTCCCTCTGCCTTCCCAGTCCGGCATCCCAATTGGACCAAGTGTCTCTGCTAGTGTCCCCATTGGTCAGACGCCTCCGGTAAGCCTCAACCTGGGTCCCACGCCCTCAGCTGCCAGTCTTTCCTTGGTACAGGCGTCCGCTGCCAACCTTTCCTTGGCGCCCCACATCCATCCGTCGTTCCTCAGGACCTCGGTGACGTCGCCTTCGCCGCCTGCGACCTCATCAGCATCAACGACCACCATAAAGAAGCCAGTCCCACTGCCTGCCACCACTTCCAGTCTAGTCGCTCTCCGCGCACAAGCTTACTGAAAAGAAAACTGGTACAGGGATCGTCCTGGAGAGGAAACCTTACTTTTCAGTTTAATTGGCCTTACAATATCATTATTTCACTCCATTAGTCAAATCTTTACTTCTAAAAAAAATATAAATAAAATAATAAAACCCTATACAGAAGAACATCTGTATAGAAGAGTATGGTTGAAAAAAAAAAAAAAAATATATATATATATATATATATATAAGTCAAATATCAGTCTCATTACTGATTAAGTCATTCTCATCGATTTTGTAAATTATATTTATGATGTTCAGACGTCGGCTTACGAGGCTGACATTCATTAACTTAAGGTTTCTATGGCGAGTTATTTTTGAGTCTAATGACACCAAAGATAGTATACATATCACGACATTAAATATTTACTCCTTGCACCGATTAAGTTTATAGAATAGATAGATAATTGATTCTTAAGTAGTCAATAGTAGAATTTTGGATATCGTAAATATGTGGTTTAGAAATTTTAAAAATAAATAATTTATAAAAGAAGTGTGCTTAATTAATACCCTGAGAGAGAGAGAGAGAGAGAGAGAGAGAGAGAGAGAGAGAGAGAGAGAGAGAGAGAGAGAGAGAGAGAGAGAGAGAGAGAGAGAGAGAAATGCGTCATGAAAGCTTTATTTTTATTCAAGACATATTTTCCTTCTGAAAATATTAAAGAAAATTTGCCAAGGGAAAATGAAATAAAAAGAAAATTAACTGCATAAATACCTCAAACAGCCAAAATTTCATCCATCTCATAAAATAAGATAACTCAAGTTTTAGTTACTGCAAAAATGAACGTTGGCATCATTGACATTGTATTGTACAATTCTGACAATTATGTGACACATTTACAGTACATGAAACTCACAATCTCAATCGTGGAGATATGTCTTTCATTTGAACCCTTCCGCAATATCACTACTTTCTTCTTTTCTTTTATGACAACATATCGTTAGTTAACATCCCTTGCCTCCTTACTATCATGCACATCAAGTAAATTCAATTACGACAGATTCTATTATTATTATTATTGTTATTATCATATTTATTACAACCTAAACTACAACCCTAGTTTGAAAAACAGGATGCTATATGCCAAAGAGCTCCAGAAGGGAAAAATAGCCCAGTGAGGAAAAGAAACAAATAAACTACATGAGAAGCAATGAAATATTTTAAGAATAGCACCATGAAAAAGATCTCTCATTTATAAACTATAAAAATTTCAAAATAACAGTAAGATAAATTAGATAGGATGGTATTCCCGAGTGTACCCTCAAACATGGAAACTTTCAAGACAGTGGAATACTAAGGTACAGAAGCTATGGCACTTCCCAATGGTTTGATTTTGTAGTTTCCTCCTTCTACAGTAGGAGAGCTGCTTACCATAACTAACGAGATTCTTCTACCCTTACCAAGAGGAAACTAGGCACTGATCAATTACAGAGCAATAGGTAACCCGTTAAGTGAAGAAAAATTGTTTGGTAATCTCAGTTTTATCAGGTATATAAGGCAGACAAAAATATGTTAAGAATATGCCAGCCTATTCGGTGTATGAGTAGGCAAAAATTAATAAGTACTATCTGGCCAGTCAATGGCCCCAATAATCTTTAGCGGTAGTATCTAAACGGGTGACTGGTGTGGTGCCCTAGGCAACCTAATAAAGTCCTGGCCAATCTAAATACCAAGGTTTGGGGGGGGGGGGTGAAGCCCCTCCACGATATTGGCAGGTTTCCGCCTACGTTACGTCACTGAGGCGCCAAATTTTTATGTTGCGTCGTCAGGCACAAAAGTGTGAGTATGTTTCTACATGAACACCACGTATTTACAGCATGGTAATAGACAATTTCCTTTCTCTCTCTCTCTCTCTCTCTCTCTCTCTCTCTCTCTCTCTCTCTCTCTCTCTCTCTCTCTCTCTCTCTCTCTCTCTCTCTCTCTCTCGTAGATGTTCAATTAATTGTCTTTGCTATATCATCAAAAATTCTTCCGCACTGTTTTTTCTACAGAAAATAATGGCTCGAGTCGAAGGCCACTTTTTGGATTGGTTAGGCTATGCCGACACTTGCACGATTCTGTGGCACGCATTGGCCCGACTCGAGTCGTGCCAGTGTGCAAACTAGTCCTAAACTGGCGTGAAGTGTGTGTAAACCCGTCATGACTGCGTGCCATGTCGGGAAGAGAATTTTTAAATATTCAAAATTTTGGTCACGACAAAATTTCGTGAACGGGTCGTGAACTATGCGCAAATTGTTCGTGAACTCGTCGTGACCTTGTCGGGGCAATGCATGAGGATGCGTGCCAGTGCCTGGCAGTGCGCGCCATACCACAACTGTCACGAACTGCCACAAATAGTTCACGAACAGCTCACGTCGTGTTCACGCGGAGTTCACGTCACGTTCACGAATTGGCGCGCGTCGCAGCGTGGCCATGCCTTCCCACTGACATGGTCACATGAACTTCACGCATTGATGGTACGAGCAGTTTACGACTAGTTTACAGACTTCACGAACAGTTCACGCACGCCATGAGCAGTTCACGACTACTGCGCGACAGTGGCGCTCGCATTGGTGTGGAGGTATATATAGGGCTTCCTGGACACTGTTCGCCATTCCAGAGATACCTAGCGAAGAGACAACTTATATCACAGAGACAACATGCAGCTGCCAGGTATAGGCATCTTCTCTTCTCTGCAATGATTGTGTCTGGCATTAAGCATGTTGTCTCTTCCAATGCTAATCCAAAAATGACCAGGGGTTGGGGAGGCCCCCTTTTTATAAGGCGTGCCCAAGTCGGCACGACACCGTTCGAATTGTGTAAACTCGTCGTGCCAATGCGGGAAGTGAGTAAACTATGCGCAAACTATGCGTGAACTCGTCTTGCCAGTTCGTGTCAATGTGGACACTGATGGGCACACATTCGTGAACTCGTCGTGAACTATACATGGACTAGTCGTGAACAGTGCGGGAGCCTCCCAGTTTGTGCCCCCAAATGGCACGACTTGCTACGACAAAATCGTGGCCAAAAGTCGCGCAAGTGTCAGCCTAGCTTTATGTAGATGAGAGCGATTTGTCTGTGTCAACGAGAAAGTTAACAGTCGAGTATACCTGGCGGACTGTCAGCATTACGAGAAAATGTTTAGAAAACCAGTGCCGGCTTATTTCTCTATTGACTCGTGTAGCTTGCCGATCTTAAATCTTAAATATACTTAAAGTTCCAATTTAATGATCCATTTGTTATACACGGCTCATATATTCAACATCGCTGGGCACATGTTCCACAGGCAATCTTAATTATTATTATTATTATTACTTGCTAAGCTACAACCATGGTTGGAAAAGCAGGATGCTATAAGCCTAGGGGTTCGTACAGAGAAAATAGCCCAGTGAGGAAAGGAAACATGGAAAAATAAAATTTTTAAGAGTAACATTAAAATATATATATAAACTATAAAAACTTTAACAAAACAAGGGAAAGAAAAACAAGACAGAACAGCATGCCTGAATGTACTCTCAAGCAAGAGAACTCTAACCCAAGACAGTGGAAGGCAATGGCACAGAGGCTATGGAATTACCAAAGACTAGAGAACAATGGTTTGATTTTGGAATCTCCTCCTCCTAGAAGAGCTGCTGACCAAAGCTAAAGAGTCTCTTCTACCTTTAACAAGAGGAAAGTGGCTACTGAACAATTACAGTGCAGTGAGCCCTTGAGTGAAGAAGAATTGTTTAGTAATCTCAGTGTTCTCGGGTGTGAGGACAGAAGAGAATAAGTGAAGAATAAGCCAGACTATTTGCTGTGTGTGTGTGTGTAGGCAAAAGGAAAGTGGACCATAACCAGAGAGAAGGATCCAATGTAGTACAGTCTGGCCAGTTAAAGGACCCAATAATTCTCTAGCGGTAGGATCTCGACAGGTGATTGGTGCCCTGACCTACCTACAGTACTACCTACAGAACTATCGCACCACTGTAAAATATGTACGTCGCATTTCTGTTGTTTTACAAGTGCCTCATGCATTACAAGTTTACTTTTCTTCAATAAGCTAAAATATTTACATCTATAATACATCGGTGAGTGTTTACCTACCAGTAATGTCTTTGACCTAAATCAGTCAATTGGCACCTCGTTTGTTTAGACAGAAAGGCAACGGTGTATCCCCAGCTCTAATATGCCCCAGCCTTGATTTTAGAATGGTCGGGCTATACCTACCTATTTCAACGCTGTTACTGATCTTAAGATATTTTTGATTCTCTATTCATTTCGTCACATATAGTTTACTTATTTCCTAATTTCCTTTCCTTACTGGGCTATTTTTCCCTCTTGGAGCCCTTGGGCTTGAAGCGTCTTGCTTTAACAACTTGGAGTGTAGCTTTGCAAGTAATAATAACAATAACAATAATAATAATAATAATAATAATAATACACTTTGCTTCTCATTCCCTCCTTAAACTACTGTACATTGTCATTCCTCAATTGCAATTCACTTCTCATTCCTCCCCTACAATTTGTTTCTCATTCCTCATTTATACTTTGTTTCTCATTCCTAACTTGCCCTTCGTTTCTCATTCTTCACTTGCAATTCGTTTCTCTTTCTTCACATACACTTCGTTTCTCATTCCTCACACTTCATTTCCAATTCTTCACATATATTTCGTTTTTTATTCCTCACTTACGCTACACTTCTCATTCCTCACACTGTTCCTTGGTTTCTCATTCCTCACACTGTTCCTTGGTTTCTCATTCCTCACTTATAGTTCATTTCTCATTCGTAACTTACAATTCCTTTTTAATTCATCACTCATACTTCACTCTCATTCCTAATTTACACTTTGTTCCTCACTTCTACTTTGTTCGTCATTTCTCACTTACACTTTGTTTCTTACTCTTCACTTACACTTGTTTTATCATTCCTTACTTAACCTTTTCATTACCCGTCAATTATATTTGGTTTCTCTTCCTCATTAACACTGCTTCTCATCCTCACTTATACTTCGTTTCTCATTCCTCGCTCATACTTCACTTACACTTCATTTCTCCTTCCTAACTTACACTTCATTTCTAGCTCTTCACTTATACTGTTACATATTCCTTACTTTCACTTCGTTTCTCATTACCCACTTCCACTTTGCTTGACGTTCCTCCCTTCCACTTTGTTTCCCATTCCTCACTTAAACTTAAGTTTCTCCTTACTCAATTCATTTCTCATTCTCCTTACTCAATTCATTTCTCATTACTCAGTTCGCTTCTCATTCCTCAGTTTGTTTTTCTTGTTCCTCACACACACTTTGTTTCTTATTTTCCACTTCCACTCGGTTTCTCAATCCTGGTTTACAGTTTGCTTCTCACTTACACTTCTTGTCTCATTCCTCGCACACTACATTTCTCATTCCTCGCTTACTCGTTGTTTGCCATTCCTCACACTTCATTTTTCAGAACATCTCACTATAATTCTTACGATATCCATTTTAATATCGCTGTTATCTATGCCAACCGCTAAATGTTTAACATTATTTAATTTGTATAGTGAAAGCTTTGAAAAGACGTGTTCTTTTGAAAGCTGGAAATTACTAGACAAAGAAATATATTGGCATCTTCTATGAACTGGAAAAACAGACCCATAACAACTAATCTTTGTGAATGGGTTAGGCACCGAGATACTTGGAAAATTAATTTTGCCTCCGGTTTAGACTAAGTTCCCTAATACTGAAGTTAACGATTATTATACAAGCCTACTTTGATTTCTTGTTTCTACTAAAAATCTGACCAGTCGAGAAATATACAAATCTCAATTTCGTTGCATAACAAAAGATTGCGTGTCCGTGTAATCTGTATAAGGGACATCGAACTTTAGCCAAATAACTTTGGGCAAAGATTGAAATATGTCTATATCAAAGCTGAATGAATGAAAGACAACGAAAAGAGAAAATACAAGCAAAGTGATTTGGGAAAAAAAGTGTCCTTAACGTAGAACCTTGAAGTGGATCAAATATCTTTAGTCAATTTTAAAAAGTAACTACACTTTTTTCTGATTTTTTCTAAAAATATATTTGAACATAATATCATGAATATAGATAGACAAATACCAGAGTAAAATATAAAACGTGTGGTGGTGATCATTACTTCAACTAAAATAGGGTGATAATAAGCAATAATATTGTAGTCCTGAACACATTACCGTAAATGCAAAAGCAGTTATCAGGAAAAATAAACGTAAAGGTGAAAAAACCAAAGACAGGAAATCAAATGGATGTACGGACAGAATTATTACAATATGCCATCCCACAAATTTTCAGGTTTTTCCTAACATCTTGGTAAATCAGAGAACTTCAAATTATCTGAACCAGCGTAACACCTCTCCCAACTGCAGATTCCAGCCATGACCCAATTAGCAAGCAAACAACGCATCCCACAATCTCAAAACTAATGATCATTATCATCATCTCCTCGTACGCCTATTGACGCAAAGGGCCTCGGTAACATTTCGCCAGTCGTCAGTACCTTGAGCTTTTAAATCATTACTTCTCCATTCATCACGCTTCATAGTACTCAGCCATGTAAATCTGGGCCTTCGAACTCTTCTAGTGCTTTGTGGTGACGTTAAACGTTTGGTGAACTAATCTCTCTCTATTGGGGAATGCGGAGAGCATGCCCAAACCATCTCCATCTACCCCTCACCATGATCTCATCAACATAGGGCACTCGAGTAATCTCTTATAGTTTCATTTCTAGTCCTGACCAGCCATTCAACTCCCAATATTCTTCCAAGAGCTTTGTTATAAAATCTACAAAATCTGTTGGATATTGTTTCAATGTCGTAAAAAACAAATTATAGTTTTTTTTATTCTAAAAGCAGAATAATACTATCACCAGCTAACGACGATGCAAATAAACTTGAAAAGATGTACTTTCAAAACTGAAACCCTACTATCACTCTGATCAATAGAGGAAAGACTGCACACTCAAAGAGTTAATTGAATAAATGCTTTTTCTGATAATTTAATTTCATAAAACATTGAAAAAGTAATGTCGGATTAATCTAAAGAAATTAAAACAAAAATAAAATATAATTTCTATACAAACTTAACTCATATAGTTCACCAACATCTGTATCATCATAAAAGATTACCAAAAACACGCACTATGCATTATCTGACAGCACTGAATGAGGGATAAATGGCTTACAAATCTTGGTATTCGAGAGGGGGAAAAAAATTCCTTTCAAGCTTCTCAAGAACGGTGCCATTTGCGACAAGCTACTGTCTCGCCAAGGATGAGATTGCTAAGCAATATGCACCATTCTCTGATTGTGCAAACCAAAGAACAAATCAGTCTCTCTTGTGATACATAAGGTCTCATCCTGCCAGGTTCTATATAATCACTAAAATGTATCTTTATGTTTCAAGTTGCAGGAAAGATTTCACTGCATCTTGCATCATTATGGTGTTTGTATGCAACTACCAATCACTTTATATAATAATGCATTTAGGTCAAAAGGAATTCGTGGTAGAACATATTTCAACTATGCAAGACTTCGTGTTTCTTTTAAAAATTATTCATAAAAGTTTTACACCAATTTATTGTGATCAATTCATCCATTAGCAAACTAAACCATCAGCAAGGGTTCTCAAACTTTTTAACTAGTCGACCTCGTTCTGAAGTTTGAAATTTTCCCTCGACTCCTTATTCTAGCATTTAATAATCCAAGAAAAACACATATGATTAGAACTTTAGATGTAAGAGTACATGTAACTTAATTCTTAGTACAATAGTATTTTCTTCTTCCACTGTTGACATTTTTAATGTGAAAGATGAGCCTGATGGGATTCAACAGGGATACTGCAGGCTCTTCACAAAAGCAACAAAAGCCTCACTGCCCTTCTACTGTGCAGGTCATCTGTTATCCTGTCATCTGCATTCATTTATGATGTAATGTTGATGAGCGGTTCAACAGTATCCCTGGGTGTGAATGGGTTCACCTAGATCTCAATTATGTTTAAAACTTTGTTCACATCATCTTCAACCATCTTCATTCGTGGGATGCTGGAATCTTTGTGATGCTTGCTCTCGGCACCATACAGTCCTACCATTTCTCTACAGGAGGAGGAGGATCTCTGAATGATGATCAAATTGGTGCAATGTTTAGTACCATGACAACTGAGTATTTCTTCACTTATATTATTGTTATTCCAACACATGACAAAAAATACATTTGGTTGTATGTTAAGAGGACTGTATATCTAGTCTCCCTGCTCAGCCAGCTTCAGATGTCTATCTACTTTAATTAAAATCTCAATTTCCTGGATGAGACTGTTTGCCAGTAAGTGACCGAGGTGGTAAAGTATCTCAGCCATCTATGAACATCTTGTCAGATCCCCCAGTCGAAAAGTAACACAACATGCTTGGGTGTCATCACTATTCCACCTGAAAGATTTTTGTCCGACAGTTTTAACCTTTCTGTAGAAATAGTCCTTTCATTATCATTTATGCATAGTACCCATGCCAAGAAGTTACATACCAAGTCAGCTTATGATGGCCATGGGATTCTATTCTGGATACCCATTAATTCTGTTCTCATAACTTGTGCATACCTAAACACTTTATTTGGTTTGTGTTCAACCAATCCAGATACAGGTGCTGGCTGAAAGTCGCTCATGGCAGCTGATGAAGACTAACTCAAACTGGGCTCTTTTTCTGTGGCTGCCAAAATGACAGTCTGCTGCCGAAGTGCTTCTGGAATCTGGATTGGAGTTTCTTAGTGTAGTAATTCAGGGCACTGATGCCAAAATCTGCCAGAGGGTCAATATACAAGTCCACTAGAACTGTCATCTTTACGACATCCAGACCATCAATGATCTTCTCATGTAAAACCCTCATTAGTTGAGTGAAGGCCGATTCATATCTGGCACAGGCTTCATTATGTCTATCTTTAGGAGTCTTGACATCACGGAGGAAGTCTAACATAGCCAGTTTTGTAATTTACCCCAATGGCAATGACGTCAATTCCTCTGATTTGCAGTAGGATTTACTGGTATTTTTTCTCTGTAGCTACCAGGAGTCCTTTGCATGACTGCACTGTGATACATTGAGTCAAATTTTAACTTTTTCCCCCAACCCAACGTTGTGTATGTTGGCCAGAAATGCACGTATCTGTCTTTGTGAATAGTGTCACTGAGCAGGTTTCTCTCATATTGGTACCAACTGTTTCCATGCTAATATACAGACATTGAGATGGATGCTCAAGATCTCTAAGCTCTCATAGCATGAATGATGATAACCACTCTTCTTTGAAATGTCTGCGTAAAACATCTTTGCGCTGTCTGCACTCTCAAGAGCTTTCGTCCAGCTTTGTGCTGTGAATGAAGTCAGACTATCAGAAACAGACCTCATACAGCGCATTCACTTCTTCCAGTCTGGTTCCTGGCCATGAACTCGTGTGGCAGAAGCCCCAAGTCCGACCATAAACAGAAAAATCAATAGAAATAAAATAAACCAAAAATTTATAAGTTTATAAGACCCACCACCTCATCTAAAGTTCACATATGTAAAAGGTGCAAAGAAAAACAAAAACAAAATCTATATGCAATTGATAGAAAATCCATTTTTGTACAACCTTTGCTCGACATAAAGTGTGATAATTTAATAAAATCATCTGACATATAAACTATAAATAAAGAAAACCCAAAATATTAATAATGTGACACTCTTCCACCCCAAAAAAAATTAAAAATCAAACAATGTGGTAAAACAAATGAATATTCACAGGTAGGTAGTAGGTTAGCCAGGACACCAACCTGTTGAGATACTACCGCTAGTGTTATTGGATCATTCGACTTAGCCAGACATTGGATCCCTCTCGCTAGTTATGGTTCATCCTGTCTTTCCCTACACACATCGAATAGTCTGGCATATTCTTTCCACATTCTCCTGTCCTCATACACCTGACATCACTGAGATTACTAATCAATTCTTCTAATAGCTGCCTCAAACTCTTATAGTTATTCTCTTTCATGTTTTTGCTTTTGGCAACCTATATGAGAGCATATGCTGAAATCATATTTGGTATTTGATCCTCTAATATCATTGGAACCTTTAACCCTGGATAGGTACGGTGGGTCGTTTGCGACCCCGAGCGTCAAAAAAAAACAGGTTTTTCTCACGTGACTCACCCCTGTGACTGAATTTGTGGGTGATCGACCTGCAGGAGGTGTCTCCCCTACACGCTCTAGTAGTGTCCAGATGTGCATTGCTGTAGCTGTACTCCTTCCCCGATTTCTGAGACGCGTCGGGGTCGTTCGCGTCCGAGTTTACCCTTCTGAGGTAGTTTGCATAATTATCAAAGTTATTACGTATTATGAAATTGTCGTAGAATGGTGCAACTTGTATAGGTTATCAGTTGTGGAAAGTCTTGGTGGATTGTTTGGCTACCATGTGCATGTTTTTTTTTTTAGTTAAAATGTCGTTCATCACCACGAGGACCATTTTACCGCGAGTGCCCCTTTTTCATTTTTTTTCATTTTTTTGCCAAGTCATTTTTCCGTAAGATATTGCCAAATAGTGTCGTAAAACTTTTGCTTGTTTAGTGTTGGAAAGTGTGTCTAGATGATCTGGCTACCCATGCATGACTTTGTTTTTGTCAGATACGACGTAGTTATTGGTATATTGGGTATTTAACTGCGGTTACCAATTTCTGTTTTTTTTTCAATATTTGTAAAAATTACTACGTAGTAAGGAATTGCCGTATATTCATTTTTTTTTCATGTTTATGTATTAGAAAGTGTGCCTTGATGGTTGGGCTAACACGTGCATGTCCTTTTTTTTATCTGAGATGTCGTATATTAGAATGTCGGGCATTTTACCGCGAGTGTCCCTTTTTAATTTTTTTAAATTTTTTTGCCAAGTCATTTTTCCGTAAGATATTGCGAAATAGTGTCGTAAAACTTTTGCTTTTTTAATGTTGGAAAGTGTGTCTAGATGATCTGGCTACCCATGCGTGATTTTGTTTTTGTCAGATACGACGTAGTTATTGGTATATTGGGTATTTAACTGCGGTTGCCAATTTCTGTTTTTTTTTCAATATTTGTAAAAATTTACTACGTAGTAAGGAATTGCCGTATATTATTGATTTTTTTTTCATGTTTATGTGTTAGAAAGTGTGCCTTGATGGTTGGGCTAACACGTGCATGTCTTTTTTTTTTATCTGAGATGCCGTATATTAGAATGTTGGGCATTTTTCCGCGAGTGCCCCTTTTTATTTGTTTTGCATTTTTTTGCTTAGTCATGTTACCGTAAGGAATTGGCAAGTAGTGTCGCAAACCTTATATTTTTATAGTGTTGGAAAGTGTTTCTAGATGATCTGGCTACCCATGCCTATTTTTTTTTTAGCCAGATATGGCGTATATATAAGTATGTGTTCGATTTTCCTGTGATTGCCATTTTTTCGTTTTTTCCCATTTCTTTCAAAATTACTACGTACTAAGGAACTATCACAGAGTAATATTTCATTTATATGTTTATTTGTCGGAAAATATGCCTTGATGGTTTGCCTAGCACGTGGCTGAAATTTTTTTTTTCTGAAATGCCGTATATTAGAATGGCCATTTTTCCACGAGTGCCCCTTTTTATTTGTTTTGCATTTTTTTGCTTAGTCATGTTACCGTAAGGAATTGGCAAGTAGTGTCGCAAAACTTATATTTTTATAGTGTTGGAAAGTGTTTCTAGATGATCTGGCTACCCATGCCTATCTTTTTTTTAGCCAGATATGGCGTATATATAGGTATGTGTTCGATTTTCCGGTGATTGCCATTTTTTCGTTTTTTCCCAATTCTTTCAAAATTACTACGTACTAAGGAACTATCACAGAGTAATGATTCCTCTAGATGTTTATTTGTCGGAAAATTTTGTTTACTTTTTTTTTGATTGAATATCATCAAATTTTTTTAGCTAAAATATTGTTTTACATTTTTTTTTTTCGATTTTATTTCCCTTCAAAAAAAATTTTTTGGGTCAGAATTTTAATTTTATAGTCGTAAAATAATCGACAATTATCCAGCAACCCACCATACAATTTTTATGCATATCCAATAATAATTAGATTAGTAAATAACACCTTGAAATTGACATACCCTTCCTACATTTCAAGTGGCAGATTAGGGAGTCTGAGTCAGTGTGGTTGGCGGCCATTTTGTGGACATATCCGAAGCGTAAGCTGCCCTATCTATATATATTCTTGTTCCCTATAGAATTTGTGATATTTTGGTATATTTTTACCTGCATAAATATCATATTATATATCAAATATATGTATTTTTTTACGAAATTTCCAAGTACTCAAAAAATTACCTTTAGATATGGCCCCTGATATAAATGTAATTTACAAAATAATGAAGATTTTTTTACATATTTCTATTTTAGGATAACATATGTTTATTCCCTAAAAAAATTAGCCACTTCCTATTTCATTTGGGTACCCAAAAAAATTCATGAAATTTGGAAAATTTTTTTTGGCCAAAAAAAGTTACCCTTTTTTTCTCATTTCAGATCTTCACCTCCATGGGTCTGACTTCATCCAAAATACATCAAGATGTGTCCTAAACATTCAAGAATCAATTCCTAAAAGGATTTGTGTATATATGTATAAACTTTTTTTTTATGAATTTTTATGTCAGGTCTTTTTTTTTCTACTTAATTTTTTAAAATATTTATAATAAATAGTTTTTCTGCAGATGAGTAGTATTTATCTTTACAGTTGTTTTAAGCATTCATTGAAGTTTTTTTTGGCAAAAGAAAAAAGGAGGTTACTGCAAAAACTGATTTTTCAAGAATTTTTTTTGGCGTCGGGGTCGTTCGCGTCCGAGTATACCCTTAAAGGGGTGTCCGAGGACCGTACCTATCCAGGGTTAAAAGCAGACATTTATTCTCTTTATTTCTATCACTTTTTACTTCCAGTTATTACCTATTATATCCTTAAGTCCATTTTTTCCGTCTCGTGACCAGCTTTAATTGATCTTATGAGCATTTCTTATCCCTAGTTTAATTTCCTTTCCATTTTGTTTCCTGCACACACAGGATATCTATACCCTTTCTCTTCATCACATCCACTACCTCCCTCGATCTTCCCATTAGTGTACCGACATTCCAAGTACCTACTCTATCTTCCAATTTTTGGCTTCAGTCGTGAATCCTGCAGTACCCTTCGTCCATTTATAACGCCAGTAGGGGGATCCGATGTGTATCACTTACAGGGGATGCCCTAACTCCATCCACATTTTTTAATAGCATCATTTATGATTAATAATTTGGCAGAAGTTTTTCCGAACTATAGGCGGTGAGCCTAACCTTTGATTATATAGCTCAACTGCAAGGTAGCAGTCTACAGAGTTATTGGTAGTATGCCTAGCATTCTACTAAAAAGCAAGACTACAAGCACAACGTTACAGTGGTAGTATTCTTGCATATACTCGAGTATTTCCCCTTTAAGAAAATGACTCCAGCGAAAAATATTACTACTGTTCTTGCCAAGCTCAACCCTCTAACTGTAGATCATAAATGAATCAAGTACCATGAAAAACAAAATTTCCTCAACATTGGCGGCCTACATACCATACACTCAAAGTTCTTTGGCAATGTGGACTGTGCTGTTCAACCCTATCACCCAGACTTTTGCTTCCTTCATATCAAGATACATCTTTAATATATGTCTTTCATAACATCAATCCAGCCGTTTTTTTATACTATTCACCCCTTATTACTTTTAAATTATAAACTTCCTTAATAATTTGTTTATATTTTCTCACATGACCAAATAGCCTTGAAATACTCTTGATCTACACTTTCACTAATACTAACTTGTTTTTTTTTTTCAGAAAAATCCACTTACTCAAGATATTAATCCTTCTTACACTATAATAACTATGGTTTCAGTTGATTTCATCAGTTTCAAAATTTTTATTATTTATTACCACTCAACACCCACACTTCGCTAACTTAAAGGGGAGTTTGGTCAACAGTATCTTTATAAATTTCCTCCTTGCCTTGGCTCCCATACTCAAGTCTTCACAACCTTCAACACAGACCCTGCCTTTTATTGTTAACCTATTGATATCTTGATATTCCCAATTATATTCACTCCTAATTATTCTTGTAAAGTACTCTATTCATCATTGTCCATATTAACTTTCATTGCTTCACCTTCTGACCTTACTCCTACTTACTTGAACTCTCAACTGATCCTCTGGCAAACTATATCAAAATTTCACAAACGATTGCAGTTGATTTTAACTGTTCCCAATCAGCAGGATATCATCTGTAAATACCAGTCTATACCAAACTTAAACCTCATTTTTTTATTTCTTAAATTTGTACTTAAAACCCACTGCTCATACCCTCACCTCTCACATCACTATCTATAACGATGTTGAACAGCTATGGATTTATAATACTTGGCCTTTTACACTTCCCTTTGTATTCTAACACAGGCTTCACTTTCTTAAAAACTTTTTATGGCTTTTATCCACATATCTTCCGGAATATATATCATCTCTCACACAAATTACTTAAAGATGTAACAGTGTTAAATAAGTTTAAGTCAAGTGACCATAGAATGATGAGAAGCAAATTTTATATACTGTATATCTAAGGAATGAAAGAGAAAAACTAATCTAAAGAAAGAAAATAAACACTCCGGTAAGAAGAGAAAATCTGATAAATTTAGATTAACAAAACAAAATAAGTAATACAGCTAAATGAGGAAATGGAAGCATGTAAGGAAGAAATGAAGAGTAATTTAACAAAATTTGTATTGGAATCAGCATAAGAGATAGGAGGAAAAGTTCCTCAACAAGATCATGAAAAACTATCAGAAAACACCAACAAACTTATTGAGGAAAAACTAAGGAAAGGAAGCAGCATCAAATTGATGAAAAAAAAGCTTGGAACAAGACGCCAACAGATATTTGCTTTAAACGATAAAAATGGAAATATCAACAAGAGATGGGGTGACAAAAATTGCAGAGGATTGATATACAATGCTATAAAATAGAGATATAAGAAATAACTTTACAAATAAAAATAATGAAACACCCGAGACAGTAAATTATGCAACAATAGAAGTAAAGAAACCATTAAAGGCAAGAAAAGAGCGAAGCAACAGAAGATGGCCTAACAACTTATTTAATAATAGATGAAGGACATTTCATCATAGTAAAACTAGCTGAACTTTACACAAAATGTTTGCAAGACTGCTCTATACCTACACCATGAAAAATCTGTATCAATATACTAATTCACAAAAGACCTGAAAAATTACTGATCAATAAGTTTACTCTTTGCAATACACAAAATATTAACAAAGATCATACTAGGACGAAAAGAAAGACAGCTAGACTATAATCAACCAAGACAGCTAGCAGGCTTTAGAAGTGGGTATTCAATACCTGACCATGTAACTAACCAGCCAATGAAAAAATCAACAGATTATGTCAAACCATTATTTATGGCCTTTATATACTACGAGAAATCTTTCGATTCTGTCAAACTTCAGCAGTAATGAAATCCGTTGAAAAAAAAAAATAGCTGAATCTTATGTTAGAACACCTGAAGATAACTATACTGGAAGTACAGAAATACTATATCTATATAAAGATGGTAAGAAAATTCCAATTGAGAAAGGAATTAAACAGGGAGACACCATCTCTCCTAAATTATTAACACCATGCCTAGAAGTTTTCCAGAATTTAGATTGGGATAATGTAGGCATTAACAATAATGGAAAATACATCAACTTTAGATTTGCAGCTGAGATAGTTCTATTCAGTGAATCCAGGGAGAAATTGCATAAGATGATAGATTTGAATAGAGAAAGCAGAAATGTAGAACTGAAAATGAATGAGTAAAACTAAGATAATGTTCAATGAAAATGCAGAGCAAACAAATAAAAGAGATTCGGACGACCCTCTGGAGATTGTTAATGAATATAGTATTTAGGACAGACAGTAAGTGTTTCCCCAGGACACAAGACCAAAATTAAAAGAATGATAAGCATAGGATGGAGAGCATTTGGTAAACAAAATGAGATTATGAAAAGTAAAATGACACTTTCTCTAAAAAGAAAAGTATTTAATGTGATGGTCTTACCAGTATTAACTTATACACCAGAAACTTGGAGCCTTACTAAAGCCTTAGAACATAAGCTAGTTAAAACTCAAAGAGCTATGGAAAGAATAATGATGGGAATAAAACTAAGAGACAGAAAAATAGCAACAGGGATACGGGAGCAAACTAAGAGAAAGAAATGGACATTGGTAGGACATATAATGAGAATGACAGATAATAGATGGATATTAAGAATAACAGAATGGGTCCCTAGAGATTAGAAAACTAGCAGAGGAAGGAAGAGAAGACGAAGGATTGACGAACTAATATATACAATACAGTATATATAATATACGTACAGTATATATATAATATTAATACACACACACACACACATATATATATATATATATATATATATATATGCATTAATTTTATATCAGCCATGAACTGTGTAGCTTTGACATGCTTAACATGTACTATTTCGCAACCAAAGGAAAAATCTAAATTACTCATCACTTGGAAAAAAACTTATATTCTTTTTTATTCACATGTAACTTTTTTTTTTTCATTCCAAGTTATATGCAAACCCTAATATGAACTTCAAAACAGATGACTTTTTAATGGTCATGAAATGCATTGAGTACTTGTTAGGCTTTAGCAAAGAACACACAAGAAATAAATAACACAATTATTATTATCATTACTTGCTAATTTACAACCCTAATAGGAAATGCTAGATGCTAAAGGCCCAAGCATTATTTGTGATAGTTTTATCTTTGCAGGAGACTACACTAAGAAAAATGAATGAAAAGGGATAAAAAAATCTGTATTCCAATGCTCCATAGTATCTTCTCAACCTACCCATGTCCGTATCTGGATCTAAGAAATTTAAGAACTTGGCCCTACCTTTAAATGAAGTTTCTACAAAACTTCACCAGAATTTGGAGGATAAAGATAAACCAGAAAGTCCAATAAATTTATCACAGCTCAGTAATGAATGACCTTAACAATATACTTCCTGAATGTGTACCCGGGTTCGAGCCTGAAGACCCAAGTTCATTTAAAGTTTAATAATAAAGTTGAATATAACCAGCAAAGCATGAATAAATGCGCCACAAATTAAGAACAACTTCAGTATTTTGCACCAATCTCAAAAAGCCCTGGCAAGGAAAACAAATATTATTTGATAAAGTAAATGCTGTAAAAATGCAGGATAATTTTCCCTTACAGCAATAGTGTCTTAGGTTGCTCTAAATCATATATACACTCTGACACACCACAGTATTTTGAATGCATTATACGTAATTCCCTTAGCCTTTCTATATATCCAGGTTGAGGTGTTAGCTACGCTAAATGATATTGGTGGAGCTCTCACAAACGCAAGAAGCAATAGACGCGAGTTAGTAAAATAACCGCTCAAAGAGGGTAATGACTAAAAAAAAAATCAGGAAAATCGAATACAAATAAGTAGCAAAGAAACCAACACTGAAATAATTCTTAGGAAGATCAAATTGAAATACCATACCTTTTCCAATATCAATAACTAAAGAAGGTCTACTGACAAATTTTCTAGAAAGGTTGAGAAGCATCTCGCACACGCCTCCTTAGCTCAGTGGTAGAGCACTGGTCTCGTAAACCAGGGGTCGTGAGTTCAAACCTCACAGGGGGCAACTTGTGGATAAAACGAACCCTTTTTTAAGATGGAATCTGATAATTACGTCGGTATACAATTATATTTGAAGGACATATCCTTCAGGGGGTTAGCATTCGTAAACAAAACTTGCTTTCGAAAGTTCTGGACAAGTTTTAATCTCAATTTTCTTTTTCTGGGTCATTCAATAACTTTACATTCGTTCAAAACAGATTCACATGGCAGGATACATTACTAAATGACAAAGCAGCATTGGAATAAACTAATACACAGTTTAAAAGAATAAATAAAATATAAGCTGGTATTCAAGAGATACTATTATCGAGTACCCTCAATATCTTTTAAGATACATATTATGCTCAGATTTGAATAAAATAAATGACTAAGCATCGAACACCAAACACTCATTCTAGTCCAGAAATCCTATCAATAAACACAGGCCACCATAAATCCAAAGTTAGTGAAAAAGACTTCCAAACGAAACGGCAGTGAGGAGTTATGTTTTAGTAAAGTTACCCTTCCATCCCAGAGGCACTATCGATTTCATTACGCCTCTACATCCACTTCGATGGCTGCATGCTGGGAGCCTGCTAACGATTTCGTTTGAATGCCTTAGCTATAATGTGAGGTGTATCAAGGGTAGTAAAATGTACACAATCCAAAGCTCTCTCTCTCTCTCTCTCTCTCTCTCTCTCTCTCTCACATGATTTTAATTAAGAAATATCAGGTCGATAATATCTCTCTCTCTCTCTCTCTCTCTCTCTCTCTCTCTCTCTCTCTCATGATTTGTTAAGAAATTTCAGGTCGATAATAGAGTCTCTCTCTCTCTCTCTCTCTCTCTCTCTCTCTCTCTCTCTCTCTCTCTCTCTCTCTCATGATTTGTTAAGAAATTTCAGGTCGATAATTCTCTCTCTCTCTCTCTATCTCTCTCTCTCTCTCTCATGATTTGTTAAGAAATTTCAGGTTGATAATACTCTCTCTCTCTCTCTCTCTCTCTCTCTCTCTCTCTCATGATTTGTTAAGAAATTTCAGGTCGATAATCTCTCTCTCTCTCTCTCTCTCTCTCTCTCTCTCTCTCTCTCTCTCTCTCTCTCTCTCTCTCTCTCTCATTCGTGTTATAATAATAGAAACGAAAACTAATTATTTATCCAGATTACAAGTTGTGTGTGAAAGAAACTTAGGATGTGAGAAGTAGCCAATGTGAAAAGTTAAGACATATTACATCTGTCAAAAATACTAATTAGAGTAATTTTCTGAAACCGAATTCTTATGGAATTGCATCTAATTGTTTGATTTCAATGAAGAACTTGGAAGGAATTTAGGCCTCCACACTTTGGAAAATTATTCTTCATTATCAACGAAAAACATTGATTATGACAAGTAACATCTGCTGCACATGAATGTACGATCATTGTCATAAAAATTATAAATGAAAATACGTTCTAAGGTCGTCAATATATATTCTAGACATTAAAAATTATTAGCTTAAAAAAAAAAAAAAACCTCGCTTTTATCATTTGAAAAGAGCAACTTTTTTCATACTGAAATGCTTGGTAAGGAACTCATCATAATTTAGCAAATATAAGAATAGCTTATCATAATGTGTAGTTTACAGAAGCGAGTTTTTTTAATAGCAGGTTAACTTTAAAATGTAAACGATGAAATGTGTCATTATCATTATTTGGCGTATATATATATATATATATATATATATATATATATATATATATATATATATATATATATATATATATATATGTGTGTGTGTGTGTGTGTATGTATGTATGTGTATATGTATATATATATATATATATATATATATATATGTGTGAGTGTGTATGTATGTATATGTGTATATGTGTATATGTATATATATATATATATATGTATATATATGTATATATATATATATATATATATATATATATATATATACAGTATATATATAAAATGTAAATGATGAAATGTGTCATTATCAACATCATTTGGCGTTTATTATAAGTATATATATATATATATATATATATATATATATATATATATATATATATATATTATATATATATATACCGTATATATATAACGTAAATGATGAAATGTGTAATCATTATTATTTGACGTTTATTATATATATATATATATATATATATATATATATATATATATATAAATATAATGTAAATTATGAAATGATTCATTATTATTATCATTTGGCGTTTATTATAAGCATATATATATATATATATATATATATATATATATATATATATATATATATATACGCACTGTATATAGAACCAACGAGCCTATTGAGACACTGCTAAGATGTTATCCTTTTCCTTTCTATTTCTATGATTAGCATCGTTATTTAGACACTAGGGCAAATTTTGCTATTATCTTCATGTCCTTGTAATGCAATCAACAACATGAAGGCGCTAAATTTCTTGTCATCTTCAAACAATAAGCATTCAGATGCATCATATGCCTTACCTGATGACCAACGTGAAAATACCAATCCAACTTCAAACAAATAGCCCACACAAGTTGTATTAAAATGTTATGGCAATGGATAATAAATATTCGAGTGCTAATAAATTATAACAAAACAGTGATGTTCTAAAATATTTGAAAGCATGCGCAAAATGTTTTGTCCTAAGGGAAAATAAATGCTATCAATTATACTAGCGCGATTTCTGGGAGCCCAGTGCGACCTAGACTCATATAAAAAAATAATTAAATATGGCACAACTGTTATTCGTAAACCACATACCGCTTGGGATATAAGGATTCATTGGACAGCGGTTGATGCAGAAATACTGGAAACAAAACTTTTTAGATCATCGAATATCCAAGGCAAATAAATTTCCAACGTGGAAACAACAGAATAGCCAAGGCTCGAGTGAAATGCGTTAATGGAGAGACAAGTAATTTACGGTATCTTTCTATCTAGCACACAGTGTATCATGTCACCAACGGTATCTTATTTTAAGAGGTTAATGCCCGAAAAGTGAAAGCTGCCAATGATGTAACACATGAAGCAGATAGTAGTAGTAGCAAGTGACGATGGACATCTAAGTGGAAATCAGCCAACTGTGCAGAATCAATGGTAATTTCAAGAATAATATATATTGGTCTCTCTTTCGAAGATGTCGTATTCAATAAAGCAACAGATGGTAAAAGTTTCGAAAGGCTGCAAACTACACACATAAAACTATCGGAAAAATTATTATCACACAAACAACCCTGATGTATACCCTCAATAGACAAAAAAAAAAAAAAGTAAACAAGAAACTGGGCCTGCAAAGGCTGCAAGATCATCTTTAGGATCAAGTAGGATGAGTACACAAGCAAAACCAAGAGTAAACAAGTAAATATGTCGACTACACTCGAGTACAGGAACTAAGAGCCCCAGAAATAATGGCAAAACATAAGACAAAGAAAAATATAATTTCGAGCGTTCTACACAAACTGCTACAAAAACAAAATAGTATTCAATTATTGTGGATGAGCATTCAAAATAAATCAAGTGTGGTGTTTAGACAGACAACTGATACTGGACTGACACCTGAAGATCCCTACATTGGTGCTGACATCGCTGTAACAAACCGAGGCTGGTAGAGTGGTGTGACTTATTCAAGACCTACAGAAAGATGGACTAGACTAGACCATGAAGATTCACTCAATTTGAAATAAACTCGTGAGGTTAGTATCTTGGGAAATCAAGAGTGAAAGCTCCTATGATGTAGATATTTTGACATTTCATATTATACATCTTGTTATTATATTAATTGCAAATTCTGACGAAATCACATATATTTATTTACATATATGTATGTATGTATATATAAACACATTATATATATATATATATATATATATATATATATATATATATATATATATATATATATGTGTGTGTGTGTGTGTGTGTGTGTGTTATAGCCAGGAAAAGAAAAGTGAAAAGAGTTGATTGAGTCAGTACTCTCGTCTTAAGCAAAATGAGGGAAAAAAATGTCCCTGAGGTGGGTTAACAACATAGGACGAATGTTTGGAGGCACAGAGAAGAAAGGAGCAAGCCGAGTACCATTCGGACATAATTAGTTATGTATTTTTCGTGGCTAAAAATTACACATAATGTATGAAGTAATCTGGAATTCAAGAGAGACCAATTACTGATTACACATCAATGACCTTTTTTTATATCTTTTCTAATGTAAATATTTTCACATTCAGATGAATCCCTCTATTCAATCACATCTACAATGCCTTGTTCAACGTTCCTATAACAATTTAAAGTAAATCCTTAAAAATACAGAATTTATATATAACTACTGCTTTTCCCAAAAAGCCCTTCTTAGCATTATCTGTCCCCAAAGTCCTTGTTAGCATTAAAAGTCCCAAAACTTACACTCCACCGTGCTCTGTCAGGTGTGGGGTTCGAACCCACGCACTCTCACGAGTACCAGAGCTTAAATCTGGCGCCTTAGACCACTCGGCCAACCTGACCTCTGAGTACAGTTGCATTTCGTTGTTGAGTTGTGCTTTTTTAATATAGTATACCTCTAGTGATTCGTATTGGTTTTGAATATACAACATTATCTCATTCTAAAATCACCCAAAGATTTTAAAGAAAAAATCGAAGCTCAGTCAAATATGCGGAATATATATTTCATGGCTCAATCAAACTTGGAAAGTTTAGGAATAGAAGCCCAACCTCGAAATCCACTGGAGCTTAGAGATAAACAACATTGTAACTATTGGCTTATTGGGAGACTAGTCCACTTAGTTTGCTCAAGGAACAAAAAAAAAAAACAATGCAAATTTGAAATTGATGCACATGTCCCCGCTAATATATAAATAAAATGTGTAATTATTGAGTGAAACGAAGAATTAATAACGTAAAAAACTATTTGGATATTAAGTCAAGAGGGATTTAACCCAGGCAACTGTGCATGTAAAATGTATTAATTAAGTTATATAAGGATATGGTATTTGCCTTTTATTTTTATACTTATCAGTTATTGATCACAGAATTTCTTTATATTTACAGCTATTTCTATTTAAAGAGGAAGGGAGCAGAAAATAAATTCATTTTTGTGAATGTAATTTATTTCCCATCATAAACAATGAAAATATGTATTCTAATAGTGTACACAACCCGTCAAAAATGAATGTGCACACACGCAGATTCCACCCTTCCCAACCTCTTTCTTCTCGGAGTAACTCCTCTCACTATGCTAGGGTATGACTACATCCTACCCCTACTCGGGGTGAGACCATTGGCGTGAACGGAAAGATATATATATATATATATATATATATATATATATATATATATATATATATATATATATTATAAACACCTTTCTGAGTTGGGATACCTTAAAGTGGTGAAAGGGTTTGTATATTGCATGATCAGCTGTACAAGCAGGGATACCCGTACTAGGTTGGTTTGCTGTGACCAATCCGACTAATGTCTCCTACTATCAACAATTCGCAGTGGCCAGCGTGGCAATGAAAATGTACAGTACATACATACATACATACATATTATATATATATATATATATTTATATAAGTACTGTACAAAAACAACAATAATGCAGCTGTTTCTAGTCAACTGCAGGACAAAGGCCTCAAGACATGTCTTCAGTCATGGCTGGGGTGCGGCCATTTACATTGCCACATTGGCCACTGAGGATTGGTGATATTATGATTACGTTACGTTACTAAGAAAAAGCCCTCAGAAAAAGGGTACTCGGTTTGGCACACATCTTGGCACCTGACACTCTCTATCGACCTCCAAAACCAGACTGACACCTATAGGCAATTTCCCCATCGCCCATAGATGGGCATCGCGATGCTTGATCAATGATTGGTCGTTTTGACCCGAAAGTCTCATGACAACCAATCGGGAGAGGTTTAGGTGACGCCAAGCTTACAGCAGTCATTTTCAAAGTGCCACCCAAGCCACATCGTAACCGTCTTTCCTCTAACAAAGAAGAAAAATCTGTTGACACTCACTCATCCCGATCAGTAACGGCCAACCTGACTGTGATTAGCTCATCACTCCCTTCCCAAAATTTACGTCCAGTAAAATTCACACTTATCAGATTTTTTTCTCAAAACAATTTTGTTTTTCTCTTTTTTTTATGAAACTTTTCAAATTTTTTTCAGACACAAAAACTTCCGTTTCTCTTTACATTGCCGCTGAGTACCATCCTCTTCGGGTGCATGCAGAAATTAAAATTAAAAATTAAAATCAGAGGGCCGGTTGGCGTGTTACAATTGCAAGTTACACAAAGATGAATGTCACTCTCACAATAGGTCATACAGAAACACAAAATTCAGGTTTAATACATCATCACCGAAATTTGGAGCACAAAACCAGAAAAACAATAATGTTTTACCAACAGTTCCTTCAATGCAATAAAATTTTTATACGAACCGACAAATCATTACATACACAAAATAAAGAAAATGATAAAAACTAAGAGAAATCAAAATGAATAACTTACAATCCCAGCACTCTTTGACACATTTACCATCATAAGAAAACCATTTCTAACACATCCGTGACACTGCAACAAGGAGCAAATGCAAACAGTGAATAATAACAAAAAAGAAAAATACTTATCAATAACCGAGTAATATTATTTCTCCTGAAAAACAAAAACATAAGTAATGATGTTAAATTTTCAACCCATGATTAGCAATTACCTGTAACAGCACTGAAAACCTCCACAGAAACAAATGAAATTTTTTTTTAAATACAGTATAACAACATTGAAAACACACATCAAACCATTGGTAACAACAAAATAAGTACCAACACAGGGTAACGAAATTTGAATTAATTCCATCATACACATAAATGCAACAGAAATGTCTCAGTATGATGAATGATATACTCGTGATATGCTTAGAAGCAAACCAAAAAAAAAACCAAACAAAATTTAATTCATCTTTTCACAAACACTTGGAGTAACACACACAAAATAAACCTGATTTTTATGACCTCAATCACCTCGTGGTAGACATTATCTCAAGGCCCATGTCCTCTCGCACTCTCTCGTGCTCGAAGGACGGCACGGACACACGCTTGTGTCACTTCCTCACTTTCCTACCTGTCCCCTGGGGGAATGGACCTTTGACGTCCATATGCACTCCATTAAACTTAAAAGGTACTACCGACCATGTTCTGGCCGTTGATATCACATGCTTGTGGTTACTCATTGAGTTAAACACATGACACTTATTGATAAACCTAATTCCTTAAAAATACTGACACTCTTGCCATCCTTAAGGACCTTCCTATACCTACATGCCACGCATAAGGTCTTACATCAATTACGCAGATGACCTTCTCTACCAAAGGGGAAGGAAGAACAACGCTATATCGGATTTCGTCTTCAATGAAGAACACATCCCTTCGCACACGCAAGAAATCCGGGAACTTGTTACTCCCCCTCAACCACACACTCATTCACGGGGCATGTACGCTGGGCTCCCTCACGGAAAACCCATTACTAGCACTCACTGTGATTCTCGCTCCCTCTCTCTCTCCGGAGTCGTCAAGATCTTCCGTTTCCTACGCGCTCCATCCACAGATCTATTTGAACCTAAGTTCTTTTGTCGTTGTTCCTTCTGCTTTATGTCGAGTTATTACATCCGTTCTTCGTCGTAGGGTCACTGAGCCCGTGGGTGGGCTCCGGCCATGTTAAGCACCGTGCACTCCTACGTTTTGCTGGCATCCGTAACGAGCGGTTCTTCAAACTCGTTACACACATGATTCCAACTCTATTCCAAGATGGGAAGAGCATTCCTACTTCTAGGAGCGGGAGCGGTGGTGAGGGGCTGCTACTCCACCACTCTAACCTCCTTAGGCACTCCCTGGGAAGACGCACTACCACTTGCTGGCAAGAGGGTATCCCTTACTGATCACTGGGGGATCGTCTGGCTCCCCTCCCCCACACTCTGGGGCAAAGATTGCTGGCTGACCCCTTGGCACTCCTGTCCCCAGTCCTTGCGGGTCTGACGGACGGCCCGAGGGACCCTTGGTCCCCTTCCCTAGTCGTCTTCCCCTTCCTCTCGATGGTACAGGGGAAACATGATTTCTTGTGCCGATGCCGTTTTTATCCTCTTTTTTTTTTTTAAACAGCTTTCAGAAGGTGGTTTGTGGCCTGACATCCATAACACTACCGCTGTTCATCGTAGGGGCATAGAGCCCGTACGTGGCCCCTTCCCCCACAGTTCCAACAACCGCCAGCCGCCACATTCCTACCTCTCTGACCTCGGCATCTTCGAGGTTCTCTTCTACAAGCGCCCCATCCTTGGTGGGTTGTCGATGCAGGTTGGGTGCCGGGCTGCCTCGATGGTTGTGTAGCTGCTATCATGTGTGGCGGGAAATCGTTCACCGAGTACCAGGCATACAAGTGCTACAGGATTCACTTCACCCCTCTCTCCGCCACCGCCACTCGACGTCGAACTTCTAGTGTTAACCATTATCACTATTATCTTTTGTTTCCCTTTTTCAAAAATCTCACGTCGGCAAAAATCACTTAGCACAGACGTTAATCTGTTAATACCCCACACACCTGACACCATTTAATATGACCCGATCTGGGTCGTATTGGGGTTCACATATTGTTTAGGAAACATGAATAGAGAGGAATTTCATGCACAAATAACAGCCGAGTTGATCATTTAACACATGCTGTATTCTCTTAAGTTTACAAGGGCGCCCTTAATTATGATTACGTTACGTTACTAAGAAAAAGCCCTCAGAAAAATGGTACTCGGTTTGGCACACATCTTGGCACCTGACACTCTCTATCGACCTCCAAAACCAGACTGACGCCTATAGGCAATTTCCCCATTGCCCATAGATGGGCATCGCGATGCCTGATCAATGATTGGTTGTTTTGACCCGAAAGTCTCATGACAACCAATCGGGAGAGGTTTAGGTGACGCCAAGCTTACAGCAGTCATTTTCAAAGTGCCACCCAAGCCACATCGTAACCGTCTTTCCTCTAACAAAGAAGAAAAATCTGTTGACACTCACTCATCCCGATCAGTAACGGCCAACCTGACTGTGATTAGCTCATATATATATATATATATATATATATATATATATATATATATATATATATATATATATATACACAGTGATTCCTCAGGATACGAAAGTAATCCGTTCAGGATATGGTTTCGTATCCTGATTTTTTCATATCCTGAGTCGCGTTTTACATGTAAATAGCCCAATCCGTTCCAAGCCTTACGAAAAGACACCTTTTCTTCCATAAACAGGTGAAGGTGTATTGTTACCTGTACGTACACCTAAATTAAGGATTGATACCCTGAAAAAAAGGTTACAGGTAATTAGTGTAACAAAAAAGTTGAAACTTACCTTTTGATTGAGATGATGTCCGATAGCGAAGTCGCGGCAGAGGAGGATGGCATAAAGCAGAAAACGTAACAAGTGACAGACTACGTACAGTAATTTACACACTTAACACATTAACACTTAAACTTTACGAAATAAAAAAATGGCAGAAATAATTAACACTTAACATTACGTATGGAAAACTATAAAATGAAAGAAAAAATTACTAACACTTAACGGTAACATAAAACTTATAATTGAATTTTTTTTTTTTGCTTTTTTATAACTATACATTTTTCATATTTTCTATATCTCTTCTACTTCTTCATCACTTTCTTTTTTCTGTTTCTTTTCTTTACTTTCACCTTCTAATTCTTCATCACTTCCTCTTTTCTGTTTCTTTTCTTCACTTTCACCTTCGTCTTAGCCTACTAATACCGCTGGCCTCTTTAATAAGAAACTATCCATTGAAGCTTGTTTCTGCCTACTTTTCAACACATTTATAAAATGCGTTAGGCAAACGTCATTGCAGTGTTGAAGCGCACGGTTGGTATAAACTTTTTCTGGATGTTCCTTTTCGACGTAGTCTGCCATTATATGGAAACATGCGAGAATTTCCTTAATGTCTGCTATTTTCAAAGGTGTAACATCCTCCTCATCACCGCTATAGAACTGCTCTTGAACAACACTCGCTTGCATCGTCTCCAACTCCTTCAGGTCGTCCGTCGTCAACTCCTCGTGGTGCTCCTCGATAAGTTCATCTATATCCTCGGCGTTAACTTCCAGCCCCATGGACGTACCAAGATGTACGATGTCAGCCACCTCAGACTGCTGAATGGGTTCAGGATCGTCAACGATCTCGGCTTCGCCTCCAGGCTTCCCGAACCCCTCGAAGTCTCGTGCAGAGACAGCATCAGGCCACAGCTTCCTCCAAGATGAGTTCAGGGTACGCCTCAAAACTTCCTGCCAAGCGAGATCGATGAGTTTGAGGCATATCACGATATTAAAGTGATCTTTCCAGAATTCACGCAGAGTGAGGTTTGTATTCTATGTGACTTGGAAACATCTCTGGAAGAGATGCTTCGTGTACAATTTTTTAAAATTTGAAATAACTTGCTGGTCCATGGGCTGGAGGAGAGGGGTGGTGTTAGGCGGTAGATATAGGACCTTTATGAAGGAATACTCGGCCAGAAGATATTCCTCGAGGCCAGGAGGGTGAGCTGGAGCATTGTCCAACACCAGCAGACATTTCATAGGGAGGCAGTTTTCTTCCAAATATTTTCGGACAGTTGGACCGAAGCAGACATTCACCTAATCAATGAAAAGTTGCCTCGTTACCCAGGCTTAAGCATTCGCCCTCCACATCACAGGAAGGTTCTCCTTGATGACTTTGTGGGCTTTGAAGGCTCGGGGATTTTCTGAATGGTACACCAGCAGGGGCTTTAACTTGCAGTCCCCACTGGCATTTGCACAAAAATGGAGTTTTTATGATAAAACAAAGTTTTATGAATACTTACCTGGCAGTTATATATATATAGCTGAGTCTCTGACTGCGGCAGAATTTAATCGAAAATCGCGGCAACCGCCTTGTGGTGGTTGTGTGGTTAGATGGTTAACAACCCTTACAGGGTGGTACTTGGAATCATTCCCATTTTCTGTTCCTCAGATTATCTTTGCCCGACCTGTCTCCTGAGGGGAGGTGGGTGGGCTTTAAAATATATATATAACTGCCAGGTAAGTATTCATAAAACTTTGTTTTATCATAAAAACTCCATTTTTATGAATAGAACTTACCTGGCAGTTATATATATATAGCTGATTCACACATTTGGAGGAGGGAAACAGACAGAAAAAACATAGTTGGGGAAACAACAAAAGAGTTGTAGGAGAACAAACACCTTGATTCCTTACCTGCTAAGGTAGCTGACTTCAAAGGTAACTGCCTCTAGAGTCGCTTTCCCTTAGGAGTGTTCAGCCAGGAGTAGACCTGCTACGCTGCAAACAACTCAATCGAGTCTGTCAAAGGGGTAGGACCAACAACTTGACTAGACTTCAGAAAAAACTACCTTCCCATATAAAAAACCTGCAACCTTACTAAAGCTAACCATCTAACCTTGCAGAAATAGATATAAACTATCTATCTGGACTGAGGGAACCGTACCACAGGACGAGGGCCTCAGACAACCATAAAAAAACACAAACCCATATACAAGTACATAAACTAAGGTTGAGTGGGGGTAGTAACTCCTTTGCCTAATACAGAAGCCGCAGCTACGTATGGGCCCAAGGTATAACACTTGTCATAGTCCACTCTTACCTCTCTGAGGTAATGAGAAGCGAAGACAGAGTTGCTCCTCCAGAACGTTGCATCCATGATCTGCTTAACTGACATATTTTTCCGGTATGCCAGCGAAGCAGCAATGGCCCTTACTTCGTGAGCCCGTACTTTTAACAGGGCGAAGTTTTCTTCCTCACAAAAGAGGTGGGCTTCCCTAATAGTTTCCCTCAGGAAAAAGGACAAAGCGTTCTTTGACAGGGGTTTTTGAGGATCCTTCACTGAACACCATAAGGAGTTGGAAGCACCCCTCACGCTCTTAGTGTGGGCCAAATAAGCCTTGAGAGCCCTAACCGGGCAGAGGAGGCTTTCCTGTTCCTGACCTACTAGATTCGTGAGGTTAGGGACTTCAAAAGTCCTAGGCCACTGTTTCGAAGGGTTCTCATTCTTGGCGAGAAAGTCGAACCTCAAGGAACAAACCGCTCCATTTAGGGTGAAGCCTACACGCTTCTCGATTGCCTGGACCTCGCTGATCCTCCTGGCAGTCGCTAGAGACAAAAGGAAGAGGGTTTTCTTAGTCACATCTCGCAGAGAAGCTTGCGAGATAGGCTCAAACTTCCTGGAGCACAAAAACTTAAGCACCACATCCAGGTTCCAAGAAGGGGGCCTTAAGTGCACCTGCTTCGTTGTTTCAAAATACCTAATGAGGTCCTGCAAGTCCTTATTCTGAGATAACTCTAAGCCTCTATGCCTAAAGACGGTTGAGAGCATGCTCCTGTATCCTTTAATGGTAGATACAGCCAGCTTAGCATCCTGCATGAGGTACAAAAGAAAGTCTGCAATCTGGCTCAGAGAGGTAGAGGACGAGGAAACCTTGCGCCTCCTGCACCAAGCTCTAAAGGTCTCCCACTTTGACTGGTAGACTCTTTGTGAAGAGATCCTCCTTGCCCTGGCAATAGCTTTCGCCGCTTGTGCCGAAAAACCTCGAGATCTAACAAGCTTCTCGACAGTCTGAAGGCAGTCAGATTGAGAGCGAGGGGGTTTTGGTGAAATCTTTCGAAGTGGGGTTGTCTGAGAAGATCTGGACTTGCCGGGAGTCTTCTTGGAAAGTCCATCAGTAACCCTACCACTTCGGTGAACCATTCCCTCGCAGGCCAGAATGGAGCCACTAGGGTCATTCGTCCCGAATCGAGGAGAGCGAACTTCCTGACAACCAGATTGATGATCTTGAACGGGGGAAAGGCATACATGTCCAGCCCCGTCCAATCCATCAAGAAGGTGTCCACTGCAACAGCTTCCTCGTCCGGGACTAGGGAGCAGTAGTTGGGAATCCTCTTGTTTAGACCGGAGGCGAAAAGGTCTATTACTGGTCTGCCCCACAACTTCCAGAGGCTCCGACAGACATGCGGGTTGAGAGTCCACTCTGTAGGAAGGACCTGTCCCCTCCTGCTGAGCATGTCTGCCCTGATGTTTCTCTGCCCTTGAACAAACCTTGTCAACAGCTGGGTCTCGTTCTCGTTCACCCAGAGGAGAAGCTCTCTCGCAGTTGAGAACAGGGAGAGGGAGTGAGTTCCCCCTTGCTTCCTTATGTACGCGAGAGCTGTGGTGTTGTCGGAATTGATCTCCACAGTCTTTCCCGAGACCGAGGTTTTGAAGGCCTTGAGCCCTAACAAAATGGCCATCAATTCCTTCCTGTTGATATGCCAACTGACCTGACTCCCTTCCCAAATACCTGAGACCTCTTTGTTCCCTAGTGTTGCTCCCCAGCCTGACTCGGACGCGTCTGAGAATAACACTAGGTCGGGGTTCTCCTTGAACAAGGAGATCCCTTTTCCCAACAGAGCTGGGTCCAGCCACCACATTAAAAGATCCTTGATCTCTGTCGGAATGGGAAAAGAAAGTGTCCTCCTGGATCTTTCTGTTCCAAACCTTTGCGAGGAAGTGTTGCAGAGGCCTTAGGTGCAGTCTCCCCAAAGGGACAAACTGCTCTAGGGAGGATAGAGTTCCCAGCAGACTCATCCACTCCTTCGCTGAGCATTCCTGTTTCCTCAAAAAGTCTTTGACTTTGTCCAGGCACCTGGTCTGCCTCTCCTGGGAGGGAGAAGCCTGAAAAAGAACTGAATTCAGAACTATCCCCAAATAGAGAATAGTCTGATTCGGCTCGGTCTGAGACTTCCCCCAGTTGACGATGAGTCCCAGGTCCTGAGTGATCGTATAAGTTTTCATTAGGTCCTCCAGACATTTCTCTTTCGACTGTGACCGGATCAGCCAGTCGTCTAGATAGAAGGAGACCCTTATCCCCTCCTGGTGTAACCAGCCTGCCACATTCGCCATAAGTCTGGTGAAGACTTGGGGAGCTGTGCTGAGACCGAAGCAAAGTGCCCTGAACTGGAAGCACTTGCCCGGGAACACAAACCTCAGATATCTCCTCGAAGACGGATGAATGGGGACGTGAAAATAAGCGTCCTGCAGGTCGAGAGAAACCATCCAGTCTCCTGGACGAACTGCAGCCAGCACTGACTGAGTCATCTCCATGGAGAACTTTGTTTTCTCCACGAAGGCGTTCAGAGAGCTGACATCTAGGACTGGTCTCCATCCACCCGAGTTCTTGGGAACCAGAAACAGGCGATTGTAAAAGCCTGGTGAGGCGAGGTCTTGAACTGGCTCTATTACTCCCTTGACCAACATCTGGTCGACTAGCTCCAGAAGAGCCTCTCGTTTCCCCGCGTCGGTGTACTGAGCCACTAAGGCCAGGGGAGAGTCTGAGAGAGGTGGTTTCTTTAAAAAGGGGATCTTGTAACCTTCCTTGACGACTGAGAGGGACCAGGTGTCCGCCCCTCTCCTTTCCCAAGACTGCCAAAAACGAGAGTCTTGCCCCTACTGGTGTCTGGAGGACTTCCATCTCATTTTTTGGACCGGGGCCTAAACGCACCCCTGCTGGTCCTTGGCCCTGACTCTTGTCTTCTCCCCCTAAAATCCGCTCTCGAGGAGATCCTGCCCCGAAAGGGCTGTTGAAACTTCTTCTCCTCCTTCTTCAGAGGAGCAGGAGCAACAGGTAAGGTCTTTCTAGCCGACCGAGACAAAAGGTCCTGAGTAGCCTTCTGAGCCAGAGAAAGGGAGATATCTCTGACCAGAGCTTCAGGAAAAAGATGACGAGAAAAAGGGGCGTAAAGCAGCTCCGACTTCTGGGCAACAGTCACAGATCTAGAGGTGAAGGAGCACAAAAGGGCCCTCTTCTTTAAGACCCCTGCTGAGAATAGCTCCATCCCTTAGAGCTTTGTCCATGCAGGACATGATACTCGTCAGGTCCTTCGTGTCCTCCAGGAGTTCAGACTTCCTGGCCAGAGTCCCGAGAGACCAGTCCAGGAAGCTGAAAACCTCGAAAACCCTGAAAATTCCCTTGACGAGGTGATCAAGCTCCGACATGGACCACATCACCTTGGCAGAGTTTAAAGCATGCCCGAGAAGTCACCTTGGGAGGAGGAAGGCACTCCTAACCCCAAAGGTTCCCCTGTCTCATACCACATACCGGCCTTGCAAGCGAGCCAGGACGGTGGAAAAGAAAAGGTGGTCTTGACAGCTTGTCTCCGTTCCTTCATCCAATCATCCACTTTAGCGAGAGCTTTCCTGGCCGAAATTGAAAGTTTCATTTTGATGAAGGCCGAAGACTTAGTAGCTTTCTTCCTGGTAAATTGAGACTGAGGAGAACGAGGGGCCGAAGGTTGAAATTCCTCCCCATAAAGTTCCAAAAGAGAGCGAGAAAGAACCTTGTAATCGCTAGAAGAGTCGGCAGGTTTTTCTTCCTCTTGGGCTGCCAGCAGTCTGGCAGCAAGAGCTGTTTGAATCCTGGCGCCGAGCGCCGCTAACATCCAGTCGGCGAGAGGCGGTATCGTCACGATGACGAGCAGCGGTATCGTCACAATGACGAGAGGCAGTATCGTCACGGTGACGAGAAACGGAAGCGTCCTGAAGATGCAGGCTGCCGTCGCCTTGAAAATGCAGACTGCATTTATCCTGTTTCCTAAGAAACGAGGCAGTAACGTCCAGGCGTTTCGAAAGGGAAACGGAATCGTCACGGCGCCGAGAACGAGAGGCAGTATCGTCCTGGCGGCGGGAGGGGGGGGAAGGAAATTCCTGGCAGCGTGCCGATGAAGAGGGTGTACGTTGACGTACGGCCGACGAAGTGCGCAGAGGTTTCTTGGGAGAGATACTAAAATCTCTCTTAGAAGATGATCTCTTAACAGGCAAAGAGACGTCCTTACGCCTGACGGACTGAGAAGGGTGGCTGAAAGCTTTAACTAACGATGAATGTTGTTCCTGCATAATAACCATGAAAGCTTTAGCAACCTCCGCTGGCTCTCGCGGTGCCGAAGACGGCAGTTGTCGTACGGCTTGACTGGGAGCGCTGGCAGAAGAAGCAGGGAGTCTAGCAGGATTAACTGGGCTAAGGACTCTCTGTTTCGCCCTTTTAACAGGAACATCGAAATCGTCTTCCGAAGGATCAGGGTCTCTGCTACTCGAACCGGGAGAGGGAGAACGAGACTGCACGTCCCGGTTCCACCCTCTCTTCATTGGTCTTGATTCGTAAGGCCAATTACGTCTAGGAGAACGATCAGGCGAAGACACAAACGTATCCGACACGCCTTTCCTACGGCGGTCAAGAGCAGCCTGGGAGATCGCAACAGGACTGTCTGAGGCGACGACTGACCGAGGATAAGCACCTCTCACCCACTTTCGGCTTTCGACGTACCTTCTCCCATGGTCCTGGGAGCTTGGTAGAGGTCTAGACCTAGGGGTATGACAGATTCGATCAGTCGCCACCTCCACTGCACTTTCACAAGCACTAATTTCACCAACACCCTTACCTTTAAAGGCCTCCAACTGTGCTTTAATGGCCTCCAATTCAGCAGCTAATTTAGCATACCCAGGGTCATCCGTAGGCACAGGTCCTGTAGAAGGGGCAGGAGTCATTACATTTGGGGAAGGAATACCTTCCAAAGGGGTTACAAGCAAAGGGTCAATAGATAAATCTAAGCTAGGCTCACTAGCAGACTTTGACTTTGATTTAGCTCTTCTAACTCTATCAATCTCGAGTTTGCGCACATAGCGCTGCATAGCTAACCAATCATTATCACTTAAAACCTCGCATTCCTTGCACTTATTATCTAAAGCACATTCAAACCCCCTGCAACCCATACAGATAGTGTGAGGGTCAACCGAAAGTTTCGGCAACCCCACCTTGCAAATATCATTCGCACAAACACGATAATGAATTTTCTCACTCATGATAATGAAGGAAAAAAGACAAAAAAACAAAAACAACACGATTGCCAAATCCCAACACAGTGTACTTCACCAAAAACGAAGTCCAAAAAGGCGATGAAGGGAAAGCGATCCGAAAAACTCTGAAAGGCGGACCAACGATGTTGTCAATCCGGCCGGCAGAGATAATCTGAGGAACAGAAAATGGGAATGATTCCAAGTACCACCCTGTAAGGGTTGTTAACCATCTAACCACACAACCACCACAAGGCGGTTGCCGCGATTTTCGATTAAATTCTGCCGCAGTCAGAGACTCAGCTATATATATATATAACTGCCAGGTAAGTTCTATTCATAAAAAGCAAGGGTAAGCCTGTCCTTCATAGGCTTATGTCCGGGTAGCCTCTTCTCCTCCGCCGTGATGAACGTCCGACGAGGCATTTTCTTCCAAAAAAGTCCAGTTTCGTCGCAATTGAAAACTTGCTGCGAACTGTAGCCTTCCTGCAGAGTCAACTCGTCGAACGTTTTAACAAAGGCTTCGGCGGCCTTCGCGTCCGAGCTGGCTGCCTCCCCATGCCGTACCACTGAATGAATGCCAAGTCTTTTCTTGAATTTCTCGAACCACCCCCGAGAAGCCTTGAACTCTGGGGGTTCCTGCTGGGATGTTCCTTCTCCTGCCCCTTTTTCGGCCTGAGAACGCACGAGATCACCGAAAATGGCGGAGGCCTTCTGGCAAATTGTAGTCTTAGTGATGGTGTCTCCTGAGATCTCTTTGTCTTTGATCCACACAAGAAGCAGCCTCTCCATCTCGTCATGCACGTGGGTTCTCTTCTTGGAGAAAATAGTGACGCCCTTAGAAGGTGCCGCTGCTTTGATGGCCGCCTTCTGCTTCAGGATGGTGCCTATCGTAGATGGATTCCGGCCATACTCCTTGGTGATCGCACTTAAACGCATGCCAGACTCGTAATTTTTTACGATTTCAAGTTTCGTCTCCATCGAGAGCATAGTCTTCTTCTTCTTTCCTTCGGCAACATTCTTGGGACCCAAGGCTACAGTAATACGTAATATAATACACTACGTACGTTATATACAGTACTATGTATAGTAAACACTAATACAGTACAGTGCACAGTAACGAATGTTTAATAACGATAACACATGGCGTACGAATGTACTGTATATTAACACTATGTTAAACAAGCGAAAGCACACAATGTCTGTTAACGATACCGCGGTCGGAACGAAAAGAGAGAGGGAGAGATGAACGCCCGTGCGTAAGCAAGCTGGGATAGTTGCCGACCAATAGGAAAGTCGGATCTTATGGCGTCAGCTAGCATGCTGTAAGTGAGTCTACCCAAGTTCAAAGTCTGGCGGCGCGCGCTTTTTAAAATTACTCTCGGCGAAGAGTTGGGATCTCGTAAGGTTTTCGTATCCTGAAATTTTATTCGTATACTGGGGCATAAAAATCTTCAAATCACTTTACGTATCCTGAATTTTTCGTAAGCAGAAACTTTCGTATCCAGAGGTATCACTGTATATATATATATATATATATATATATATATATATATATATATATGTACGTATATATATATACGTGTATATATATATGTATATATACTGTATACATATATATACATATACATATCCACACAAACACAATCCTTTTAAGGGGCAATTATGCACTTGGCTATGGTCTCGAGGACCATCAAAGATTCAGTAATTACCTAATCCCAAGACTGAAGATTACAACTTAATTTGCTGGTCATTCTGGTTTACCAAAAATTATGTTATATGGATTCATCTCAACAGTTTAATTACTTTATCCTCTATTAAAGCAATTATAGCAACTCTTGTTTTAAAATTTTGTCACCTCACGGGCCATGTAAGACTAACCTGTGGGCCACATTTGGCCTAGGACCATAAGTTTGATAACCCAGATTTAGAGAATAAAAAATTAGATTCTTTGACGTATAGTTGTAAGATTAATGAGGTGATCTTGTTAAGAAAAATATTTCAGCATTTGACGAATGAATTTGGGACATATGGACCGGCGCAGTGTTGAGATACAATTCAGTGCCCAATTTGAGCACTAGATATTGCATACGAAAGATGAATAGTCAGAGAAATAAGAAATAAGAGAAAATGACGAAAATACATTGTTATATTGTGTATTAGTAAGGTTTAGATATAATGCAATGTTGGTGGATGTTATGTTAACCAGATAGATGAATCGCTCGACTCTTATAGAGATGTCCCGATTAAATTTGGGATGAAAAAATATTTGTATTAAAGTTAAGAAATATAATATATAGTAGATATAAAATTAATTTAGAAAAATGCTATGATAAATAGAAACTTAAATCTTATCCATAAAACCTATGTTAATTATAATGTTGAAATCTTAAAACCAGAGAAATTCTCAGTCAGATAGAATGCAAAAAAAAAAAAAGAAAAAAAAAAGAAAAAAATCTTTTCCTACCAAACCTTACAATCCATAAAAAATGTTTTATGGTTAAATACTGTCACATCCATTGTACTTGGGAATTAAAATACAAAATAAAGGCAATTTTGTGTCCTACACATAACTTGCTAAAATTACTTGAGCTCTTTTCTTTTTGTCTGATGATCCCCATAGAAAAAACAAGGCTTGATTTCTTTTAACTTATTACAGTCAAATTCATTATTCCACTGAGTTTGCCTTTATGTTGCTATGAAATGCCTTAAGAGGGTTATATAATCTTTCATGGTTAATTTAATGGCGTGTTTTGGTAAATCGACTGACGATTTCGCTGCAACATCCTCCTTTTCATTACTAACAACCACAACATGATCAGGAATCCAACATACTTCAATATTTACCCTCTGAGAATAGAATCTGTTAATGAGCTCTTTTAATTTTCAATAGCAATTGGTTCTCATGAGTGTAACCCTTTAGAACTTCTATAGCACTTCTGGAATCAGTACAGATTATAAACTTATGGGTAGCCCTATCTTCAATTGTTTTAATAATGACAATTACTAATATAATTGCATACACACACACACACACATATATATATATACTGTATATATATATATATATATATATATATATATATATACACAGTATATATATATATATATATATATATATATATATATATATGTATGTATATATATACACACATACATACATACAAACATACATACATATACTGTATATTGTAAATTATGGGGCATGAAGTTGAACCCTAACTAAACTCACTGTATAATTGTAAGTAGGTCGAGGACACGGCTTCTCAACATCCAGTTTTTGCATTGATGATAGGTTTTTAACTACAGTATTTACAACTCATTTAAAATCTTGGAGTGATTCTCAATTGCAAATTTACTTTTGAGAAGGCATTCGGTCTGTTTCTTCTACAGGCGGATTTTGAGTCTTAGCGATAAATTCTGGGACAAAGCCGAGAGTAACCTGGCCCCATCCCCTTGAGTGGGTGATGTCGTGGGAGATACCATGCAACTAGCTGATCTTCTTTGCAAAGGCTAGGGTTAGGAAGAAATCCGTCTTGAGGCTCAAGTCATGATCTGATGATAGAGTTAACAGTTCGTAAGGGTATGTAAAACTTTCACCATGTTCCAAGGACCGTCTGGGGCTCTCGCTTCCGGCTTCCGGTTGAGGGCAAGATAACTCAAAGCTCTGTATGAGCATGGATAATTCTGCCGAAGAGGAAATATGAACCCCTTTCAGTCTAAAAATCTGCCTTAAGGTTGAGGGATAGCCTTGAACCGGTGAGGCCAAGCAGCTTTTCCTCCCGGAAATAAAACAAAAATTCAGCAATCACAAGTATATTGGATCTGAGTGGAGAAACCCCTTCTACGACTCAAACCACAAAAGATTGCCCACTTCACCTAATTAACTGCAATAATAGACCTTCTGAGGTATGTAGACATACGTTTCACCACTGGTCGTGGAAATCTATCTGATTGAGATGATGGATAACCTGTAGGTGTGAAGTCATAGTGATGTGACTGCCCTGTGGTAGATCTTTCTGTGGTTACTGTATAAGATCATGTGGGGGGTTAACTTCCTCAGAACCAACTCAAGCAGTAGCAGAAGGTCCAGTAACCACTCTGCGTGTTACTATCGCAAAGTTGTCTTGTTGAGTAGCTTCCAGATCAGACCAAAATCGTCCCAAGGATGTTGGGGGGCGTCCTAGAACATTACCTGTGGATCTGTTGCTGGAGAGCAGTACATTGGCAGTTTGTGACTGAGAGAAGTCCGAAGATCCAAAGGCCGTTCAGAGCCCATTATCTGGGTCTTCCAGCTCAGATTGTCTGCTAGCAATTTTTTTTTTTTTTTTTTTTTGCCAGGGATAAACCTGGCTGACAGTGAGATCTATAAGTCTTCTGTCCATCTCAGAAGAATCTCGACATCCAGATGGCAGAGCTATTGTGAAAAGGTACCTCGTTTGTTTAAGAATGCCACCACGGTCGTGTTGTCGCTCATCAACACTACTGAGTGACCTGAAAGGAGCTGTTGAAATGTTAGATAGGCTACCTTTAATTCCCGGAGGCTTATGAGGTATTGCCAATCAGGATCGAACCATAGCTTGAAGGCCATATGCTGTTGCACGTGAGGACCACCCATCTTTTTATATGTGAAGAGTATCAAATCTGGAAGCAGTAGAAAGCTGTTCTTCCCCTTGATGAAGGCTGTAGTCTATAACTTTTCAACTAAATTCTTTTCTGTGCTCTGATCCTACTTGAATGCAAGCTTCCAGGGGATCCCTGCAATGAGACCATGGGGTCTTCAATTGCCACTGGAGTGACCACATGTGGAGGCAACCATTGGGGACTATGCGTTCTAAGGACGTAGGGCATCCCAGCACATGTTGCAACCAGTGGGCTGGCAGCAACTCCACAAGAGCAGGAGTCATGCCACTTCTTTGAACCTATCGATTCTGCTCAAGATGGGTAAATTTTCCAAATCGGGTGTTGACATACATTCTCACATATACTATGTCTTGTTTGGGCAGCAGGAATAACTTCTCAAGATTCACTACAAGACCCAGATCGTAGCAAAACTTGAGAAGCATGTCTCAGTGTAGGAGAAGGTTCTCCACCGACTCTGCCAGAATCAGCCAATCATCCAGATAACTGAGAAGACGGATGCCATTGATGTGGGTGCATGCTAAAACTACAGTGAACACCCTCATGAACACTTGTGGTGCTGTCAACAGGCCAGAGAACAGTACCCAAAACTTGTATACCTTATTGTGCAGACGAAAGCTTAGGTACATCCTTGATGCTGGATGGAATGTGATCTGGTAGCATGCATCTGTCAAGTCCATTATGATCATGAAGTTCCCTGGTCTGATTGCCAATCTGACCATGACTGCAGTCTCCATCTTAAACGGAGTTTGAAGGATAAGAGGTCTATGACTGGTCTACAGCCTCCAGATTCCTTCTCTACAAGAAAAAGTCAACTGAAAAAGCCTGGGACGCGTCAACGACCTCCTGGAGAGCGTTTTTCTCTAACATTCTCTGGAATTCTGCCCAAAGAGCAACTTTCTTTGGAAAGGACTCATTCGGCGACTAATCAGGGAAGGGGGAGAGCTGATGAATGGGACAACGTACTCCGACCGAAGGACACTTGGTGTCCAGGGTTCGGCCCCATGGAACTTCCAACCCTGCAAGCTGCTTCTCAGGCTCCCAACACTTGTGGAATTGAGGGGGGAATGGCCCACCTTGCAGGAGCACTGTCCACATCTAACAGCTCTACTTCCCCTTCCTCCAAGCCCTTTCAGGATTGTTTAGAAGGGTTACCATTCCTGGATGTGTTCTGCCTGGATGGATCCTTGAAAATTGTGTGCCTGCCTCCACGCAAAAGGAGCTTTTTTGCTCCATCAGTGTGAAGAGAAGAGCCGGGATGTTACAGCCCTAAGGAAAAGAAAAGACTCTTTGCTCGTCTTCCTCCATTTCTCCGCAACAGCCTCGACATCGTCCTCGGGAAACAAAAGCAAATTGGAGATAAGGGAGCTGCAAAGAAGGAGGACCTCCCTCTTCGGAACTTTATTCAGGAACTTGGAGGTAATGGAATCTGGCATCTTCAATTCCCAGGTGGTCCGCTGGTTGGCAGCAGTATGAGCCAAGAACTATTACCGCCCTGGCACCAAACAGGACGATGTTCTTGAAGACCTGTTTCTTGTCAGGGTTGGAAAGATCTTCGCTGTCGACCAGGTAATTGACAGTCCGCCACCAGAGTTCGATGCAAGAGGCTTGAAGGGTCATCTTTGCTAAGCTCTCTATTCCTGAAGGATCTCCGGCTGTGAACACGACTGGTTAGGCCACTAGTTTCTCTGCAGATAAACCCTTGACTAAGGCTGTTACTGCCAGGTCTAAAGGCAGGGTAGAAGGGTCATCATTGAGAATATCACAATACTTCCTTTGTCTCACAAAAAGAGGAGGACGTTGTCTGGACGAGTTGTCAGGCCCAAGAGAGCCTTTTCTCAAAGAGATCGGCAAGTTCATCTTCCTCATCGAACCAACTACCAGAGAGAAGTTCTAACCTTGGCTTCTTTGGCCTGGGGACACAGCAGAGAAGATCTAAGGTCATGTCCTGCCATTTTGGGGTTGAGTGCATCGACATCCCAAATGTAGTACAGGACCTGATGAAAGACAGAATCTGACCAACCCTGTTTGGTGGTCAGAACTTTAGGGCTGGCTGGTGCTAGTTACATGGCTTCTGAACAGTCCAAATCATCATCAAGTCGTATTTCCACCTGCCGGCTCATACCTGGCTGAGCCAGGGTGGATCATAGACGTTATTATGTGCCTCAGTAAAGGAACGAGGCCTAGGAAGAATTTCCCTTGGTGTGGGAGCTGATGCAACAGCAACGGCCTGCTGAACCCTTCGGAGAACTGGGTCATCAACTACTTTGGACACCCAATTTTTGGGAAAGAAAGTCGAGTTCTTTCAACCCCAGGACTTGCTTGTAAACAAGGCAAGGATGCTGCTGTGCCTCCCTCAGAGAAGTCACTACAGGAATGGGAATCTCTCATGATTGGGAGGATTTCGAGAACTGTGAAGTCTGAGGAAGGTCCAGGGAGGCAGTGAAGAGTCCCAGTGCTGGAACAGGAGAGAAAGAATAGTTGGCCTATATGACTCCACGAACGAGATCTCTCCTGGAGAGCTCGATCCTCGACTGGTCTTTAGCTGAAGTTTGTCTCCTGAAGACAAAGTGACTTGCATCAACTTAAAATGCATTTGATGAATCTTGGTTTGGAAAAGAACTTGCCTTTCCCCAATGGGGTCAGGCTCCACAAGCCTTGCCCTGGCAGGCACACTTTCAGGTTCTTGTGTTACCCGGAAACATGCATGGTTGGTATACGCAAGGGGGATGGCGCTAGCAGAGGTAATAGTGACAGTGCTATAAGCAGTGGGCCAGGGGCCAGAGGGGCAGGGGGAGCACAAAAGATTGACGGTGTGTTCCGCCGCCAGGGGTTCAAGAAACCCCTAAGGTTCCCCAGAGACACCATTATCGTCACAGGGATGGAAACCGGATCATCAGGGTGGGCTAATGAAGCCACAACCAGAGCAGTTCCGGTCCCTTAGGCTGCTTGGACAATTTCACAGATCTATGTAGAGTTGGGTTCCCAAGGAATTGCAGCCAGGGCATGTACACATACTCTTGCATGTGCAAGGTGTAATCTCGCTTGAGAGTATTCACTAAGCGTGGACAAGGCGCGTCATGTGCATGAGTGAGAGTTGGAGAACTCGCTCACTGTTCGTGTGAGATGGTTTTGTGAACGTAAGCTTCATGTCTGACCTCGAAAGGCCAGGGGCAGTAGGCAAGACACATGCAAAACCAAGGTGAGTGTGAAGTGCTGGAGCATGCACACAGCTCTATCCACTTCAATTGGAGAGTCCTCTGCAGAAGCAGCGCCCTAGATGCATGTTCTGCAAGCTGAAAGCAAGTGTGGCTCGCTGGAATTTTTTAATCGGCAGTGGCAAGTTGGGGGTACAGGAGGACCGAGTGAGCACTCCTCTACTTACTCCAAAGAGCTAGGGGATGCAGGTGACAAATCGCGAACAAGCTTATGAGCAACTCGAAAAGAGTTCCCTCAAGCATGGAAAAACTCTCGCATCGGCAAGGGTGTGTCCACCGAAGCTCCCCTGCAGGAAGAATGTCTAGAATCCTCTTGGTAAGTGAGCTCAGTGCACACACTCACTACAGGGGGGTGCACGGGCAAGGTTGTTACCCTCGAGAGGGACAACCTACAGAACCTCACGTGGAGAAAAAGCTATGGAGGAAGAAGAGGTATGAAGCACAGGGCAAGAGAGAAGGAATTCCCTTCTCTTGACACAAAGGGGAAGGGCCGAGGCCAATGCCACCAGGAGAAAATGGGGACCCCAAGGGCGGCCACAACTGACTCGGAACATCAAGGGAAAACTTACCAGGGATGTGGGGGTGGAGGCACCACTGTTTCGCCAGGGGAAGCAACAGGGTCTTCCAAACCCGAAGGTTGTCTGGGGGTCAAAGGCACATCCCTCTTACCCAATTGTCCCCTGTAGGAGACCAAATGGGCAGAGGCAGGTGAGGCAATTCCACGGAAGAAGAAATTTTGGGTTTCTTAGTCTTCTTGGCAGACTTGGGGTCCAACAATCCCTCTTCTTCCGTCTCCAGCGGAACTGCTCCAACAATGGCCAATCCTGACTCTTGCTTTATGGAGACTCCTCCATATAGGAGTGTCCTCTGCACGAAGAGCAAAGCTGGTGAAGAGCTGCCTTCAAGGAGGACCGGAACATACCCCAAAAGAGGCCGGTTGTGACTAGACCTTCCTACATATCGGAAAAAAAATAGTCAGTATAGTCGTTCAACAGATAACAGTGAGGCAGCAGAGACGTCTGCTCTCTAACATGGCCAAATCAAAAGTGGTTGAAGTAGGGAGAGAGAGAGGGTGGACCAAGCGTCCCCACCGCTACTGCCAAGAGGCTGATTACCACCTCAGTCAAAACTTTTAAGGCCAGAATGCCAGCTTGCACTGAATCTTACTACTATGTAAAGAACTAGAATTTGTATTCATGTCAGAACATAAGCCTTTTTCGATCAAACAAGAATAGGTCAAGAAGCGCTGTAACAATTTCAAGAGGCATTCTCTCATTCTAAAACTTGAATGACCATAAAAGCTGTTTTAACAGCAACTACTGAAAACAACCCTAAACGTCTACAGATAAAACTCATTAGAAATAGAAATAGCAAATGTCTCCCTTACATATATGTGTCATTTGTTGGCAGCGCCCAGACTTAGATACAGCATACACTGGAAAATAACTGTTTCCTCTCCAACATACCTGTGGGAATTAAAAATTTCAAAATAAAATACTTCAATGATAAATAACCAGGAAAAGGGGATAAATAGTAAAATTAACTTCTAAGGAAACCAGCATTAAAAATATAATTTTTCTTGCAATTTTTATAATAAAGAGGCAACTATCAACAAAAAATATCTCACATGTTTAAATCATTTCTTGAATTTATAATTTTTCCAAGTTGAGTAAAAAAAAATTCAGAAAATTTATACTGTAATTATCCTGTTAAGGCAATAATTCATTCTTTTTAGGCACAACAAGAAAATATATTACCATAAGAACAGGTAAACATAAATATTCTGTTGGAACAGAACAAGCAAAAGTAGAAAACTATCCAAACAGAACAGACTACGTAATTCCGTCATAGTACCTCCAATACAATTAATATATCTAGGATCGAAATATTTAATTCAATAGCAACCTATTTCGTATTACAAAAGACAATCAGTAGTATCTGCTTCATACGATACTCAAATCAACACATGAACCCTGCTTTTGTGTAAGTAGCCTTACAAGATACCAATTCCCCTTCGCACTCTAACTTACAATCAAATACTCCGACCACCGTTTAAGGATAGGTGTATCAACCCCATGAAGTTGAATTATTGTTGTAACAAGATGTAATAAACACAATGAAAACCCTTACCTAGTAATGTTACCTTTCATTTTAATTAAAATTGCGCAACATTTTCCATACCACACGAATACAAGTCTTACCCCTCTCCCTTCTCTCATTGCATACCTGTCTCCTTTATGTACACAAGCTCTCTCTCTCTCTCTCTCTCTCTCTCTCTCTCTCTCTCTCTCTCTCTCTCTCTCTAAATGCTTAAACTAAATCGCTCTACCAAAGGGCCAATGGAGTCTCCGCGGATGGACTAAATAGTCTTTGAGACATACAAAATCACTTTAGCTCCTTGTAACAACTAACTATCTCTCTCCCTCTGTGTGTGTGTGTATATATATATATATATATATATATATATATATATATATATATATATATATATATACTGTATATATATATATATACTGTATATATATATATATATATATATATATATATATATATATATATATATATACTATAGTGTGTGTGTTCGTGCTCAAGCAGGCGAGGTCTGTGGTGAGTAAGAATGTTTCCAGTAGGTAATTCGCAATAAAAAAAAAAAAACGAGATTGTACTTGATAACACAGAACGATGTCATCAGTGATGTAATCTCAGCGCCCTTAAACTGGCCAAGCACAACTATCCAACCACCCCCCCACACGAGACACTACACAATTCCTTGTGGGTTGAATTGGAGACATATAATGTATAACCACATGAGTCTAACTACTTAGTTCATGGTTCAATAAAATAAAAGTGACCGTTTGTGGAATAAGAAATGAGCGAGTGTTTGTTCACACGTGTCCTCATCACTGTCACCTGCAACAAGAGTAATTTCTATGGTGTCACGTGATCTTGTTGACATGGATGAATCAAAGCTTACAACACTTACTGTCTATGGGAAGAGACAGGACAAGGAGCCCTATTTATTTTGATTATTAAATAACGCAAACCTTCAAATGAAATGCTTACATATATAGGATTGTTTCTTCACATTGAAATACTGGGATAACAAACTCTACTGGCATGTACACAAAATGTGCTTTGGATGCCATGCCATTTCTGGTTTAAAATCAAAAGATCCAAATGAAAAGACATGCTTAATCGTGTATTTCAAAACCACTTCGCAAGAAATGATAAAGAGGTAGAACTATATATTAAAAAAAATATTAATGGCGTCGTCTATCCAATACTTGACCAACATGAAATTTTGAAAAAAAAAAATGACCAATCCCACCAAAATACTCATTTCTGTTTTCAAATGCTACATCCACAACTCTAATCATCAAGCTAATGAAACTCATTTTTAATCTCTCTCTCTCTCTCTCTCTCTCTCTCTCTCTCTCAGATACTACCGCTAGTGTCATTGGACCACTGTCTCTGGCTACCGCTCCTTTTCCTTTAGACTTTACATACACCGAGTAGTCTGGCCTATTCTTTCAACATTCTCCACTGTCCTCATGCACCTGACACCACTGAGATTACCAAGCAATTCTTCACTCAAGGGGTTAACTTCTGCAATACAATTGTTCATTGGCTACTTTCGAATTGCAATGGTAGAACAGACTCTTTAGCTATAAGTAACTCTTCTAGGAGCAAGACACTACACAATTATGTCATTGTTTTTTAATCTTGGGTAGTGCCATAGCCTCTGTACCATGGTCTTCCTCTTGCTTAAGCGTACACTTGGGCACACTATTTCATCTTTATTCTCTTCCGATTTTTTTTTTAAAGTTTTATAGTTTATATATGATAGATCCATTTCAATGTTATTACTGTTCTTGGGATATTTTATTCTAAATGTTCATTACCCCTCTTATTGTTTAGTTCTTTTCCTCACTGGGTTATTTTCTGTGGAGCCCATGGCCTTATGGCAACCTGCTTTTCCAACTGGGGTTGTAGCTTAACAAGTAATGATGATAATATATTTCCTTACAAGCCATTTCAATTTTTTACACAAATGGGCTAATTACCGCATAGACATTTGTTTGTGTTCCAACACAAACTAGATCAACATAAAAACATGGAGAAATAACAGATTTTTTTCGGGCGTAACTAAAGGATAGATTGTGGGTCTTGAACACGAGAGAGAGAGAGAGAGAGAGAGAGAGAGAGAGAGAGAGAGAGAGAGAGAGAGAGAGAGAGAGAGAGAGAGAGAGCACATGCAATAAAACATAAGCACGAAGGGACAATTACTTAATTTTGCATGGTTAAACTTCAATACTGAATAATTATCAATATGCACAGCCTATAAGCTCACGAACACGATAGTAAGTTTCAATAGTAAAGAACGATAAAAGCGAAAATGAAATCCGCAAACGAGAGAAAATCCATAAAATAGGATGTGATAATTACCATTAAATAACTATTAGAGTTATGACTGTCGGGAGGTAATGATAAAGACTGAGATTGATGAAAAATCTTCGAAATATTCGTGGCAAGGGACAAACAGCGTCAGATTTGCAATTAAAGAACAATCAGCAAGCGTTAGAAATTCATTTGAAGTTACTCAACAGGACACTGTTTGCTGATTCGAGACAAAAAGGAATTCCAGACTTCCAAGTTCCAAGTTCCAGTACGATCACACGGAGTCACAATGACGAGGCACAAGACCGCACCCGTCATGTCCTGCGTAACCCCCCCCCCCCCCCTCACTATACACAGAAAAAGAAGTTCCAAGATCTTGACATGACAGACAGGAATGTTATCTCAATTCTCCATTCCAAAGACTAAAGATTTAGTAAATATATTTCAAAGAAAATTATAATTCCATGCGGCAATACGTAATCTAAATGCAGAGCATCAGCATTACTTGCAGTAATGAAAGATATCACGTTCCTAATTTTACTTGTCAGCCTATTTCTTTTACTAGAAGCCACCTACTATCATTTTACCAGAACCAACTTTGAAATTCAATAGCATAAAAATGGTTTTAATTCGTTGCAATTGAAATCAAATACCATTTCAATAATCCAAAGGATGAATCACCATTACAAGTTACCACTGATTTTGACCTTGAAAATCCGTTGGCAAGAACCAGTCCTATCACAACGTGCCCACGAACACACCTGGCATGCTCGCTTAAATTGGGCGCAAGCCAAACACGCCGTCTAGTTCCTCCTTACACACACACCGACGATCTGTCTAAATCTTCCACGACCTCGCAAGAGAAAACCTGAACATTTGGAAGAACTTCACAACAGGAGGAACGACATGGCTCCGACATTAGACATCTACGTAAATTACCTCTCTCAGCCCTCTCGGTCCGTGGGGCTTCTGTGCAAGGCTATAAATGCACCTCATACTGAACATCAAATGGATCTCATGAAAAGTAAGATATAACATAGTTCATATATATATATATATATATATATATATATATATATATATATATATATATGTTCATATATATATATATATATATATATATATATATATATGTATATATATATGTATATATATGCAGTTTAAATACATACATTATGTATATATATATATATATATATATATATATATATATATATATATAATATATATATATATATATATATATATGTATATATATATATATATATATATATATATATATATATATATATATATATATACTGTATGTATTTAAACTGCATATAGTTAGTTATGTTGGCGTTGTACATAAAGATAGTGTTAAACGTTATGAATCTTTCATTATTTAATTGCTTCAATCTCAAGAAGAAAAAACTTTTATTTACCATATCTCTATAAACGAGTAAATGACCCTTACTAGGAGACATTGCGCCTAGAAAACTAATTCATCGTTTCGTTAGATGGTAAGTCCATAACTTTTCATTTTGAAAGTGCAGTTTTGTCCTCTTAACTTGCAGTCCTTTCATTTCAATATGACATATACTGTACATGTCAGATATAGATGAAGGTTGCTCTCTCTGTTTTAATATATTTGAATGGAAGTGATATAATGAGGAAATGTGAAACTTTCCACGGTATACTTACTCAGTACCACTCTACTTGATTTTCTACCATGCAAAATTATATCATTATTCTTTGACAGTTCGTCAGCTATGCTTAATTTACCATTTCTGGGCTCGATGTAAAACATTAACCAAAAAGGGTAAAAAATCGATGTTTACAAGTAACAAAAATAAGTAAATAATAAGTTACAAATTACTGTTGCTGACAAACATGAAAAGGGCTTTAGTTCTCCGCATTCTTTGACTTCATCTCACTTTCACTTTTCTCTCCGTAACTTGCCGTCCCTCCTCTCCTTCTTCCACCAGACTTTGACCTTGAAGATAACTTGCCTTACAACCTTGAGATCTTTACGTAACAAACGGACAAGCGGACGGACAATAGCAACGAGAGTTCTTTTGTTTGTTCACTTTTATTAAAGAATTCTAATCTCATTAAAAATCCAAAGACTTTAAAGAATTATCATTCAATATGTTGTGTTATTGCTACTTACAGAGGAACACAAAACTCCAGATTTCCTGAGAATCAATCCTTTTGGAAGAGTCCCCAGCGTCACCGATGAAAATATTACCATCAACGAAAGGTAACTTATTTTATTTCTTCACCAATGCCACGGTTTTTCTATCGAGATCGTCCAAGCGAGTAAAGATTAATTTAATCTCGTTAAAGATATAATCATATATGAATAGACGGATTGTCACAATCGAAATGCATTAATCCAAAATCAGATGTGCGTTAAGCATAATGATTTACAGTACAGAACTTGGCACATCCCCCCCACCAAAAATATATATATATATATCAATAAATAAGCGAGGAAATAAGGTCATTTTAACTATAAACGACCACGTCTCGAATGAAGTCAAAGAGCATCTCTGTAGTATTCTGATCACGGTTTGTCGAACAAAAAAAAATCACCTAAGCCAAAGAACCAAAAAGGCAATGTAAATGGTGGTAACGGGAGGGGCTCTAATAAATACATAGTAATATTGATTGCCAAAAAAAGGGTTTAGGGATCCAAAGAGTATACTGGACACGCAACCATTTACTTCATAGTATTTCATTACTACAATGTACAGAAGTATAAAATGTTATTCCAGAAAGACGAAAAAAATTCATGATTAATTTTAAAATCTTAAGAGGTTTAACAAACACCTTTCCATACATTTACTTCCCATTAACAAAAATTTGAATCTGCTAGTATCTAACGAAAAACTGATGTATATATACAGGTGCACTATATATATATATATATATATATATATATATATATATATATATATATATATATATATATATATATATATATATCCAAAGAGGGATGAGAATGAGATGGAGAGCTTTTGGAAAACCAAATGAGATTATGAAAAGTAAAATGACCCTTTCTCTAAAAAGAAAAATATTTAGAGAGATGGTCCTACTAGTATTAAATCATGTATCAGAAACTTGGAGCTTTACTAAAGCCTTAGAACATAAGCTACTTACAACTCAGTGAGCTTTTTGATATATCACTTGCTCTTTAAGAATTTTCTGAATATTTAAAACTTGTCTGAGTATGAAGGAAAATGCTTAATCACATGAGACTGTATTGATTAATTCTGACAATAAAATCAAATGTTTACTGCATGAAATATATAACCTAATTATTTTGCAGGCAAACTAAATATTTCCTATACAAAATTCATTAATTCATCCAGTAATTTTTCAGCTGTTCTGCCTTGCGCTATATAGCCAGCAAATATGATAAGACCGGCCAGTGGTATCCACAAGAGTTAGATCTGAGAGTCAAGGTAGATGAGTACTTGGATTGGCAACATACAAACACCAGGAAACATGGGGTTGGATACTTTTTCAATCTGGTAAGTCTTTACCTGTATTCTATTTTCTCGTGAAGTCTAATGGGAAAGGCAACTTGATGACTGAATCTGGCCTAAACCTAATGAAAAAGGAGATACAGAAACGTAGCATGAAGAGGCAAAGTCTGACCCGGTAGCATGGGCCAAATAGGTTCTTGGTAAAATAAGGGATGGTAATCAGATTAGCATTAATACATTTTTATTATCAGTACATTGGGTTATCTTTTATTAATACCTAAATTTAAAACTAATAATCAGTAACTAATAAGTTCAAACTTATAAGTTTGTTTTTATGTTGAGCAGGCTGACATGCCTCCGTTCATAGTTTATATATGCCAGACCTATTTTAACGTCATTACTGACCTCAAGATATCATATATTTTCTATTTACTACTTCTCATATAGTTTATGTATTTCATTTCCTCACTGGGCTATTTTTCCATGTTCGAGTCCTTGGGGTTATAGCATCCTGCTTTTCCAACTAAGGTTGTAGCTTAGCTGCGAATAATAATAATAATAATAATAATAATAATAATAATAATAATAATAATATCGTTGAACATAATAGCTGTCTCAGTGGCATTTACCTTATAGTTGAGCTTCTCGATTTTCTTCTTTCATCAGTAACGTATACCACCAGTAACCGTAGTATGTTGGTTATCGGTTCTAACATAAGATTTCAACTCATAACTTTTCTGTCTGGCTTAAATTGATTGAAAACAAGAGAAAGTAGTAGTTCTCAGAATAGGAATATGGCAGGCATACATGCATAGAAAAAATTCTATAATTCAACTAAAAAATTACCAAACGTAAACTGTCTAACTAAAAAGTAGGAGTTCAGCTGCTACATGTTACAAAAGGGTGGCGGTGTCTCCTCTCATCTTCAAGCAAAAAGTGGATGGAAGGAAGCAGGACTGTATCTATTAATAAAGCTTGATGGGATTGTAAAGTTGGGTGCTGGTTGCCGATTGGTCCCCGTTTGCGGAGACCATACTTAGTATGGGATTGAGCTGTTTTCTCATTGGCCGAGGTACTCACCGAAAGGGGATCCATCTTAGTTAG
>NC_090725.1:90952853-90957853 GCF_036898095.1 Palaemon carinicauda | reverse complement strand
AGCAAGAGAACTCTAACCCAAGACAGTGAAAGGCCATGGTACAGAGGCTATGGCACTACCCAAGACTAGAGAACAGTGGTTTGATTTTGGAGTGTCCTTCTCCTAGAAGAGCTGCTTACCATAGCTAAAGAGTCTCTTCTACCCTTACCAAGAGGAAAGTGGCACTGAACAATTACAGTGCAGTAACCCCTTGGGTGATGAAGAATTGTTTGGTAATCTGTGTTGTCAGGTGTATGAGGATAGAGGAGAATATGTAAAGAATATGCCAGACTATTCAGTGTGTATATAGGCAAAGGGAAAATGAACCGTAACCAGAGAGGAGGATCCAATGTAGTACTGTCTGGCCAGTCAAAAGACCCCATAACTCTCTAGCGGTAGTATCTCAAACACGGTAATACCATCTTCCAAGTTTTGGAAAGGAAACATAGGAATCAGACCCCTATCCCAACAGACGAATAGACTCCCAACTGTCCTGTTTCATTTCAAAGCTTACATGTGTTATCTATCTTTACCGCCTCGTTCATGGTACCTCAGTGAGACATCTAATAAAAGCTACAAACAGACGATGGACCATAACTTAAAAGTATTTGAATTTTAGAAATTCTTAGAGAAGAAATCTATCAAATGGGGATAATTCACCCCCATGCAGAGGTGTTCCTTGTGTATATAAAGAATGCGCTGCTAAACTTGAAAATGCAACCACGAACAACAGGCCATGGTAAAACTCAACAACACACTGAAAATTTGGATGAACATTAAATGAATTTGTTTAAAGAATTTATTTATGACCACAGTCCTGATTCAATATCATGTCTTACTAGGTAATCCAGAATCAGGAATAAGTAGATTTTATAAGATGGATGTATTGTCAAGGTTAAAGCTTTACGGAAATGTCAAAAGACCTGAAAAAAAAACCATAAAGTCAGAGACTGGAACTGAGTCTACCAAATTAGAGTAGGCCAGACCTAGTCCAAGCAAAATTAGCCTTATACAGTAGTTTACAAGTAGGCAAAACAACAATCTAAATGGCAACTTAATTTGAGAAAAACATATCTATCAAACCCGAGCAAATAACTTTTATTTTGGGGAAATGCCACTTACTGTACAGTATTTTGCATTTTTTTTTATACAAGTATGTTACACAAGAGAATAAAAGATAAATTAGGATTTGAGGAATATGCAGTCTTTATAAAAAAAATAAAAAAAATACCCTTTGGGTATACACCTCCGTAAGCATCTAGGTCCATCAAGATAGCTTTAATATCACTAGAGCGAAAAGCTAAAATATCTAGTTTAGCCTCAGGAAAAGATGAATAAGGAAGATCAAGTTTCTTTTTACTCTGCATACTGTCAAACACATCAACCAAAAGGGTTGCTTTTTTCTTTGGACAATGAGTGAAAGGGCCATCTGGTTTAAGTAAAGGAGGAACTGTTACGTTTATAACAGAGTGCAGGTTTAAGGGGAGCTCACCACTTATGTTACTGGTTGTACCAGAAATGGTCTATTGTATGGTAGCTAAATGTATTCCTTTTCAGTTGATGCATAAACTCTGAGCAAAAGCTCTTAGACACGTATAGTTAATTCAAGTCAAAATTGATATGTTACCCTTCTATAGAAGCTAGGCCTCCTGCTCCTCCAAATAAGGGTTATCTAAAATCGTACTCGGCACTTTGGCACACGAGGAGGGATACACCTATCAATTACGTTGATTAGATTCTCACTCAAAAGAACACCAAGCTCAACACTACTATACAATTGCTGTATACAATTCTACAGCTCAGTATACAACAAACACACTTCATTATACAACAACCCTGGTACAGAACTAGTGTCTATGTATTGTTTTTATATGCTCTAATTTTCTATATACTGTACATTGTATATACATAGTCCTACATGTATAATGCACAGGTACTGTATATATAACAATGAATATATTTATCGTCCGAATTTGGGGACGTTTATTACTTCCGTCGACGAAGTTGGAAGGAGGTTATGTTTACGCCCCTGTTTGTGTTTGTGCATGTGCCTGTTTGTGAACAGCTTCCTGGCCATAATTTTAATCGTTGACTATTGAAACTTGCAAGGATTAACTTATGTAAAAAGCTGAAAAAGATTAAATTTTGGAAGGTCTAAACCCAATTGACACCTGAAAATAACATATTCCACAGTAGCCGTAACAACTCTAATTATGTAAAGTAATCGTTTTCTGTTGCACCCAAAAGGTTAAAAGAAAATTTCAAATATTTTAGGGAGAACTATCTTAATTACAATTTGCCCACTTCCATGATTTACAATTTTAAATTCAGTCGTACACAATTATTTTACTGTAAATTTAAGACATACCACATTTTTGAAAGTTATAAGACAGCCCCAAAATAAATTAAAATCCATAAAATAATGATACTTAGAGAACGAAATTAACACATCAAGATGACTCGACAAGCAAGCACGAATATATGAGCATAAATACAGATAATTTGTCTACCACTTGAAACAACTTTTATCTGCATAAATTTTTCGTATTCTATTAATGAATGAATAAAGATTCAGGATATTTTACAAAGAAAGGGCAGTAAAACGGCATAATATGTACCTTGCACAACAGATTCATTTACAGTAAGGAATTTAATCTATGTAACTCAAGTTACATATATATCGATATATACATAATTGTAATCGACACAATATTATATGTAACATGTTCAACTCAATTTCCGAAATCGAGTTGTCCCTGTAAAAATACTAAATTCTTCAAACACAGGAGAGATAAAAAGTGAACCAAGACAAGTCTTAGACAGCGACCTATTGTAGACTGCATAAATTTGACGCTAAAAACTGTGATATTCATGAGGTGCAGTAATGATACTTTACACCTATTGAATTGAAGATGACGAACTTCTGTGAAGGTTGCTGCTACTCAATACCTGCTACTAAAGTTACTGTTTGAGTAGTTGCTGCTATTAATATTACTATTTATTGATTGTGTTAGCTACATCAAAACTACTGATTTTACAGAGTACAGTAATTTTCAAAATTTACCCAACATTAAATAGGTCATAACTTTTAGGGGGGGGGGCGCGCGCACACACATTTTATATATATATATATATATATATATATATATATATATATATATATATATATATATATATATGCTATTGGGACACAGCTTCTCTAATGCAGTTTTCTTCGAAGGCGTTAGCCTTAGTGGCGTCAACGCATTTCCTACACAAATCCTAATATTTAATCACCTTTAAATTTTCAGGCGCAAGTCTTTGGTTTAATAAACGATGATTATTCCTCTCCTTCATTCTTTTTTTACTACACCACTGTTTAGACAAAACTATGTCTTTATCAAGTGATTACTGGTTTACTTAAGTTTACAATTCCTTTTATACATGAGCTTATACAAATATTACGATTATTTATTTGAGATTATATTCTAAAGAAATTGAAAATTCTAAAAATAAAAGCGAAAGTGAAAATTTTCAAAAATCAGAGATCCTTTGGTTATGAATAGGATAATGGTTGATTATATACTTATACTGCATATACACAGATATGCGCCCACATACTAAACCCACGCTCGGACTTACACCACTAAATAATTTATCCATGTTTACAATATATAGGACCTTAAGAAGACATTGCCTCTTCACAAATGTCCCATTCGAGGAAACAATAAACATAATACTAGACATAGTATATAGATTCAACATGGAACCACTACCCTAATCTAAGGATGCTCTAAGAGGGATGTTGAAGTCCAGCACTATGGAAGCTCCATTCCTCTCTCTTATTTGCCAACATGTCTATGGCATTCATTCGTCAAAGAAAAGACCTTCAAAGAACACAAGACGCCAAAAATCTATGGACATTATATCGGTGACATATTCATCACGACAAAGAACAAAGAAGAGACAGAAGAGTTAGCTAGCAAACTTAGGAGAAAATCTGTACTCAATTTCACAGCTGAATACAGTTAAGGAAAAAACACTGCCTATCCTCGATGTCCGAGACAAACGACAAGATGACCAATTCAAGACATCGGTATACACTAAATCAACCAACGCGGGAAGATGCTTAATGCCAGAGGTAAGTGCCCGAAACATATAAAAAGTCAGTAATAAGTGTCTACATCAAAAGAGCATTCCCGCACAGCAAAACACGGAAAGACGTAAACGCTGAACTAAACCGAATTCGACCACTACTAACGAATAACAGATATCCCGAAAGCATGATAAAAGCAGCCATAAACCTTATCATCTACCACCGCCTTAGCTTTGGTTTGGCCAACAATGATGAAACCAGGACATTGCAAGGAGTCTTCATCGAGGTGTTGACCCAGGAGTCATATCAAGAAGCATTCGATATTGCCAAGGCTAAAATTCAATATAAAGCAAGCCCAATCTAAATGAAAGTCTTGTGATGGAAACCAGTAACGCCCCAAAACGACTAAAGGAAGCATCCACCAATGTAGTCAACACATTTTCATGCCTTGAGATGTGTAAATCCCACAGAAAAGACTATATTTGATATACTACCACTACAATCAGAAGACGGATGGTGGCCCATAAAAAAGAGGGGGCAATAAAGCTTCCCTATATTGATGTTCATGACCAGAAACCCTCCCTGAAAGAATTAATTGATGGAACTCAGATTGTTCAAAAGGAAAACAACTACAGAAGACTTACAATTGCTTAAGATGTAAGCATCGCCTTCCAGTGATCAAATTTGAACATACAGAGGAATTTAAATCATATGCTCCCTTCAAGCAAAAGGGACAGGGATAAACTATGCAGTGGTGCAAGGCCGAGCGTGCGTCTAGTATGTGCACGCATGATCTATGAATATATGTGTATATGGTATATAATCAACCATTATCCTATTCATAAACTAAGGATATCTGAATTTTCAAAATCATCACCTTTTAATTTCTAATTTTTAGAATTTTTAATATCTTTAGAACATAATTGATCGTAATATTTGTGGAAGC
>NC_090725.1:90905353-90950353 GCF_036898095.1 Palaemon carinicauda | reverse complement strand
GTGGCTAACCCATTCTGTGTGTATTTCCAATGGTTTTGCTTAAAATTTGCCTTAGACATTGTCAGAGAAGGGTTTCTTATACTCACTATCTGGTAGTGCGCAGACCATTCAACTAGTGGCAGACTAGTAAGGGTGTTAATGGAAAGAAAAGTGGAATATAACTGCCATTATTGAAACAAATTAACAAGCTTATATACAAATGGGTGAGGGTAACAACAATGGCATAAAACTTTAACAATGTAAAACATGCAATGGCAAGCTTAAGCAGGTTTGTCTATTATCAGAGCAGAACAGCACGGAAGAGAGAAAAAGGGCAATAGCAATAAAGCGTATGAGCATATATGAAATACATGTGCATTACATGGCACACCCCATTAAAAGACACTTGCGAAATAAAGCGTCCTGCCCTATAGAGTCAAACTATGGGCAGGTCATCTTGCAGGAGATATGCAGGTTTTAGCTAATCAATGGAGACCCAGTCTTCTTTGCAACGAATGTTAATTAAAAAAGCCTTCAGCTTGCGACAGATAACAAGGGAAGGGCTTGTGAAAGTCAGCAGTGGCTTGCAAGTGTCGATGCGTACAAACCCATTTGTTGCAGTGTTCATATCTTTTGGCATGGGTTGCTTCGCTGGGGGCTTGTAAGTCTAGCAGGGAGTAAATTTTCCCACAACGTGAAGTAGGCGCTGGAGATTGTCGGAAAAGGTTTCCTTGGGAGTGGTCCTTAATCCAAGGAGGACCGAGGGAAGCTGAGTAAATCAGTTGAAGTCGTTGCAGCAGGACATTAAAGCTGCATTAAGGATACGATGAAATCATTCAACAATTCTGTTGACTGTAGGGTTGTAGGTGGTTGTCTGATGTAAGATGATGCCCAGGAGATTTGCTAATGATGTCCACAATTGAGAGGTGAAAGTGGTAGCCCTATCAGTAGTAGCAAGCGCAGGGATACCAAGTTTCACTATCCACCCTGAGAGTAAGGCGGATGCACATGAGGTGGATGTTGCAGTCTGCACGGGGATGGCTGAAGACCAGCGAGTGGAGCGGTCAATAAATGACAAACAAATAATGGTGTACTTGTGATGCGGTTAGGGGCCAACTGTGTCAATGTGAATGTAGGCTAAAGGACACCTAGGTTGAGTCAATGTACCTTTGAAGTTTGACATGAAGCACAGGTGCAGACCGCATTCTTAGCAATGCCGGGCCAAATGAACTTCGTCTTCAGTAACTATGCAGTAGATTAGGTGAGGGCTGTGAGAGGCCATGGATTAAATCAGCACCATGGGGTGGGTATACACGGCCGTGGCCTACCAGTACTGACATCACATCGATAGGGCGTCTTCCCAACGGAAAGATGTGCAGGATGTCTAGCAGGCTTGGCGCACTTTATCTTTTTGTTGGGCTTCTACCAAGGCGTTGTAATCCAATCCCAGGTGAATGGTAGCCAATGTGTTTCTTGACAGGGCATCGGCAATGGGACTGATTTTCCCAGGGTCGTATTGAAGGGTGCACTTGTATTCAGCTACGGTGCAAAGATGTCAGCATTGATGGACAGACCAGGCATCAGACTGTGAAGTGAAGGCGTCACGAAGGGCATGTGGTCCGTGCAAATGACAAAGGGGATACCCTCTAGGAAGAAGAGAAAATGACGCAAAGCCATATACACCACCAACAATTTGCAGTTGAAGGCAGAGAAGCCGGATTATGCCTTGGACAGTTTTCTACTGAAGAAGGACAATGGGCGAGACAAGACGTTGACCCCCTGCTAAAGTACTGCCGTTGGTAAAGCATTCTTTGCATTGCAGAAGGCCGCTTCTTGAAGAGGACCCCACTTCAGGACTTTTAGCTTGCCCTTGAGGGAGGCGTAGAGGGGGGAAGGGCAATAGTGGTGGCAATGGCTGGGAAGAAACAGTGATAATAGTTTATCATGCCCAAGAATTCTTGCAGTGCTTTAATGGTCAAGGGATGGGGAAGTTCTTAACAGCTGATACCGTCTCAGGGAAGGGGTGAACGCCATCAGGGGTGATACAGTGTCCTAAGAACGATACTTCGTTGGTGCCAAAGGTACACTTGTACCAAACCAAAGAGCCGTTCTGTTGTAGGCGGTCAAGAACGATGCATATGTGACGAAAGTGTTCCTCTCTGGAGGAAGAGAACACAAGAATGCCCTCCAGGTAAAGCACGAAGAAAGGGAGGTCCCCTAAGATGCCCTCATTGAGGCGTCGAAAAGTGGTCCCAGCATTACAAAGGCCAAAACAGGAGTACAGTAATTGAATGTGTATGTGGGGTGATGGCAGTCTGGGAGATGTCTTCTAGGTTCATGGGCACCTGATATTATCCCTTCAGGAGGTTAAGAGAGGAGAACACCTTTGCTTTGTACAAGTAGGAAGTAACATCAGCGATGTTGGGGAGGGGAGTAGTGATCCTATTCTGTCTGCACCTGTTAGTGGTGGGGGGGACTGCCAGTGGTAGCTGCTGTTTACCTTCAATCAGATTCTAGCTAGGACTATCCTAGGGGTCGGTGATGGAGGGAAGATTTGTGTAAAGAATTCGGGTTTGTATGTTAGGAAAAATACAAACTCTTATAAGTTTGTTATTTGTTCCTACACTTGATACAAACCCTCATTCTTTACTATAGAAGACTTAGTCTTGAGCCCAGGGTGGCCAAGGAGTTCCCTAGGGAAGATAGTCCTCAGACTAGACTCTTTTGAAGCAACAATCTTCCGTTAATCTTCTTTCTTTGTAGATCCCCATAATCTCAGCACGACTGAAGGTTTGTAGCTTCGAGGAAACAAATGTTTCAGGATGAAGTGGGTCAGGAACATTCGACTCAGACCCCTTCAAACTTAGGATTTCCCCGACCTTGCAAAGGGGAAACCTCGTAACCACAAGTATAACTTATACCCTGTGAGAGGAATCAGACGAATATCATACCTTATTTCCATTGGCGAGTCCAGCTGAAACTGGATACAGACTAGGATCCCCAGATAGGAGGGAGAAGGAGACGAAGAAGATAGAGGGATGTTCTTCTTAAAACCTAGTGTAACCCAGTATCCTCAGCCAATGGTTACTGTCCCCGTTGACCTGTCGCAATAGGCCCTATAGAAAAGGTGTCCAGAGACCTATGTGTCACGTCACTCAAATAGTGAGCGGTGAATGTAGATTGGCGTTTCCAGACCCCAGCACTTAAGACTTGGGGGACAGAAATTTGTCTTGAACACCAGTGAGGCAGCCACTCCCCTAACTTGATGGGCTCTGGGTTGTGCTGCCTCTGGGTCTCCGTGAAAAGACCTAGCAATAACTTTCTTGAGCCAGAAAGGGATGGTGTTGAGAGAGGTTCTTTCTTTACCTTGTTGGTACTAAGGAAGAGATGACGGAGACGTGGTCTGAAAGGTCTGGTGTCTTCAAATATTTCTTTAGCGCCCTGACTGGGCATAGTAACGACTGGTCTGTATCCTGTGTTACCTTATTGAGGGTGGAAAACTGAAATTCTCGAAATCTCTCATCGGTAGATGAAGGATTATGAGTCTTGCCACCAAGCACGGTACGAAGTTGCGAGACAATTTCCCCCCCCCCCCATCCCTTAGAATGGGTAACGACCTAGACAGACCATGTAGCTCACTGACCCTTTTAGCCGAGGACAGAGGTACGAAGAAGACAGTCTTAAGGTTCAGAAAGTAGCCTGAGGCCCTTAAGGGCTCATAGGGCAGACCCTTCAGGGAACGTAAGACACATCTCACAGTGATGGTTTCATCTCAACTGGGGGGCAAGATCACTCAAAACCCCGAATCAACCAAGGTGATGTCTTCTGAGGCGGAGAGGTTAACCCCTTCTCAGTCTACATATGAGGCTCAAGGCTGAGCGATAGCCCTTTATCGCCAAGACTGAGAGGAGCTTTTCCTCACTGAGGTACAAAAGGAAGTCTGGGAACTACTGATTCCTTCCTTTTGAGAACCCAATTGCTCCACATGGCCGCTGTTGTAGCAGTCAAGTCCATTTTCTTGGCCCCAGCAGTTAGGACTTCCTGTAGGGATTGCCTGGAGTCTTGATTTGACAAGTACTCGTGGCTCGCGAGGTAGCCGACTGTATCAGACCACGTGTCAAGCCAGAAGGGACATTGAGGTTGTTTCCATTCCAAGGCTTCTGTAACTGAGAAGAGCCTGGAAGAGTAGAGTGTCTCTTCGAGGATTAGCCCGGTGTGAGCCTCCCCGTGAGGAGATCCAAGATCAGAGGAGAAGGGTTGACGTCTCTGATCTCGGCGAACATATCAGGTTTAAAGGTTTAAAGGTCGCTCAAGAATGGCAAAGGCAAGGGAGAGTGACAATGCCCTAGAGACTGACCATAAATTATATGGTCAACGACCAAGCCCCCTTTCCATTCCATCTAGGACCAGAGAAGGCCAGGCAGTGGCTGCTGATGACACAGCAGATAGATCTATAGGCTCCTCCAAATCCCCCAACCTTAGCTCACAAGGATGGTAAGGTTGCACTAACGAGTCTGAGCGGGACTCGAACCCCAGAATGTCAAACACCAGTCAGAGACGTTACCAATCAGGCCACAGCCAGAAGATCAATTCTGGTCTTAGGGTTTGGGGTGGACGACATAGCCTGTCTAAGGCTGGAGTGTCAAGAGGTCGAGGAGACAGATGCAAATCGACAAGAAATGAGATATTACACATACTTCTTAGAGTCTTTAAATAGGAGGATTCTAAGTCCCTCGATGGCAGCTCTCCAGAGGAATCCTCAGGCTGCGCTAATTCCCCGCGTGTTATTACAGGTAAAGTGGAGACGCGAGTAGCAGACAAACTTTATGTCTTACCCCTCGTAACTTTCTTATCGAAAGGGGAAGAACGGTAGAAGTCGGAGTGTCTGGAGGTAATGGCGAAGACCGTTGACAAGTCGGAAGACTCTGTCATAAGAGTAAAACTCTTGATGACGATAGTCGCGCGCATAGCGCTAATTGCGTGCGTGCGTGCGCAGACACTCTGTGCTAATTGTTACGAGGCCGACAACTCAGCGTAACTGAAACTCGAAGGTTCCAAGTCGTGTGAACTTGAAAGTCCAGCGCAACAGAGGCCTGAAGGACTCCTAAGGTCAAGAGAACCCGTACGATCAACATGACAAGAGTTCAAAGGCTCACGCTCACGCCCGCCGAAAGGGTGATCGTCACGAGACCCCGAGGGGTCAACTTGAGGAGAACCAGTAGGTTCAAAAAGACGTCTCCGTACAGCACGAGGGGGAGAACGTCAGGGATGAAGATAACTCCTCCGCAGGGTAGATTTGTTCTCCCGAAGGAGAACGTCGCTTAAGACAAGGCTCTCACTCCGCCCCTGGAGGAGAACCAAAAGCGTAAGGAGGAGGAGCGTGGATCAGCAAACTCCTACAAGTTTTCTCTCGTAAATGGGAGGAAGGTTCTCCCGAAGGAGATCGCCTAAAACAAGCTTTCTCCCTGCTCTATGGGGAAAAGCATAGGCATAATAACCTCTCTCACAAACGAGGGAGAAGTCTTCCCGAAGGAGGATATTGCCTAAGGCAAGACTTCTCCCCGCTCTATGGGAAAAAGTGTAGGCGTAATAATTTTTCTCTAGCCAACGAGAGAGAAGTTCTCCTGAAGGACGCCATCGCCTTAGACAAGTTTTCTCCCAGTTCTATGGGAAAAACGTAGGCGTAATAATCTCTCTCTCGTGAATGTGAGAGAAGTCCTCCCGAAGGAGGACATGCCTAAGACAAGCTGTCTCCCAGTTCTATGGGAAAAAAGCATAAGCGTAATAATCTCTCTCGCGAACGAGAAAGAAGTTCTCCCGAAGGAGGACACCGCCTAAGATAAGCTTTCTCCCAGTTCTATGGGAAAAAAGCATAGGCGTAATAATCCCTCTCGCGAACGAGAACATCGCCTGAGCCAAGCTTTCTCCCAGCTCTTATGGGAAAAAAAAACGTAGGCGTAATCATCTCTCTCGCGAATGAAGGAGAAGTTCCCCCCGAAGGAGAAACAAGCCTTAGACGTGCTTTTTCCCCAGTTCAAGGGGAGAAAGCACAGTCTTCGTGGACAAGAGAGCAGAGGTAAAACTCATCGAGCTGTTCGCAACTCTTCACGAAGGAGGGAAGGTTGCTGAATGGCTGAAGTGGGGAAGCTTTCCCTCGGATGGGGGGTGGTTCTCCCACGCAGCCCAACTCCGAGGAAGGTTATCACTCCCTCGTAAGGGGAGGTTCTCTAACCACTGGAGGCGAACCTCCTGGCAGCAATCTATGTTTCCCAACAAGTTGATCAAGTTGCAGATTGACAACAAGTGCTACCTCGTAACATGGGCAGTTCATGAGCTGCCACATGAAGCGCAGGATAACGAACAGAGCGGTCAAAGCCCTCGGCATTGTGTTCTACGTCGCTGCTATCTGGGTGTTTTCTTTTAGCCTCTCTCAACAATTTCCCCTTTCCCTCCTGCTCTCAACCGAAGAGAAGAAGGGCCGAACCCTGCATCTTCTTCCGAGGTTTCCGAGAGACTCGTAATCCTTAAATCATTAGGGAGCAAAGGAACTGGGGAGGTTGTCTTGTCTTAAACACGAGAGCTAAGGATTCACCCCGCGAGTGTATGACCGGAGAATTGCGTGTAGCGCTAATTATGTGCGAACACCTTGCGTGACGGGAGTCTGAAGACTCTGCCGTAAGAGTAAAACTCTTAATGGTCATGGGCGCAGTGTTGGTTGAGCGTCCGCGAACACTCCGTGCGACAAGAGTCCGAAGACTCTGTCATAAGAGTAAAACTCTTGGCGACTTGTTTCACGAGAACCAGAAGGTTCAGCGTGATCGTGTGTGCCCCTAGAGGTTGTGTTGTGAGAATCAGAAGGGCCAGAGCAACGGGAAAGGAAAGTTTCCCTTGTCACGAGACACCGAAGTGTCAGCGAGACTAAATGCACGAGAGCCCGAGGTTTCAGCAACTTGAGTTGCAAGAAAACGAAGGGATAGCGCACCGGGAAACCGAAGTTTCCTTGTCACGAGACCCCAAAGGGTCAGAGATCGAGAAGTCAAAGGCGAGAGCGATCTTCTCTGAAGATAAGGAGTGAAAGCGAGGAGAAGCGCTCTGACTTTTCTAGAGCGAACGGAGACCCTGAAACTATTATGCGAAGAAGAGGGTTCGAAGTTAGGACGTGCATTGCCCTTGGCCGCGCTCCTGGATTCTTAGATGATCCCTCGCAAGAGAAAGACGACAGCGAGGCAGAACGATGACGAGAGGGAGCGTTCTTCTAAGGTTTGTGCCAAGAGCGCATATAGTCTCGGGGAGAGACAGAAGGCGAGGAAGAGCGAGAACGATGATGTCTCTTCCTATATTGCCTGTCTCTTAGGCGAGAACATCTAGATGAAGGCGTAAACGGGCGCATGGGAAAGTGTTCTCGCACGTCTGTGCCAGCCATATGGTGCCCGCTCGCAGGAGAAAGTTCCCTAGCACGCGGGCGCACAGTGGATTCATGCGGGGTGCGCGGGAGCACGGGAGAATGTTGTTGCGCATCCCTAGGAGAAGATTCACGAGCGTGCGCGCATATCCTTGCGGATGCACGCGGGAGAAGGCTGCCGCGTTGGTAAGGGTTGGTGCGCGGGAGAAGGCAGCATGGTTGACTTGTCAGAAGTACTGCTATCAGTAGAAAGTTGGCGCGCAGGTTTTACCTGGGGCGTAGGATGGTGTGCAGTACGGCGCGCAGGAGAGTGAGATGTTGGGCGTGTATGCACACGTGCAGGAGAATGTTGGCGCGCAGGAGATTGATGGCGCGCAAGTAGCTTGCGTGCAGGTGAGCACATGGCGCATGATGGAGCTATGCTCTTGTTGGAGCGTATGCGCATGTTGGCGCGTACGCTCTTGATGCCCTATGTTAGGGCAAGGAGGAACCACTCCTCTTAAGTTTGTGACGAGAGCGCTTATAGTCTTGCGGCGAGACATCTCAAGAAGAGATAGAAGGCAAGGAAGAGCGAGAACGATTATTTCTCTTCCTATGTCGCCTGTGTCTCCGGCGAGAACGTCTGGGTGAAGGAGTGCGAGCTCTCCTTTTCCTCTCCTCTCTCTCCCTCCTAGCCTCCGAAGAGGGCGAGGATGATGAAGAGGAGGAGGAGGAGGTACTGCGATGTCCACTTCTACATACTTGGAAGGGGGAGCCACAGAACACCTATGACCTCTGTAGCTAGGGCATAGGGAAAGAGGATCCACCTCCAGCGGCGACATAAAGGCACCTGGAACACTTCCTCATAATAGAGGACATCACATCTAACAAAGAAAAAGAAAAAGGATTAATCAAAACACCAAAAAAGAAAGGCTAGTCTACCAGTCAAATAAAAGCAGGGGCAGCGGTGTTACCACTGCGTCGGCTAGAATTCGATTGAAGGTAAACAGCAGCTACCAACCGGTGGTACCCCCACCACTAACAGGTGGGTAATTACCTGCCCGGTCGTTAACGACCATGGTAAGGTTTTTCTGCCGTATTTTCCAGCTCGCCCTAGAATATCTCCTATAGTAAAGAATGAGGGTTTGTATCAAGTGTAGGAACAAATACTATCTCCTGTTGAATTGATAAAACGATACACGAGGGTAAACGGGGATAATGTATGAAAGTATACTGAAGCACATAGGCTAGGTAGCCTAGCGCGAGGCGAGATCTCGGCTACCTATATCACCGAGAGACTAACGTATACAATAGACACATGAGGAAGAGGAAATTTGTATGCATAATCATATCTTCCCTAGTATAATTGTGCCTAAATAGCTATAATTCATTAAAGATAAAAACCGGGAATGTCGTTCTGCTGATTAAATAAAGCACGCATGACGAACGACAGCGCTCAACAAGACGCCTCCAGTGACCAGCTATGCTCCGAAACCCAAGCAACCATAGTCTACTCAGCATCGAGTTAAAAGAAAAGAAGTACTGCGTTTAAAAAGAAAGAAAAAAAAGGTGGAAGAAACATCCGTCCTATGATAAAAGCCATCCTTTCTGAAGAAGTGATTCTATGGACGAAGAAAAGTGGGGCACCTTCTCTTTAGAGAGGATACCTGTCCGAGTTCCTATCTTTCAGAGATTCATGGATGATAGCGCACGCAAATTAGACAGTAACTTTAGTAGCAGGTATTGAGTAGCAGCAACCTTCACAGAAGTTCGTCATCTTCAATTCAATAGGTGTAAAGTATCATTACTGCACCTCATGAATATCACAGTTTTTAGAGTCAAATTTATGCAGTCTACAATAGGTCGCTGTCTAAGACTTGTCTTGGTTCACTTTGTATCTCTCCTGTGTTCAAAGAATTTAGTATTTTTACAGGGACAACTCGATTTTGGAAACTGAGTTGAACATGTTACATATAATATTCTGTGTCGATTACAATTATGTATATATCGAAACAAGACGAGCTGGTGGAAACGAGAAGGAAGTCTCAACTACTTGTCTCCGTTCCTTCATCCAGTCATCAATCTTCGCAAGAGCCCTCTTTGCAGAAATCGACATCTTCATCTTGATGAAGGACGACTGTTTCTTGGCCCTTTTTCTGCTAAATTGGGATTGAGGAGATCGCAGAGCAGCAGGTTGGAATTCCTCTCCATAAAGTTCAAGGAGAGAGCGAGAGAGAACTTTGTAATCTCCAGCAGCATCAGCAGGTTTATCTTGGTCATCAGAGACCACCTCAAGATCCTGATCTACCTCTGCAACATCCTTCGAACGAGAAGGCGGCTCCTTAGAATCCGACAACGGCAAATCGAAGGATTCATCCTGCAAAAGAGGGCTGCAAGAAGCTTGACCCCGGGAACATCTGTCGCCGAGCGTAGGTGTCGTCCTGGCGCCGGGAAGAGGTATCGTCCTGGCACCGGGAAGAGGTATTGTCCTGGCGCCGAGCGCTAGAAGAGTCCTTGGTGCGGTAGGAGGAAGAGTCCCGAAGGTGAGAGGGGGAGGCGTCCTGGTAACGAGAGGCAGTATCGTCTTGAGGAAGTAGGCTGGTATCGTCCTGGTGCTGAGAGCGAGAGGCAGAGTCGTCCTGGCGTCGAGAACGCGAGGCGGTATCATCCTGGCGTCGTGAATGAGAGGCGGTATCGTCCTGACAAAGAGAACGAGAGGCAGTATCGTCCTGGCGTCGAGAATGAGAGGCGGTATCGTCCTGGCGACGAGAGGAAGTTTCGTCCTGCGTGAGCATGCCGTCACCGTCCTGGCGCCAAGAGAGAGAGGAAGTATCGTCCTGGCGCCGAGAGAGAGAGGAAGTATCGTCCTGGCGCCGAGAGCGAGAGGCGGAATTGTCCTGGCGTCGATCAGTAGAGGAAGCAGAACGGTGTCGTGTCTTCGTAGAAGAGCGCAAGGGTTCCTTAGGAGAGGAACTTTGTTCCCTCTTAGAAGCTAACTTCTTAATGGGTAAAGAGTCGTCTTTACGTCTATCGGACTGGGCGTGAGGGCGGCTAAACGCTTGAACTAACGAAAAAAGTTGTTCCTGCATTACACACATAAAGGACTTAGCAACTTCTGCTGGGTCTTGCGGTCCCGAAGGAGAGGGCTGACGAATAACACTCGTGGAAGGAGAAGGATCTTCGGCTGCTTTATCCCGACTTGCGGACCTAGACTTCGTCCTTTTCACAGGCACAGAGTCTAAATCATCCTCCGACGGACAAGGTTCATAGCTACTAGAACCGGGAGAGTGAGGATGAGACAGTTCGTCAAGATTCCACCTCCTCTTCATAGGTCTTGAAGCTTCAAACTTCCATTTGCGTCTAGGAGAGGGATTCGGAGATGAAACTAACACATTCGACACGACTTTTCTGTGGCGGTCAAGAGCAGCCTGGGAATCGGCAACAGGACTGTCTGAGGCGACGGCTGACCGAAAGTACGTACCTCTCACCCCCTTTCGGTTGTGGACGTACCTTCTCCCTTGGTCCTGGGAGCTTGGTAGAGGTCTAGACCTTGGGTAATTACAGGTTCGGTCAGTTGCCACCTCCACTGCACTTTCACAAGCACCAAAATCACTTTCCCTTTTCTTACCTTTAAAGGCCGCAAGTTGCTCTTTAATGACCTTCAACTCGGCAGCCATCCTAGCGTACCGAGGGTCATCCGCAGATACGGATCCTGTAGAAAGGGCAGGAGTTACTAACTCGAGGGAAGGATCAACTTCCAAAGGGGAATTAATTACAGGCTCAAATGATAAATCAACACTAAGCTCGTCTTCCCTCCTACTAACAGATTTAGATTTAGACCTAGAAGCTCTCCCAACTCTATCGAGCTCTAGTTTACGTACATAGCGCTTCATAACCAACCAATCCTCTTCATTCAATATCTTACATTCCCTGCACCTGTTATTAAGGGCACATTCAAAACTCCTACAACTCAAACACACGGTGTTAGGGTCAACCACCATTTTCGGCAACCTCACCTTATATTCCTCATTCGCACAAACACGGAATTGAAACTTATCACTCATAATGATAACAGCAAAAAACCAAAGAAATAACAAAAACACGATTGCCAAATCCCCAAATCAGTGTACTTCACCAAATAGCAGACTGGTACAGCGATACAGGGAAAGCGAAGAAAAACTCTTAATGACGGACCAACGTGTTGTCGATCCGGCCGGCAGAGATGAACTGAAGAACAGAAAACGGGAATGATTCCTAGTACCACCCGGTAAGGGTTGTTAACCACCTAACCGCACAACCACCACAAGGCGGTTGCCGTGATTTTTTGAAAAATACTGCCGAAAGTCAGAGACTTAAGCTATATATATATAACTGCCATGTAAGTTCTATTCATAAAAATAACAAATTTGGAAACAATTTGTATTTTTCCTAACATAAAACCTGGAGCTATTTATAATAGGGTATTACTTTCGGCGCAGCTGAAAGACGAGCCATGATAATTTTAGTAAAGGATAACTACCCCATCCGCTAGTTAGCGGGTGGAGGGTGGGGTAGACTGGCTATGCCGCTCACTCACACCTCTCGGCTGAGTAACCACTTTGCTTTATGGCAGGACTTCTCGGGGGAAAGGGTGGCGGGCCAATTTGATAAATAGCTCCAGGTTTGTATGTTAGGAAAAATACAAATTATTTCCAAATTTGTTATTTGTTCCGACACAGATACAAACCTTCGCTATTTATAATAAGGTGACTTACTCTTAGGAGGGAAGAAGTCCTCACCAACTGGCCTTGGTCATGACCCGGGGTCCTCTCTATTTCGATCTGTGATTGAAATTAAAAGAAACCCTACCCTCACTAAAATCAAGTGCCGATATGAGGTAATGCACTGATAGTGTCCTGCAGAAGCTTGTGTGTGAGTGGAACTAACAGTGTGGCTTGTCTTTAACATAGGAACTCAACTACAGAACCTAATGTTCTTAAAGACTTACCCAATACCCTCCCTCTAAAAGGTATTGGGGATGTATCAAAGTATTCTTCTATACTTAGGAGGCACAAGGGAAATGGATCTTACCTGCAGCGAGGTGAGGTCAGCTATGCTGAGGCTTGCAGAGCTGTTTTCCCCAGAGGGGAGAAGGTGAAAGGAAGAAAGGAGCCAGGCATTCTTACTCATTCACCCCAGACTAATCCAGGTAGCCTCAGCCCTCAACCCTCTGCTACTTGTCCATCAAGGAGCCTGAGGTGTTTAGACCATTTGTTGTGCGACCACCAAAGGACCAATGAAAATGGTCTCCATGTTCTTGTGGGTTATGTCTTTGTAGGTAGTGGGCCGTGAAGGTCGATTAACGCTTCCACACGCCCACTTAAAGTATCTGCACCACAGAGTAGTTTCTTGAATGCCAGGGATGTAGCAAAGCCAGTGACGTTATGAGCTCTGGGTCTAGGATGGAGGAGTCTAGATTAAGAGTAACCTCAATTGCCTTCCGATCCCAGAGGGGAAGGAAAACATTGAGGTCCTCCTCTTGACCTTCCCCGTGCTGGTCAACAGTGCCGACACACGGGGGCGAGCTGGCATCGTTCTTTTAAGGTAACCCTACAGACTCCTCACTGGGTAAAACCCCAGTTGATGGGTTTCTGGTTACCGAACGAAGACTCTTTATTCGAAATGGGCTGCACCTAGGGTACAGCACACTTGGATTTGAGTCTTGGCAATCCACTCAGGGACGCCGCTGAGGATTACTTCTCCTCGTCTCCAAGGGTAGGAGACATCAGAGGTTGGATCATACAACACACTAACTCTCTTGGTCAAAAGCCCAAGTGAGTAGAAAGGGCGTCTTCCGTGTAAGGAAGCGATCTATTGCTGGGCCTAAGGTTCGTAGAGAGGGGTCTTCAGAGACTAAAGGACCCGAACCGCATTCCCAGGAGGAGGTTGAGATCCGACGGGGACAAGTTTTCTCAAACTTGCATAAGTAAAGGCACAGATGGGAGAGAATCCCCTTCCACGACATCAGTCACAAAGGACCGAACACTTCGCCTGGAAGACCGACACTGAAGAGTGTCTGAGGTGCCAAGACATCTTTTCTGTAATCTGTTGCGAAAGGCCTCTCTGAGAGGGGTGGTGTATGATCGTCCCAGGCGAGAAGTCGAAGCAAAGCTACAGCTTAGAAAAGCGTTAGCATGTGGCTGCTTGGAAGATCGTGCCGTGGCGGAAGATCGTGTTGTGGAGGAAGATCCCTCGGAACTCCATCAGGAGCTGTAGAAGGTCCGGGAACCATTCTTCAGGTTGCCATACCAAAGCTATTAGAACTCCGTCAGGGGCTGAAGAAGGTCTGGGATCCATTCTGTGGGATGCCATAGCGAAGCTATTGGAGTCATTGATAAGATCCTGCTTTTCTCCTGACTTGGCTGAAGACTTTTTCACCAGTCCGAAGGGGGGGGGGAAAACTAGGCACACCTCAAGGCTGCCCCATCGATCTTGGCATACATCTTGTTTGAGGTCCTGGGGAACGGTCGAGTGGGAGCCTGAAGATCAGGGACGCTGTGAGCATAACCACAGTCGGGCACCCCACAAAGTTAAGACTGTTGGATACAAGATGATTCCAAGACACTAGGAGCCCAGTATCTGGGTGGTTTTGCAAGCACATTCCTATACCAGGAATGATGCCCACAGATGGGGGCTACTAGTTGTCCTCTGTCCATCTAAGGCTTCGTACTGCTAGATGGTTCTCTAAGAGAGGTGAATGCTAGTACCAGAGGGAAGACGAGAAGACAGGCCTCTTTGCGGAAGCTCTTGTCTGCCACCCATCATCCGCGGATTGTCCAGCGGTGAGGGGGGAGTGCATAGCAATACAGTGAACCCTCGTTTGTCGCGGTAGATAGATTCCAGACCCGACCGCGATAGGTGAAAATCCGCGAAGTATTGACACCATATTTACCTATCTATTTAACATGTATATTCAGACTTTTAAAACCTTCCCTTATACGTAGTACTGTTAACAAACTACCCTTTAATGTACAGAACACTTAATGCATGTACTACAGTACCCTAAACTAAAACAGGCATAAATATTAAAGGCGATTTTATATCATGCGTTTCCTAAACACGCCAAAAAGCACGATAAAAAATGCAACCAATGTTTTGTTTACGTTTCCCTGATCATAATGAAGAAACAAACGCATTTAGTGTACTGTACACATCTGTGTATAGGTTAGTTTTTGCATCGATTATATTGATTATACAGTATGTTGATTTTGTTATTACCAATGTTTTACTTAATTTTTCTTAGGACTTCCAAATGAAATGTTTTTCTTTATGACGCCGCCTGAAACGACGGCGTCATAAAGTACGCTCAGTAAACAACCACGCTCAGTATACAAAGAAGGCATTTAATGCGCATGATGAAAGTGATAAATAATGATATTTACAATAAAAGCTTTTAGAAAATATGTTATTACAAATATTATTTACCGTATCTATATAAAATCATACAGTACATACTGTACGTAGCAAAGCAGGAAAACAATTTACGAGAGAGAGAGAGAGAGAGAGAGAGAGAGAGAGAGAGAGAGAGAGAGAGAGAGAGAGAGAGAGAGAGAGATTGTTTTACGTACGTAAATGTAAATTTTAAACAAAAAAAATATGATAGGTTACAACATGTATACTCTTCAGACTTTTAAAACCTTCCCTTTAACTTAATGCATACAGTACTAAACTAAAACAGGCACAAATATTAAAATGTTAGAATATTAAAGTAAAAAATAAAGATTATTACTGTACTCACCACAAAAGAAGTTCAAGAAAAACTTGAATGATGATGGCGATGAATTTGTTGCACAGTAGAAATGATGATGATGAAGGTGATGATGTCTTCTACTGTGCAGCCAATAATAGTATTTTACGTCTCTTCAGACGGATGTGTCTTTTCCTGGGACACCTCTTCAACTTCTTCCTGCGACACTTCTTTAATTTCTTCCGAGGACATTGTGATCGGTAGTTGTTGCCGCTGCTTCTTTTTTCGAAAGAGCATCCTGTAGGGAGTCATGTGTTCATCGATCTTGTTGCAGAATTGCATAGAACGAACCATATCCTCGTCCCACTCTTGCAACATTTCTTTCACCTCCTTCGCAAGCTTGCAGAGCTTGGCAAGCCGTTCTAATGTTAAGCCCGTTTCTTCGACATTTTCTTGGATCTCTTCCTGTGTTTCACTGTCTTCTTCACTGGCCGATTTCGTCAGGTCTTCGAGGTCTGCGGCCGCGTAACTTCTACCGTATTTAAACATATCGAGAAGCGTCACCTTCTCAGCAATCGTCATCATCTTTCGGTGGTGTTTAGGCTCACTACCAGCCTTAGTAGAAGCAGAACGCTTGGGGGGCATTGTACAGTAGGGTTTAACAGAAAGTTCAACAAAAAGTTCAACTTAAAACAGTCACGCACAGCACAGATTAAAGTTCACAATAACTTAACGTCTACACAGCGATACGGCGGGAGACAAAGTGACCGCGAAAACGTAGATGCTGGAAGTTGGAGATGCGGGCAAAACACCAATCACAGGCTAGATAACAAAACTTGAGTTCTGATTCGTCATCTATCAGCGCTTGAACCAATCACAACCCGTCTTATATGCTACGTAGGTTACCAATTCAAGGTACAAGATACCCTGCGTATACTGTACTGTACAGTAATAATAATAATAATAAATAATGATACTGTAATAATAATAATAATAATGATAATAATAACAATAATAATTTTAATAACAACAACAACAATAATAATAATAACAATAATAATACAGCTTTACGTACGTTATTTTACGCTTTTGTTGTAGGATGTGTGTGTCTCTCTCTCTCGTACGCTTATTCGAAATGTGATTTTTTGCAACAAAGAATATTATTGGATGCAGTACTACGTACGTATACATACAAAAGATTCATGGAAAAGAAGCACATCTAATACATTTGTAGTACACTAGTAGCCATCAGCAGCCTTACACCATTCTAATATGGTATGACTGCATCTGATTTGCGTTTCATGTTCGATTTAATTTTACTACGTACTGTATACAGTACTGAATTATCGTATGATCACATTCTCTTTTCGTGTTTTATTTCTTTCTGTGCTGAATTATATGTCATATGTAATGCAATGAACAATCAGTAAGAGCAGATATTACTAATTACAGTATTAATGGAATTACAGGTAACGAAATATCGTATTTGGGGTCTTCAGATATCGCGGTATTTTCGAAATTTCCAGAAAATCCACGATATGTATATATATATGGGTTATGAAAAAAACCCGCGAAGTGGTGAATCCGAGATGGTCGAACCGCGAAGTAGCGAGGGTTCACTGTAAACAAACCTCGAGATGATGTCGAGATGTGTAACCAATTGCACGTTCTTGCAACGAAGGGGAACAGCCTGTTCTCCCTCCAACTGCCACTAATCCAGTGTGGTAGGCTGAATAAGACCGATACCAAAAGGTAAACCAGTTAATCAATACAGCTTATGTTATAATAGCAAATCTCCATAGAGATCGCTTTCCGGACAAGAGACTGCACGGTAATCACCGAACGCATCCAACCAAACCCAAGAGAGGATTGAGACGTATCTTCAATCTATTGTTGGATGGGTAAAGAGCATAAGTGTACTACTGAGTAGTAACACCGAACTGTGCGGATGACAAGTATACATGCGTAGTTCGACTTAAAAATCGTGTCCAGAACTCAGTTGGAGAACGTTGGAAACGTTTGTAATGGAGGTTTCTCCTTCTTAGGACAAAAAACGTTCGTACTTCTTCGTCTCCGATCGGTAAACTACCATTTATATTAAATGTTCCCTACTAGGGAACAGAAATGCTTCTGAGAAGTTTCCAGTCAAAGCCTTTGTAGGAGACTAAGACTTCTGATCGGGAGAAAGGAAAAAATGCCTATAAGGAGAGAACGTAAATGCCGTATGTCTGGCTACAGAAAAGTAGCCAAGTAATGTACTGAATAACCTGGTTTCATTAAGGGATATAAATATACAACTTAATAGAACGGAGTTCTAATTGGAAGATGTATATAGCCTTTATTGGCAGAAAGATCGCTTGCACGCATATATGTACTTGTCCATCTGTGCTAGCGCATGCGTATTCTCTCCCTCCAGGAAAAGTTCGCAACGAATCCGATTGCGGGAATAATGTATATGCGACAAATCGCAACATTATTGCCGAAAGAATTTTGATTGTAGACTAACTGTAATATTTCCTTGAATGAGAGTGAATATGCTCTCAAACAAAATATAAAGTTAAAGAGGCGATCATTTTCCCTTTGGTTTACCCCTCCTCTGTATGTGAGGGGCTAACCAGGGTTCATTACACAGAAACATATGTCTGATTACCCGTGGGCGGGATTTGAAAAGTTCGTAACGTAATGAAGAGATGCCCATGCTGTTGCTATTGTTCTTTAACGTTAGCTAACTATGTTCCTTCTGGACTAATTGTTCGAAACAATAACCCTGTAAGGATAGAATAACAAAAGTCTCGGAAGACTATCGTGTAAAAAGGCAAGTCGTTATACCCACGGTACCAAAATGGGGGAGGCTGCCTTCATCAAACGGTAGAACAGAGTTGAAGACAATAACCTCGTGGTTTTGTCTTTGCTAGAGTGCCTGCTCCAGGAAGGCTTACGGCCTTCATGAAGTTTTAACACCCACTGAAGTTTTGTAAAAAAACTTCTCAGGAACGAGTCTCCCAAAAAAGGGTGAAGTCTCGTATGTGGGGGTTTGCTTCAAGAAGGCCAGACATAATTGCCATCGACCGCTTACCTAAAGGGGTTGCCATCGAACGCTTTCTTGATCGTGAGAAAACTACCGTCTAAAACAGGCAAGGCCTGCCAGGGGAAATGAATTGCAGTGTAAAGAATTTTTCATTCCCCGCTCATTTCCATCTGCTAACCAAACCACTCGAAGTGGGAAGGTGGAGGAAAGATGACGGTGGTTCGTTCGAAAACGAAAGGATCGGTACTGGCGAAACCAAACTAGCTGATATAGTAATCAGCTGGGAGTGTAGAGTGACGTATCAAGTCACACCTTTGGAAGACCCCTCCCGTAGGGGGGGAGTTGACCATAGAGTTTACAGAAAACTCTGAATCGTGGAAACAGAGAGATTCGGATGAGAACCTAGGGGTTCAGAATCTATTTGTGAATTCCTTTCTCACGACCTTAAGGGATGTTGCCGAGAACCTGCAGGAACTCTGTCGATGATTCCTGATGGAATTCCAGGAATCGTGTTACGTGACCAGGACCCAAAGGAACTGTGTCATAGTTACCTGTAAAGATTCGTTAAGCCTTAGGCAGCAGGCATCCCTCTGTCATCAGAGTAAAACTCTTGATGACGATGGGTGCGCGCGAACAATTCACGGGACGAGAGTTCAAAAACTCTGTCATGAAAGTAAACCTCTTGTGCACTCGTGAACACTTCGTGCAACGAGAGTCCGAAAACTCTATCATGTAAGTATGGCTATGGTCACAAGAACCCAAAGGTTCAGCGTGAACTGCGTTGTGAGACCCCGAAAGGTCATAAGAGTTGTTCGTGCACTTCAACAGATTGTGTGCGTGCCAAGTTGGTCGTGCGTGCGAGCCAATATGGTCGTGCGCGCGTGCCAATATAGTCGTGCGCTTCAATCCGATCGTGTGCGCATGCCAATATGGTCGTGCGAGCGTGCCAATATGGTCGTGCGCGCGTGACAATATGGTCGTGCGCGCGTGCCAATATGGTCTTGCGCATGTACCAATATGGTCGTGCGCTGCTATCCGATTGTGTGCGCCAAAATGGTCATGCACGCGCGCCAATTTGGTCGTGCGCTCTTGCGCCGAACTGTTGGTAGGCGGAAAGGAGCTCGTGCTCGCACCTTTTTCTCGGTCGTGGAGTGCATGAGGTTGTTCGCGCACCTGGCGCGCATAAGGTTGCTTGTGCGCATGGCGCACCACAGTATGTTCGAGCGCATAGTGAGCAACAGGATGTTCGCTCATATGGCGCGCCAAAGGATGAACCCGCGCGCCAAGATGGTTGTGCGCGCCAAGTCGGTCGTGCACGCCAATTTGGCCGTGCGTGCAAAAGCTCTCAGGTTGGTGAGAGAACTGACTGCTACGCTCACCTGAAGGTTCACGATAGCTTGTGTTGTGTGAGCGCGAACGATCAACACGAGAGTTTGGAAATTGTCATAAAAAGAATGACTCAGGTCACGAGAACCCGAAAGTTCAGCGTGAACTGTGTTGCGCGAACCCTAAGGGCAGCGCAACGAGAAACCAAAGTTTCCCTGTCACTAAACACCGAAGTGTCGGAGTGACTAAAGTTACGAGAGCCCAAGGGTTCTGCGTAACTAGTGTTACAAGACCCCGAAGGGTCAGCGTAACGAGAAACCGAAGTTTCCTTGTCACAAAACACCGAAGTGTCAGTGACTAAAGTTATGAGAGCCCTAGGGTTCAACGTAACGGATGTTACGAGACCCCGAAGGGTCAGCGTAACGAGAAACCGCAGTTTCCCTGTCACAACACACCGGAGTGTAAGAGTGACTAAAGTTACGAGAGCCCAAAGGTTCAGCGTAACTAATGTTACGAAACCCCGAAGGGTCAGCGCAACGAGAAACCGAAGTTTCCCTGTCACAAAGCACCGAAGTGTCAGAGTGACTAAAAGTTACGAGAGCCCAACGGTTCTGCATAACTAATGTTACGAGATCCTGAAGGATCAGCGTAACAAGGAATCGAGGTTCCTCTGTCACGAGACCCCGAAAGGTCGGCGTGAGCGATGGCACACGTTCCCGAAGGCTCAATGCTACCATCCTTACGAGAGCCCGAAGGTTCAGCGTAATTGAAACCCGAAGGTTTCGAGCGGAGTCCCGAAGGACTCCTACTGTCATGAGAACCAGCAGGATCAACATGATGAGAGCCCAAAGGCTCAAACGATCACACCAGCCCAAAGGGTGATCGAACGAGACCCCGAAGGATCAAGGAAAACCAGCAGGTTCAAAATAACACCTCCGCATAAGAGATTTGTTCTCCCGAAGGAGAAAGTCGCTTAAGAGAAGGCCCTCGCTCCGCCCCTGAAGGAGAACCATAAGCGTAGGGATAACCTGCTTCGGAGAAAGCTCTGCTACCGCCCCTGGTGGATCAGCAAGCTCCTACAAGTTATTTCTCGCGAACGAGAGGGAAGTTCTCCCGGAGGAGATCGCCTAAGACAAGCTTTCTCCCAGCTCTATGGGAATAAAGCGTAGGCGTAAAATATCTCTCTCGAGAACGAGGGAGAAGTCCTCCCGAAGGAGGGCATCGCCAAAGACAAGCTTTCTCCCAGCTCTATGGGAAAAAAGCGTAGGCTTCATAATCTCTCTCTCGCGAACGAGAGTGAAATCCTCCCGAAGAAGGACATCACCTAAAACAAGCTTTCTCCCAGCTCTATGGGAAAAAGCGTAGGCGTAAGAAACTCTCTCCCGCGAACGAGAGAGAAGTCCTCCCGAAGGAGGACATCGCCTAAGGCAAGCTTTCTTCCTGCTCTATGGGAAAAAAACGTAGGCGTAAAAAATCTCTCTTGCGAACAAGAGAGAAGTCCTCCCGCAAGAGGACATAGCCCAAGTAAGGCTTTATCCCAGCTCTATTGGAAAAAAGCATAAGCGTAAACAAAAATCTCTCTCTCTCTCTCTCTCTCTCTCTCTCTCTCTCTCTCTCTCGCGAGAGAGAGAAGTTCCCCTCGAAGGAGGAACATCAAGGTGAAGGTTGACAGCGAATGCTACCTCGTAATGAGGGCAGCTCACGAGCTACTACATGTGTACTACGTCGCTATTACCTGTGAAAAGAAAAAAAAAATTGTTATCAATTACAATTCATGCTCCGTTGTACAAAATACACTATTCGGGGAATAAGTCACCTTCCTTGTAAGATAATTCCTTGAAAGGGAGCTGAACTGTTAAAAACTTTAATTCTGTAATGAAACAAACACACAGCAGTGTTGAGAACCTGCCGAATGACAACCTTACGGCGGAGGCAGTTGGATACGATGTCAACAGCACTAAAGTTACACGTATCTAACAACGTATATTTCCATTTATAAATATATACACTCAAATAAATGTAAGATAAATGAAAACACACAAGAAACCAAAAATAAAAATAAACGAAAAACATCAAGGCCAGTCTATGCAGGAGAGAAGGACAGCATGTCCATCCTCTACCGAGCCAAAAAGTAAAGTGGTTACTCAGCCGAGAGGTGCGAGGGAGCGGGGTAGCCAGTCTACCCCACCCCCCACCCGCTAACTAGCGGATGGGGTAGTTATCCCTCACTAAAATTATCATGGCTCGTCTTTCAGCTGCGCCGAAAGTAATACCCTATTATAAATAGCGAAGGTTTGTATCTGTGTCGGAACAAACTCAACTTTCCAGAGGCAGAAGATGCTGGAGAATGCATAATAAATCCTCTCAAGAACGATCTAGAACCTTAGATAACAGTGAAAACCACCGTGTGAAATCACTGCAAAAAAAAATGAGCGTCATCTTGGAGCCTTGTAATAGTACAGGAGGAAGGGTAACCTTAATACCGGCTCCCCATCAGTTTCGCCACTCTTCCCCCTCGAAGCGAAAACGCTATTCGGGGTGAAGATTGCCATGTGTCGTATCAAAATATACGTCCCCTGATATTAAGCGATATTCTTAAGAGAAATTTTAAGGATACTGTACTCGTACCAGGAGTTAGAATTCTGGAGACCTATGGTCAATTCTCTGGGAGTATCAGTGTAGCCAAATATCCCCTGGAAAGCTGCCTAAAGGAACCTTCCATCAGGACGACATGGCTTGAGCCCAAAAAAATGGGTACATATGGTATTAGAAGGGTCAGATCAAGTAGAATACTTGCATGATGTGGGTAAAAATGAGGGTGGTTTACAAGAAAACAAATAATCATTGCATAAAACTTAATATATACATGTGAGTATTACAAAAAAAGAAAGGGTACATGTGGTATAAGCAGGGCTAGGTCAAGTAGAATACTTGAATATTGCAGGTAAAAATACTTGAATGACGTGGGGAAAAATGGGGAGGGGTTATAAGGAAACGAGTAATCTTTGTGGTAAAAATAAAGGGGGGCGAGGTTTATGCACAGAAGTTCTAAAACTTGTATGTACATGCCCCTGACATCATGAATCGTCATGTTGGGTGAGGATCTGGATTCAAGGCATAATTGGTGACTGTGAATCCAGCAGAGATGATGTTTTGGTGATCCTTCTTTAGTCTCTCCCAGTGTTGATGACAAGACAAAGGACCCGGGTGGGCTGTTGCCATTCTTTTAAGGTAGAGCCTCATACCTTACCCTGGGTACAGTAACAGATGATCTGGATCGTCAGTTACCGAGTGGAGACCTGTGAAGGATCCGTCACCTCTGGAGACTGTGTCTAACGACATACTTGGGGACGAAAATGAACGTTGCCTTTCAACCTTCTCATTAATGGGCGATGTCGAAAGAGAGACCATGAAGTTCCTTGACTCGTATGGCTGCTGTCAAAGTGTCTAGGAACAGTCTTCTAAACCAGGTGAAAATTTTTTGCCTGGTGAAGTGGAACATAAGGCGGTCTCCTTAGAGACCGAAGAATTTGAACCATATTCCGAGAGGAAGATCTCAATTCCGACTGGGAAAAGGCAAGTTGTAAGTCCGTATGAGTTAGGAAAGGTCTAGCGATGAGAGGATGTCCCTTCCTTTCAGTTTGAAGGCGAGGCTAAAAGGTTGAGTAATCGTCTTTACCTTTTGAAACTGCAATGGGGGTCTTTTCCTCTTGCATATACTCAAGGATTCCGCTATTGCTGGAATAGAAGTATAGAGTGGAGAGAGAGACTTTCCCATGACACCGACCACAGAAGACGTTATACTGCCTGGTAGACTGATGCTGAGGAATTCCTCAGATATCTACACAACCTTTTCGCAACTTATTGCGAAAAGCCTCTGGAGAGAGGAGGTACTGGGTAGTCTCCAGGCGTACAATCATAGCAAAGCTATAGCTTGTGGTAGATGTCGAAGTGTGGTTGTGTGTGACGTGGAGAGGGTTCTCTTGGAGGCTCTATCAGGAGCTGCAGAAGGTTTGGAAACCATTCTGCGTAATGCCATAGCGGAGCTATGAGAGCCCTTGAGAGGCTGACCAATGTTCTAGCCTTCGAGTACCCTTCTCCAGACAAAACAGGGAGGAGACGTAAACGTCATTGTTGTACCCACCGTTGTTGGCATGCTTCTTGCCAGAGAGCCTTGGGGTCTAGGGCTGGGGAGCAGCAGAAGCCTGAGGTTCAGGGGCATTGCGAAGATCCCTAGTTGGAGAACCCTGTAAAGTCGGGACTTTGTCGGCTACAAGGTGATCCAAAGACCATTTGGTATACCTTATCTGAGATGCTGTGCACTGATTGTTGGCGAGCACATTCCTCTAGTCTGGAATGAAGCGGGTTGATAGTAGTACCGAACGGACTTCGGCCCATCTTAGTATTTATACTGCTAGATGGGAAGAGGCTGCGAGCAAGTTCCTTCTTGCTTGTCGATGTTAGCCTCCATATGGTGTGTGGTGTTGTCGCCCATCACATCACTGAGTGGTTCGTTAGGAACTGATGAGGCTACTGGAGGACCGGAAAGGTGGCCTTAATCTCTTAAGAGATTTAAGTGAAGGTACTTTCGGACTCTGTTCAGAGGGCTAAGGTCGTGTGGTGCAGCACTATGGTCCCTCCACTCTTCTTTTGATGTGTTCTAAGCACAGCATCAAGTCCGAGGGGTGGGGAAGGATGAGGAGGTTATACCACTCTGTAGATTCTAGACCGACACCCATCCCTTGAGGTTCGTCCAAACTTCTGGTCCCATGGGGGTCAGAATGTCTGGGGGATTGAGGGCCTGATTCCAATTGGACTCAAGTTACTCTGGGCTGGGAGTTGTTCTTGTTTTGAGAGTTTTGTGGAGATTGGTGTCTAGAATCATTCCCAGATACACTTCTGAGAGGGAAGTAGGGAAGACTTCCACAGGTTTACCTTAATCACTGGATCTTGGTAAAAAAAGACTTTAGAAGTTCTGGTGCTAATGCAAAGTTGCCACCGAGTCTGCTAAGGTCAGTCAGTCGTCCAGAAACGGAGGAGACAGTAGCCGATCCTGTGAGACCAGGATGGGTGTAGTAGAAAGACCGAAGCACAGTGCCCTGAACTGGTGTTTCTTGTTTGTCTAGACTGAATCTTCAATCCCTCCTAGATGGATTGTTTGGGACTGGAAGTATGTGTCCTTTAGGTCCAGTGTGCAAATGAAGACCTGAGGTCTTAGCCCTTGACCGAACTCCAACATGGTGTGGACATCAACCCCAAGGGATAGCTCCTTGCGGATCCTTTCACATGGGAGACTGTTGACGCTTGGGTCTTGACTCACAATACCCTGTGTAAAGATTCTTCCCTGGGAGAGAACTCTTTTAACTGATAGAAGGCCACGCTTAATCCTACCATGCGCCCTGATGGGATTGATGCTATTCCTTAGAGTACCATCAGTCTGGCAAATGTTAATCAATGGTTAACGGCTGGGTATCGTGGTTATTGTGCAGTTGAAGAGTGCTCACAAGTAGTCACCTGTTGACAAGCCGCTGATGAGGGTTGTCGATCTGATCGTTGCCGATCACTTTAGTGGATTGGTGTGATGGCGAACGGCCAGTAGCGAGAAGTGTTGTATACCTTCTGATCTAGGGAACCACAGGCAGAGGTTGACTAATAAGTCTGAATCACAAACTGCTGGCGAATTGTCAATGATCGGTGAATCAGCGGTTTGTGAGCCGAAGATGGTAACTGACAGGCAGATGAAGGCTGTCTGGTCAATCAGCCATGGTAGGTTGGCGATAAATGAGTTGGTAATCTGCTTTGAGAGCCCTGAGAGACAGCAGAATGGTTTAATGATAGTCAGTTGGTGATGGTAAGCCATTGATGATCAGCGATCGATCGTGGACCGGTGAGCTAGAGATCAGCAAGCTGACTAAGGTCCCTCCTGGTTGGTCAGAGATCAGCCAGCTGACAACGGGCTAGCCAGAGATCAGTGAGCTGAGGTCGATGATCGAAGAGAGATGAGCTGCCCATCGGTGATCTAGTGATCAGCAAGCTGATGACTGGTTATTGACTAGCAATCGGCAATAGGCACACCAGCAATTGGAGATCGTTAATAATTGGAGGGACTAGAGGTCAATGATCAGAGAGAGATGAGCTAGCAATTGGCGATCTGGAGATCGGCGACCTAGCGATCAGCAAAATAGTGATCTAGTGATCAGTCTGTTGATGCTTTCTTGTTTGCTGACGGTGGTACAGTCAAGAAAAAAACTTCAGAAGAGAATCCCTGTGAGGACTCTCGACCGATAGCAAAAGCATTTTTATTCTCCTTGGAAGATGGAATCTTTGGGATCTTGAACCCTTCTGTGAAGCCTATTTCCTCTTTCCCCGGCAGCCATGCTGTTAAGCGTTTGCGGGGAGAGGAATGGGGCAATGGTGACCTGTCCAAAAAGTTTTTATTCTTTTTGCCTATTGCGCGAGTGTGCAGGAGAGTACTGGAACGATAGCACACAGGATGATGCTGGTGCTCAGTTTCTGCTGAAGCGCAGTTTTCAGTGAATGCGCAGAAGAGCGCTGGAGAGCAGGTAAGCGCGGGTGCGCAGGTGAGAGCTGGCTCTTTGGCAAGAGCTAGCGCATTGGCTAGCATTGGATCTGCGAGCACTGGGTCTTTGGCAAGAGCTGGCGCATTGGATCCGAGACCGCAACTGCGCAGGAGAGCGCTGGGGAACAGGCAAGCGCTCGCTCTTTGTGATGAGCTGGCGCATTGGTGAGCGCTGGATTCGAGAGCGCAAGTGATCAGGAGAGTGCTGGATCTGAGAGCACAGGTGTGCAGGAGAGCACTGGCATGCATAAAGGCACTGTGTGGGGTTTTGTGCAGTCTCCCTAGAATGCGCAGAAGCACGTGACTGGCCGCGCAAGGGCGGGTGCCTGGGTACGCGATTGCGGGGGAGAAGTGGCGCGCACGCGGAAGACTGCTTTCGAGCGTGCGGAGGAATGCTGGCGCGCGCGGATGACTGCTGGCGTGCAGGAGAGAGCTGGCGTGCAAAGATCGTTGGCGCGCAAGCGAACGCTGGTGTGCAGAGATCGTTGGCGCGCAGGAGAGCGCCGGCACGTAGGACAACGATGGCATATGCGCGCATGGAAGACTGCTGGCGCGCAGGTGAACACTGGTGTGCAGAGATCGTTGGCGCATAGAACAACAATGGCGCAAGAGCGTGGTAGCGTGATGGAGCACAGGAGAATGCTGGCGCGCATGAGAGCGCAGGGGCGTAGGAGAGCACTGGCGCGCAGGTGCAGGAGACTGAAGTCGTGTTGCCCCGGTGATCTACGCTGGTAGGTCAACCGGTCAGCTGGAAGGATGATCAGGGACTGGGATGTGCCCTTTGAACATCCACCGATGGGGATCGTGAACGATCCACAGAAGAGTCCAGGACCGAAGTCCAAGGACTAACTGCAGCACAAGGTTGCTCTGGTAGGTTGGCAGGTCAGCTGGCAGGACGCTCAGGAACTGGGATGTGCCCTTTGGAAGGGCGAACATCCACCAATGGAGATCGTGAATGATCCACAGAAGAGTCCAGGACCGAAGTTCAAGGACTAGCTGTAGCTCAGGGTTGCGCTGGTAGGTCGGCAGGTCAGCTGGTAGGTCGGCGGGTCAGCTGGTAGGATGATCAGGAACTGGGATGTGCCCCTTGGAAGGGCGAACATCCACTGCAGCGTCATCAGGAGAAGGTTCAGGAACAGATAACGCCCATGAGGGCCAGTAGACCAGCAAGCTGACCTTCAGCAGTAGCGATCCTCCGAAGAGGAGTCTCTATGAGTGGCCCCTCTCGCGAACGAGAGAGGTGATCACTTCGCAGGAGACACTTGCCTAAGACTATGCTCCGCCCCCGAAGGAAGAGAGACTCAGCAAGGGGGGAGTGTAGTCTAAGCGAAGACAGCAACAGCAGTCGCTGTCGATGAAGTGATAATGATGCAGGAAGTTCTCCCTCGGAAGGGGGGAAACAACCTTTCCTCGAAGATGAAGTGCTGATCAGGTGTTGCCACGGGCGTACTTCTAAGAGAAGTGATGACGCCCATGATGAAGTCCTCTGAGGGACGGCAGTGACAGCAGATTCCCCAGGCATGAACAGAACAGCTCTGCTTCGTCGGTACCCTTAGTCGAACGAAGAAAACTGCATAGCTAACTGAGGAAAAAATAAAATAAATTATGTAACAGAAAATTCCCTAGGGAGGATCACCTAGTCCGCGACGGGAAGAGGGATCACCGAGGGAACAAACATTAAATAAGTATTGTGCCCTCCCTTCCCAGTTTTTATTGACGGGAGAAGGGGGGAGGAGAGTAACTGTAATATAACAAGAATTAAAATTATTTAAATCCGCTAAACATATTCACAAATGGGGAGAACCACTGATCGTCCAAAAGGGAAGTGTTCCCCATGGAGAAGAAGCTGAAAAGTTAAAATTTCAATCAATTATAATTTCACTTAACAGAAAAACAATCGGAAGCGCGGTGCTCCCCCCGTTAGTACACTGTCGGAGGCCCATGAAAGGTGAAAGGTCTTGAGAAGAGAAAGACCGTAGTCTATCTCTGCGAGGCCACAATCCCTTCGCTCAGTAATCCATGTTTCTCGTAGGAAGAGGGAAAGGGGAAGACAACAGTTGAAGGAGGAGGGTCCAAACGATGACGATTCCCCTGCGGCGGCGGGGCAAGTTAACGGTAGTTATATGCCGACAGATGACCGATGGACAAGGGGGGGAGAGGTCGGAAGGGTAGGTTCCCTGGCCTTGCGCAGAGTCTTGAGAAACTGTCGTATATGTATCACACGCACAGCACAAACACTGAAAAGGAAACTTACAACATTTCCATACATACATATATATATATATATATATATATATATATATATATATATATATATATATTATATATACGTAAACATTGAATGTTTTATTATATATATATATATATATATATATATATATATATATATATATATATATATATATATATACATACTGTATAAGAAAAAGTAAGTTAAAAGAAAAAAATTAATGGCAGTCCAGAATAGGCGAGGAGGAAGAGCGGAAACAACCGCTCTCCATCCGAACCAAAAGTAAAGTGAGCTAAATCACCGGTGTGTGAGTGGGAGTGGTAGCAAGCTACCCCCCATAGCCCCGCTAACTAGCGGTATGGGTAGTTAACCCTCACTAAATTTTAATGGCTCGTCATTTCAGCTTCGACGAAAGTAATACCTTAATAAATAGCGTGGTTTGTATTCTAGTTACGGAACAAATAGATATTATGAGCAGTTTTCCATGGATTTATTATATGTCCAAGAACATATGTAAAGAGAAGAAAAAGTTTGTTTTACCATTATATACCGTTTCCAAGATGTTTTCCCGACCCAAAATACCAGGTTCCCAGTGGGAGTCCCCCATTGTTGACGGATATACTGTAGATATAGCTATATCTATATACTGTAAACATTATATATATATATATATATATATATATATATATATATATATATTATATATATATATATATATATATATATATATATATATATATATATATATATATATATATATATATAATATGGTATTTTCATTTTAGAATGACAAATTCGGAGATAATTTGTATTTTTCCTAACTATACAAACCTTAGCTATATAATATGGGTATTACTTTCGGCGAAGCTGAAATGATGAGCCATTAGAATTTTAACGAGGGTTTATTACCCCCATCGCTAGTTAGTAGGGAGGGGTAGCTTGCTCCCCCCCCCCTCACACACCTGTGTGGTGAGCTCACTTTGCTTAGAGGTAGGACTTCACGGGGGATAGGGGTGGCGGGCAAGTTTGATTAAATAGCTAAGGTTTGTAGAGTTAGGAAAAATGCAAATTATCTCCGAATTTGTCATTTGTTCCGTAACTGAAATACAAACCACGCTATTTAATATGGGTGACTCAACCCTTAGGAAGGGTGGAATAAGTCCCAGCCATACTGGCTTTTGGCTTTGCCCGGGGACTCATTATCTGAGTTTGTCAGCACTCAACAATATAGAGTCCCTGCACCTTGCTCGCACCTTGCTATGCAAGGGCTGCGGCCTACATAAGCTGAGTGTGAAGGAATATGTGTGACTCGTCCTAGGAAGTTGACCTGAAGTTCTTAGATGGAAAACTTTAGGCTAGGACTTTCCCAATACCACCTCGTCCGGGTATGGGGACATGACAGTATTAACTTGATACTAAGAACACAAAGAAACATGGTTTACCAGTAGTGGTTTGAGGTCGCCTGTGCAGAGAACCCAGGATACTGCTTTCCCCAAGAGAGGGGAGGATGAAGAAAAGAATATGGGCCAGGCATATCTTTTCTTTCATACAGACTAAGACCAGGTAACAATGCCCTCAACCCTCTGCTACTTGTCCATTAAGGAGCCTGAGGTTTAAACCAGCTGTTGTACAGCCACCACAGGGCCGATAGAGAACGTATCGAGCCTCCTGTGGGTCACGTCTTGCAGGTAGTGGGCTGTGAACGTCGTCTGACACTTCCACACACCTGCTTGTAGAACCTGCGTCACTGAGAAGTTCTTCTTGAAGGCCAGGGGCGTAGCTACGCCCCTGACATCATGCGCTCTAAGGCGACATGATGGAGGAGGGTCAGGATTCAGGGACAGATGGATCACCCTACGAATCCAAGCCGAGATGGTATTCTTGGGGACACTCCTCTTCGTTCTCCCAGTGCTCACAAACAAAGCTTGCACTTGGGGACGAATACAGCCATTCTTTGAGATATAACCTCAGACTCCTTACTGGGCACAGTACGGGATGGTCTGGGTCATCTGTTACAGAACGCAGACTCGAAATCCGGAAAGATTCGAATCGAGGATCCGGCACTCCCGGATTCTGTGTCTTAGCCACAAACTCAGAGACGAATCTGAACGTTACCTCCCCTCATCCCCTTGCATGGGCGATGTCATACGAGAGACCATGAAGTTCACTGACTCGCTTGGCCGAGGCCAAAGCTAGTAGGAACACCGCCTTCCAAGTCAGGTGGCGATCTGAAGACTGCGTAATGGTTCGTAGGGAGGTCTCTTACGAGACCTGAGAACTCGAACCACGTTCCATGGAGGAGGTCTCACTTCCGATTGAGGGCAGGTAAGATCTTATCTTCGTATGAGTAGGGAAAGTTCCAGCGAGGAAGAAATGTCCACTCCTTTGAGCCAGAAGGCTAGACTTAGGGCTAAGCAATAGCCTTTCATTGCCGAGACTGAAAGGCGCAGTCTTCCCGCCAATATACGAAGAACTCCGCTATCGCTGGAATAGTGGTATCGAGTGGAGAGATACCCCTCCATGACTCCAACCACAGAAAACTCGCCACTTCGCCTGGTAGACCCCTGCGGATGACCTACGCAGGTGTCCAGACATCCCGTTTGCAACTTGTTGCGACCATCCTCTCTTAGTGAGGAGATTCTGGATAGTCTCCAGTCGTGAGGTCGAAGCGAAGCTACGGCTTTGTGAAAGATGTTGGCAGTGGTTGTCTGAGTAGATTGTGTCATGGAGGGAGCTCTCTCGGTAACTCTGATAGGAGTTGCAGAAGGTCCGGAAACCATTCTGCGTGATGCCATAGCGTAGCTATAAAGGGTCATCGAAAGATTGACCGATATTCTGGTCTTGTTGAGCACCTTCCTCATCAGACAGAACAGGGGAAAAGCGTACACATCGGTGCTGTCCCACCGTTGTTGGAAGGCCTCTTGCCAGAGTGCCTTGGGATCTGGGATTGGGGGCAATACAGCGAGAGCTTGAAGTTCAGTGCTGTAGCGAACCGATCCACAGTCGGGTAACCCCACAAAGTCAGGACTTTGTTGGCTACTGAATGATCCAAGGACCACTCGGTACTCATTATCTGAGACGCTCTGCTCCGACTGTCGGCGAGCACATTCCCTTTGTCTGGAATGAAGCGAGCCGATAGAGGAATCGAGTGGACTTCGGTCTATCCCAGTATCTCTACTGAGAGATGGGATAGCTGCTTTGAAAAGGTACCTCCTTGCTTGTTGATGTAAGCTACTACTGTGGTGTTATAGCTCATCACACCACAGAATGATCCACCAGGTCTTTGTTGGAACTGTTGAAAGGCCAGGAAGACTGCCTTCATCTCTAGCAGATTCATATGGAAGCACTTTTCCGATTCTGACCACAGGCCTGAGGTACTGTGGTACAGAACGTGCCCCCCCCCCCCCACCCCCTTCTTTTGTGGTGTCCGAAAACAGCATCCAATCCGTGGGAAGGAAACGAGAAGATCCATTCTTTTTCGTAGGTTCTCACCTGTCACCCACCACTGGCGGTTCGTCTGTCCCGCAGGATCCATAGGGATCATGATGTCCGGGGAATCGCAGTCTTGATTCCACTAGGACCTGAGTCGCCCCTGGAGAAACCTAATCCTGAGGCAACCGTTGAGAACTAGACGAGCCAAGGGTGAAAGGTGACCGAGGAGACGTAACCACAATTGTGTTGGAAGCTCTTCTCGTCTGAGGAAAGGGCTTGTGACTTCTCAACCTTGCTATCCTGTCAACTGATGGAAGGCCTTATGGACATTGGTGTCTATAATCATGCCTAGGTGAACCAGTCTTTGATTGGGCAGCAGAGCGGACTTCTCGAGACTTACCCTGACCCTTAGGTCCTGGCAAAGTCCTAGAAGTTTGTCTCGGTGTCAAAGAGGGAGTGACTCCGAGTCTGCTAGGATCAGGCCGTCATCCAGATAATGGAGGAGACGGTAGCCGATCCTGAGTGTCCACAAAGATATTACGGTAAAAACTCCGGTGAAACACTGTGGTGCTGTGGAGAGACTGAAACACTGTGGTGCTGTGGAGAGACTGAAACACAGCACCTTGAACTGGTACTCCTTGTTGTCTATGCTGAATCCTAAGTACTTCCTTGAAGACGGATGGACTGGGATCTGGAAGTACGCGTCCTTCAGATCCAGTATACACAAGAAGTCTTGCACTGCAAGACTGACTGTGTCTGCGGTCTCCATGCTGACCGGAGTTTACTTTAATCTGAGCCTCTGCCCACAGAGTTCGCCCCCTTGCTGATCCCATGGCAAGGGTGCTAAATGACACCGGATTCGTCCTCAAGGGAGGTAGAGGTGTGAACAGGACGCGATATCCCTGACTGATTACGGAAATCGTCCAGGAAACGGCCCTGAGTTGCCGCAACCTGTCTGCGCAACCTTGTAGGTATCCCGCCACTGGCGGACATGCAGAGGAACTGGCAATCCTAGTATTTGCGGCTTTGGCTGATCCTTCTAGGATTCTTCCCTCCCCTGGGGGACTAATTGCCTTTCTTGTCCTTGACCGGAAAGGGCTTAGACCCCACTGTCTTAGCTGCCGTTGTTTTGGTGGGACGTGGTTGCTGGGGTGCTAGAGGTTTATAGGGCTTGAATGTCAAAGCCCCATATAGGAGGGAGTCTTGGTGACTTCCTACACCTCTCAGCCGCCTGCTTCACGTCCTTAAGCTCAAACAGGTTTGTTCCCATAACGAAAGAATGTCTGAGCCTGTAGATTTTGGTGCTAGGGGACTCCCGTTACTGTCTTGGAGTCCTTTGACTTCCTCCCGGGAGGGATGCAGGACTCCAACCACGACGGAGGCAGGCTCTTCTCCACCCCTATTCAAGAAGACTTTACCGCGCGAGGTGGGGTTTCCCTTAATGGTGTGATTGGGGAACGTCTCACCTCCCGTGACTCTCCTGTGGGCGGGAAAACTTCATCCGAAGGTGAGGGAGAAAAGTCTGAGGGGGGAGAGTACCTGCCTCGAAGACTTACGAGGAGACAGCTACGACCTCGTAGAAGTTACCTCATCCGAAACTCCTTTTTTCCTCATCGGGGGAGTGGATGTAGCCAAGGATTTGTGGCTCAACTCAGAGAGAACAGCTTAAAAGCCTCTGCTACCGCTCCGATTAGAGTCCAAAACCAGACTGCCGGCTGACGGTTGCGCTGTCAGACACTCCCTCTGGAGGTGAAATCGCCTGTAAAAAGATAAGGAAGGCATGTCCCTGGCCCTTTCTGGAACCTTCCCCCCACCCCACCGGCAAGCGTGCTGTTCTGTGCTTGGGGGGGGGGGAATGTGGCGATGGTGCCCTTACCGTGCGATGTCCGGCCCCCTCGCACGGGGGAGGGTATTGGTGATTGCGCTAAGGCACGCGCTGGCGCTGGGGAATACCCGGGGGTCGCGCGCGAGAGACTGTCGAAGCGCTGATGCGGGCGCGCGGGAATACCCTGGGCTCGCGCGCGGGAGACTGCTGGAAACGCGCAGGAATCATATTGATGTGCAGGATCAGAATGAAGAGCCCGTGTGGACCAGAATGTTGGAGCGTGCTGCAGCGCGTAGAGTTTGTTGGTGCGCGCACGAGCGCGGAAGACCATCGGTACCTGCACACGAAAAAGATCGTCGGCGCTTGTACGCGAAGAAGATCGTCAGCGCTTGCGCGCGTAAGAAGATCGTCAGCACTTGAAGATCGTCGGCGCTTGCGCGCTTAAGAAGATCGTCAGCGCTCGCGCGCGTTAGAAGATCAGCGAGCGCGAGCGGGGAAACCATCTGTGCCCGCGCACGGACAATCGTCGGCGTTTACGCGCGTAGGAAGATCGTCAGCGCTTGCGCGCGTAGGAAGATCGTCAGCGCTTGCGCGCGAAAGAAGATCGTCGGCGCTGGCGCGCGTAAGAAGATTGTCTTGCGCGCGTACAAAGATCGTCGGCGCTGGCGCGCGTAAGAAGATTGTCTTGCGCGCGTACAAAGATCGTCGGCGCTTGCGCGCGTACGAAGATCATCAGCGAGCACGTGCTGCAGGGTCAGCTGACAAGACGATCAGGAACTGGGATGTGTCCTTAAAAAGGGGCGGTCATCCCCCGATGAGGACCGTAGGCAGGACTGCTTCAGAGTCCAGAGCTGAAGTCCTTCGTTGCAGTGCAAGGTTGAGCTGGAAGATCGGTAGGTCAGCTGGCTCAACACTGGAAGATCACCTTGATACTCCGAGGAAGGGTCCCTATGAGAGACCTTTCCCGCGAACGGGAGAGGTGCCCTTCGTAGAAGAGACTAGGAGACACTCACAGGCTGAATCACTGGTGAGCGCCTGTGCGCTATCTCAGGAAACTCCAACGATGTACGTTGATGCGCAGGTGAACGTTGGCGCACAGTCCCTGGAACAGGATGTCTCTGGATGGCAGTCTCAGGAACAGCAGGAACAGCAGGCGAGCGCTTGCGTGCAATTGCGCGCGAGCGCGCAGGGGATACCTGGAACTTAAGGGACTTACTCAGAATGTGAGAAAGCCCCTTTTGCCCCAAAGGGACCGGTGCCCGTTGGATAACGGGGTGCGTGGGCGCCCACAGCGACAGCAGCCAGGAACAGAGATGGCAGGTCCGCAGGTCTAGGAGATGGCTGGTCTAATCAGGAACAATCCTCCGAAGAGAAGTCTCTATGAGTGGCCTCTCTCGCGAACGAGAGAGGTGAACACTTCGTAGAAGAGACATGAAGACACTGGTGATGGCGCCCCTTAGGGGCGTTGGATCAGCAAGCTGACCTATAAGGAGCAATCCTCCGAAGAGGAGTCCTTAAGAGTGGCCTCCCTCGCGAACGAGAGATCACCAGACTGATCCTGCAGCTGCTCAGCCCCTTGAGCATAGCTGCAGGTGCGACCGCTCAGCCCCAAGAGCAGAGCCACCTGAAGTTTTCATGCGCCCGGCCTTGCAACCGCTCAGCTCCTTGAGCATGGTTACAAGTGCGGTCGCTCAGCACCAAGAGCATAACCGCCTGAGGACCAGGAAAACCCATCCACGAATTATTAAGGTATGAGAAGTTTCCCCTCTGCAGGGGGAAGCTCTCACACCTGGGAAGGGAATCTCCCTCGGGAGGGAAGTTACCTACCCCTGGAGGCGAACCTCCTTAGCATTCTAACATGAACTGAAGAGCTGACAGTTGTCACGGGAGGACTTCTAAGAGAAGGGATAACGCCCATGACGATGTCATAGAGAGACGGAAACGACAGCAGACTCCCAGGCACAAACAGGACAGCTCTGCTTCGTTGGCACACTTTAGTCAAACGAAGAAAAACTGCATAGTTAACTGGGAAAATAAAGTTAAATAAAGAGTTAACAGAAATTCCCCCGGGAGGAACTCCGAAGAGTAACCCCGAGGGAATAGCAAAACATAAGAATTACAAATTAAGTATGCGCCCTCCTCCCCCTACTGACATTCACGGGAGAAGGGGGAGGGATGAGAACTGTAATAAAAACAGAATTATAACAGAATTATAATTATGTAATTCCTCTAAGAATGATCACAAATAGTAAGAACCACTGACCCCCGAAGGGAAGTGTTCTCCACAGAGAAGCTGAAAAGTTAAAAATACAATTAGATTTCATAAAAAATAATTGAGACAAATAAACGGAATAGCAACCCAACCCGCAACGGGAAAGGAGCTTCCGTAATAGTACGTAGTAGTAGTAAGGAGTGAACAACCTCGAGTAGAGAGAGAGACCGTAGGCAAATTAAACTCCCACATTCCCTTCGCTGAGAATCCAAGTTCCCAGTAGGAAAGGAGGAACAGCGAAGATAATAGATGAATGAAGAAAGTCCAGCGATGACGATTCCCCACGGCGGCCGAGTTAACGGAAAAGCCGAATGGACCAAGAGGGAGAGGCCGTACCCCATGACGTGGAACCGTGGTGGCCTTGCACTAAGTAGGTGTCGTTGTCGTACATTACACACACAGCACAAACACTGAAAAGAAAACTTACAACATTTCTATTAAAAAAATATAATAAACATAAAGAATGTTTATATATATATATTACAAGTATAAGAAAAAGTAAGTAAAAAGACAAAAAGCATTAATGGCTGTCAAAGAGGCGAGGGTGAAAGCGGACACGTCCGATCACCACCCAAGCTGAAGTAAAAGTGAGCTCACCACACAGGTTTGTGAGGGGGGGGGAAGCTAACACACACACACACACACACACACACACCCCGCTCACTAGCGATGGGGATAGTAAACCCTCGTTAAAATTCTAATGGCTCGTCATTTCAGCTACGCTGAAAGTAATACCCATATTAAATAGCGTGGTTTGTATTTCAGTTACGGAACAAATAAATCTTTAAATATACTTACCAGGTAGTTACATATATATATATATATAGCTTAATCCCGCGTTTCGTCACGCGCACGGCAGAAATTCAAATTTTGCAGCAATCTCTCAGTAGGTAATTGAACCATTACTAACATTCCTCAGAAATCCCATGCCCCCGTTTTCATAGGGGAGGAGGGAGGGCCCTTTTATATATGTAACTACCAGGTAAGTATATCAAGAAATCTATTTTAAAATGAAAATACCATTTTTAAATATGTAACTTCCCTGGTAGTTACATATATATAGCTGATTGACACCATTGGTGGTGGGTTAGAAAGCCTCATCCCGTCGGGAATTCGTATAATTATTAATAGCTACAAATTAGTGCCACCAATAATCTGGTTCTTACCTGATAAGGAAGCTGGCTTCATAGTTATCCTGCCTCATTTGCCTGCATTCCTTTAGAGACTGAGTGATCCACCCAGAGGGCTCTAAAAGTCTCTGTGGGGCTGCCACAAGGTCCTCGATCTTAGCGTGGCTAGACCTCCACCCTTACTATCCTGGCATAGCCATGGACAATGATTCTGACCACCTACTCCGAAAACTAAAAACACACCCAAAAAAATAACATGACTTGCATCCCAGACTGTGGAAGGCTGCAATAACCTTCACAGACAATCTGTGAAAACAAGTACATGAAAAAAAAGGCAAGGGTATATATAAAATAAAGGTTGTAGGGAAGAGGCAGTAGACCCCTCTCCAACTACGACGCTGGAGGTAACCTACGGACACAGGGAGCAACAATCTTCATATTGGGTCTGGGCATCTTTAAGATAACAGTCTGCGAAGATTGATTTACTTCGCCAGAAAGTAGCTTCCAAAATTGACTTCATTGACTTATGTGCTTGTAAGCCATAGAAGTCACTACAGCTCTAACCTCATGTGTTTTACCTTAAGGATTGGGAAACTTCTTTCCTCACAATTCTGGTGAGTTTCCCTTATCAAATCCTTAATAAAAAAAGCCAGGGCATTCTTTTATAAAGGCAAAGAGGGCTTTTTAAAACTGAGCACCAGAGGTTGTCTGTTTGTCCTCTCAGGTTTTGGGACGCGTGCAGATAAAATTTAAGAGCTCTCACTGGACAAAGGCCTCTCTACTTCTCCCGTCCAACTAAGTGAGATAGCCCTGGGATGGTAAAAGATCTTGGCGAAGGTCAATAAGGATTCTCGTTTTTGACGAGAAAGCCTAGCTGAAGGGAGCAAACTGCATTGTCTCCATTAAAGCCCACCTTCTTGCTGATGGCTTGTAACTCTCCTACTCTTTTGGCTGTAGCCAATGCAACTAGGAATAGTCTTTTTTTGGTAAGATCCTTCCGCGAAGCCTTGTCAAGGGGTTCAAACCTACTTGAGGTCAAAAAGGCCAGGACTACATCCAGGTTCCAAAAGGGGGTTGGATTGTCCTTTCTCTTAGTGGTCTCAAAAGTTCTAATGAGATCCGAGAGATCCTTGTTACCTGACACGTCAATGTGCCTGTGACGAAAGACGGAGGCTAGCATGCTGCGGTAACCCTTGATGGTAGGTACAGCCAGCTTTTAGTTCACCGATGCTACAGAAAGTCTGCTATTTGGGTTTTAGAGGTACTGGTAGAGGAAAGTTTGTTAGTCCTGCACCATTCTCTAAACATGTCCCACTTAGCTTGGTAAACTCTAATAGTGGATGTCATTCTAGCTCTCGCAATAGCTCGTGCAGCTTCCCTTGAAAAGCTCTTCGCTCTTGCCAGCTTTTCAATAGTCGAAAGGCAGTCAGATTGAGAGCGGGGAGATTCTGATGGTACCTCTCTATGTGTGGCTGTTTGAGTAGATCGCTCCGACTTGGTAACGTTCTGGGGGTATCTACCAACCACTCCATCACTTCTTCAACCCAAGGTCTCATGGGCCAAAACCGAGCTATCAGGGTCATGCGGGCGTTGTGCAATTCCCTGAACTTTTTCAGGACTCTGTCCAGGATCTTGAATGGAGGAAAAGCGTACATGTTTAGGTCCCCCCAGTCCAAGAGAAAAGCGTCCACTGCAGCTGCTTCCTGGTCTGGGACTGGAGAGCAATACACTGGCAACCTCTTGTCATCTGTGTAGTGAAGAGGTCTATCGAAGGTTGACCCCACAACATCCAAAGGTTGGTGCACACCTCGTGATGTAGGGTCCACTCTGTAGTTAGAACTAGTCTTCCTCTGCTGAGGTCCACCCTGACGTTCTTTTCCCCTTCTATGAAGCGAGTTATCATGGTTATGTCCCTCGCTTTCGCCCACAGTGGTAGATCTCTTGCAGCCTCGTAAAGTGAGTCTGAACGAGTGCCTCCCTGCTTCTTGATGTAGGCCAATGCTGAGGTGTTGTCTGCGTTGACCTGAACTAATTTTCCTTGGATTTCCTCCTGAAAGTATATTAGTGCTAGGTGAATGGCCACTAGCTCCTTGATGTTTATGTGCCATTCCCTCTGAGACTCTTCCCACAGATCCGATATCTCAGCCTTCCCCAGTGTTGCACCCCACCTCATGTCTGAGGCGTCGGAATACAACACTAGTCGGGGTTCCTCTGATAAAGTTCGAAGCCTTCCAGGAGTTTGTTGGGATCGTCCCACCAACTCAAGTGATTCCTGATCCCCAGAGGAATCGGAATCCACTTTTCTAGACTTTGACCTCTCGTCCAAAATTTTGCAAGATGAAAATTGAAGAGGCCGTAAATAAAATTGAAGAGGCCGTAAATGAAGTCTTCCCAGGGAAACGAACTGTTTGATCGATGAAAGGGTACCCAGGAGACTCATCCATTCTCTCACCGAGCAGGACCATATGTCTAGGAAGTGTCGCACCCTTACTAGGCAATCTAGAATGTGTTTCGGGGCTGGAAAAGCCCGAAAAACCACTGCGTGAATTCTCATCCCCAGGTAAAAGATGTTCTGTGAGGGTGTGAGATTTGACCAGGTTCACCATCAGACATAACTGTTGCGTCAAGGACATTGTAATTTGAAGAGCCTCCAGACACTTTTCTTGCGACCTTGCTCTGAGTAGCCAGTCGTCCAGGTACATAGATATCCGTACTCCCTTTAGATGTAGCCAGCGAGCCACGTTGGCAACCACTCGGGTAAAAAACGTAGGGAGCCGTGCTCAGTACAAAACAGAGTGCTTTGAACTGACAAGTAATTTTTAGGAACAGGAATTCTAGAAATTTTCTTTGGTTCGGGTGTATTGGGATGTGGAAATATGCGTCCTGCAGATCTGATGGTACCATCCAGTCTTCCTGTTTGGTGCCAGCTAGGACTGACGCAGAAGTTTCCATGGCAAATTTACTTGCTGACGAACTTGTTCAGGGGACTGACGTCCAGAACAGGTCTCCATCCCCCCCGAATTCTTTGGAACTAGAAAAAGTCTGTTGTAAAAACCCTCCGAAGAGGTGTCCTCTACTACTTCTATGGCCGATTTCGACAGCATATGGTTAACCTGCTCTTGAATAGCTGCTGCCAGTAGTGGAATACTTGTATCTGGAGATTGAGTTTACTTTTTGGGTTTCGGTTGCTGTTTGGGGTTACGAGGTTGCCCTCCAGCAGCCATTCTCTGTCCTCTGCTAGACAAGCTCTCCCACGAAAGGGCTGACACGTGGGAGGAGCTTTCTTCCCCTTCCTGGCTAAAAGGTTAGTCGGAAGCACTTCCTCGCAGTCCTTTGTAAGGCAGATCTTACGTTGCTTGTGCGTAATAGCTGCCGATAAGTCCTTCACTAGCTCTGAAGGGAAGAGGAATTTGGTCAAGGGAGCATACAAGAGCTCTGCTCTCTGAGCGAGAGTCAATCCTGACGACAGGGAAGAAAAACAGCATAGCTCTTTCTCAATAAAAACCTGCTGTGAAAAAGGGTTGTGAATTCGACCGACCCGTTCCTCACGGCTTATCTAGACAGGCAAAGAGGTGCATCTGTGTCTCGTTCTTATCATCTGTGACGTCTGCGAGGACTCCTAGAGTCCAGTCCATCAAGCTGAAGACCTTGATTGTTCTGAAGATGCCCTTCAGCAAGTGATCCATCTCCGACGTGGACCGCATCACCTTCGCCTTATTCATGGCTGAACTACTTGAGGCGTCAATGAAAAGGAGAAGTCTCCTTGGGAGGAGGTAGGAACTTCCAAACCGAGAACCTCACCAGGCTTGAACCACACACAGGATCTAGAAGCCAATCTCGTAGGGGGAAAGGAAAGGTTGTCCTTCCTTGTTCTATCTCTTGAGAATCCAATCGTTCAGAGTCAAAAAAGACCTCTAGACCAATCTGGCTAACACTGTTTCCTTGAAAGAGGAAGATTCCAGGGACCTACCTTTTAATAACTGTGAGGGCAGGCTCCGAGGTACAGCCTGCTGAAAAGTCCTCCGGATATAAGTCCGCCAAAACTGCAAGTAATCTTTAAGATCTGCTGCATGAAGAGTTTTCTGCGTTTCCTCCTCTGAGATCTATCCTGGCATACCTGATAAGGAAGCTGGCTACATAGGTTTTAATGCCTCATTTGCTTGCATTCCTTGAGAGACTCAGCGATCCACCCAGGGGCTGTAAAAGTCTCTGTGGGGCAGCCACATCCTCTAAAGGGTTAGCGATCTCCAAAGGAGAACAAGTGCGAGAAAACACACACCTCGCATTGCATGCTTGTGTCCCGCATGTGTTCAGCATGCTGCGAGGAAGAGTCATGCTGCGTCCAGCATGCTGCTGCTGTTGTGAGCTTCCTCTGATTGCGACTTGTAAACGTCACCAGGGACGTAATGGACCGTTGAAGCTCTGACAGGCATGATGCTGTGTCAAGCATGGTGTGAGGGAGCGTCCTTGCCACCTCCCATAACGCATCCAAATCGCTGCGAGCGAGTGTCCATGAGCGCTGCAGCTCGCATGCGTTCTTGCCGCGAGAGCGCTCGGGACTATGACATTCACGATCCTGACGCGGGGGAGCGTCCTGCTCGCGTGCGTACAGCATGCGTTCAGCTCGCGTGGATCCAGCATGCTGCATACGTTCAGCTCGCATGCATCCAGCATGCTGCATGCGTCAAGCATGCTGTGAGGGAGCGTCAAAATCCTTGCCGCCTCCCGTAACGCGTCCAGACCGCTGCGAGGGAGCGTCCATAAGCGCTACAGCTTGTGTGCGTTCTTGCCGTGAGAGCCCGCTTGGAACTATGACATTCGCGATCCTGACGCGGGGAAGCAGCCCGCTCGCATGCGTCTAGCAAACTGCATGAGTCCTGCATGCAAGCATCATGCTCGCGTGAGTCCAGCATGCGTCCAGAGGGAGCAACAAGATCGATGCCGCCTCCCAAAACGCGTCCAGATCGCTGTGAGGGAGCGATCTCGACGCTCTGTTCCATGACGCGCAACTCTCTTCTTGTCTAGCATGAAGGGAAAATGCAAAACGCCAGCCTCGTCTGGGAGCTGCGTTAAACGACAGCGAGGATGCCACTTTTACCTCGCCTTTCCACTGGCGAGGGTGAGCGTACTGGGATGCGTCAACAGGATCGCTCGAGGGGACGTCCATTCGCTGATCAAGGTCTGACATCTCCCTTCACCTTTCGACTTTCCTTCTCCCAGGGGTTGGGGAGCATGGAAGAGGTCCCGGGCTAGGAGCATGACGGACACGGACGGATGCACCCTCCACTGCACTGCGTCATGCTTACGTGCCACTGAACACTAGCACTTTTAACTATTTCACATTAGACTATAATAGACCTGCCCGTTGTGAGAGATTATACTCTTTCGCCAAGGGATAGAAAGAAAATACAATAGGCTATATGATTAATATTAGTACAGTGGAACCTCTACATACGAATGTCCTAACATACGAATTTTCCAACATCCGAAGTAAAATTCGACCAAATTTCTGTCTCGACACCCGAAGTGATCCAACATACGAAGTAAATAATACGCGTACGCGTGGAATTTTCTCGAAAGCGTCAATCGTGGTTTGTTGTTGACGCCGCTAGACGGCAGCACATCGGAGGGATGCCAATCGAGCGTCGCCTTGATCAGTCCTCTCATCTCGTGCGCATCGTATGGTTGTTCTCTATTCGCTCAGTTATTAACAGTGTTTTTTATCTTCCTTTTCCACGTGTTGTTTTCTGTGTTTCGTAATCATGGGTCCTAAAAAGCTTAGTTTCGGTTCAGGAAGTTGTAGTAGTGGTGAGAAAAGGAAGAAGTCAATGCTTTCATTAGAACTAAAGCAAGAAATAATAGAAAAGCATGAGCGAGGTGTGCGTGTTAGCAATCTGGCTAAACAATATGGCCGGAATATGTCTACGATCTCGACGATCATAAAACAAAAGGCAGCCATTAAATCAGTGAAACCTTCGAAGGGGATCACGATTATTTCCAAACGTCGTAGCCCTACCCTTGAAGAGATGGAATGCCTTTTGTTAATATGGATCAAGGACAAGGAGAATGTTGGTGATACGATCACTGAAACAATCATTTGTGAGAAGGCCAGCGCTATCTACAGTGACTTGAAGGCGGTGGGCTCTGGGGGGGTGACACAGGGCAGAGTTCAGCCAATCCTACGACGGAGGAATTCAAGGCATCTCGAGGTTGGTTCGAGAAATTTAGGAAACGGACCGGGATTCATTCAGTTGTTCGGCATGGAGAAGCTTCAAGTTCGGACACCAAGGCTGCTGAAGACTTTGTTAAAAAGTTCGAAAGCATCGTGGCGGAGGAAGGCTACGTAGAGCAGCAGGTGTTCAACTGTGATGAAACCGGTCTGTTTTGGAAAAAGATGCCTAGTCGAACGTACATTACCGCCGAAGAGAAGAAAATGCCGGGACATGAGCAAATAAAGGATCGGTTGACTCTTGTGCTTTGTGCCAACGCCAGCGGGGACTGCAAAATTAAGCCTAAGCCTTTATTAGTTTACCATTCCGAAAACCCTAGGGCATTTAAAGCACATAGAATTAATAATGACCTGCTACATGTTCTATGGGGTTCTAATTCTAAGGCTTGGGTTACTAGGCATATCTTTGTGGAATGGGTAAACGTAGTTTTCGGCCCTGCTGTCAAGAAGTACCTTCAGGAAAGGAATTTGCCTTTGAAGTGCTTGCTTTGTTTGGACAATGCACCCGCTCACCCCTCGGACTCGAAGATGATATCATCGACGAATACAAATTTATAAGTGTTGTATCTTCCACCGAATACCACCCCTATCCTCCAGCCCATGGACCAGCAAGTCATCTCTAATTTTAAGAAGCTCTACACCAAGCACTTATTTAAGCAGTGCTTTAATGTCACGCAAAGCACCAACTTAACTTTGCGTGAATTTTGGAGGAGCCACTTAAATATCGTGCACTGCTTAAAGATCATAGATCAGGCTTGGGAGGGAGTAACTCGTCGGACCCTGAATTAGGCTTGAAAGAAGCTTTGGCCTGATGCTGTTGCTCCCAGAGATTTCGAAGGTTTTGGCCCCGAGAATGAACCTATGCTTGCCGCCGAGGAAGACGTCGAAGAGATTGTATCCCTTGGCAAGTCCATGGGTCTGGAGGTGGATGAAGATGACATCACCGAACTCATCGATGAGCATCATGAAGAGCTCACCACCGAGGAACTCAAGGAGCTGCAAGCCATGCAACATGATGAGTTCCAAGCGCAGTTGAGTGAGTCGGAGGAGACCGAGGAGGTAGGCCAAATCTTAGGTACGGCTGAAATAAGACAGATGTTGGCATATCATCAACACGTGGTTGATTTCATCGACAGGCATCACCCACAGAAACTTCAGGTTTGCCGTGTAGTTGCGCAGTTTGATGATGTTTGCTTAACTCATTTCAGAAAAATCCTCAAAAGCCGTATCAAGCAACTTTCTCTCGATAGTTTCTTTAAAAAATCTACAAAACGGTCTAGTGATCATGATGAAAAGAAAGTGAAGCAAAGAAAAGGAAGACCAAATTGAGTGAAAGTGATGAAAATTAAAAATAAGAAAAGAAAAAAATGTAAAAAAAAATATAAAATTAAAAAAATGAAAAAAAAAAAAAAATAAATAAGCTAAGTTAAGTTAAAGTTCACGTAGTGTAAGTTATCGTACATTATCGTAGTCGCCGTCCCTACCTCCTCGCTGATCTTCCGTCTCCTCCTGTGTAGCAGTCCCTACACCTGCGCTGGCCTGTCGCTAAGGTAAAGTGTTAATAAAAACCCCTTTCTTATTTGTTATTTCTTTATTATTATTCTTTTTTTAGATATTTCTGTATTATTCAATTGTATTAATGTTATGTGTAATTATGTGTAGTCATTTATTAAGGAGTTATTATGGGTTTTTAGGCTGAGGAACGAATTAAACAAATTACCGTGTACAGTATTCTTATGGGAATATTTGCTCCAAAATACGATCGTTTCAACATACAAAGCAGTTTCTGGAACGAATTAAAATCGTATGTAGAGGTATCACTGTATACTCAAAATCGAAATATTAAATAACGATACAAAGTA
>NC_090725.1:90880353-90892853 GCF_036898095.1 Palaemon carinicauda | reverse complement strand
CGAAAGAAGATCGACAACGCTTAAAGAACGACGGCGCTTAAAGATTGTCGGCGCTTGAAGATCATTGTGCTTGCGCGTGTAAGAAGATCGTCGGCGCGGGGAACCATCGGAGCCTGTGCGCGGACGATCGTCGGAGCTTACGTGTGTAGGAAGATCGTCTGCCAAGAAGATCGTCGGCGCTTGCGCGCGTAAGATCATCAACGCTCGCTCGCGAAAGAAGATCGTCGGCACTTACGCGCGTAAGAAGATCGTCGGCGCTTGCGCGCGTAAGAAGATCGTCGGCGCTTGCGCGCGTAAGAAGATCGTCGGCGCTTGCGCGCGTAAGAAGATCGTCGGCACTTGCGCGCGTAAGAACATCGTTAGCGCTTGCGTACGAAAGAAGATCGTCGGCGCTTGCGCGCGTACGAAGATCGTCGGCGAGCAAGTGCGGGCGTGCGCTTGCACGCTAGTATGAAGGGACAGCTGACAGGACGATCAGGGACTGGGACGATCAACACTGGAAGTTCTGCTTGATACTCCGAGGAAGAGTCTCTATGAGAGACCTCTCCCGCGAAAGGGGGAGAGGTGCCCTTCGCAGAAGAGACTAGGAGACACTCGCAGGCTGAAGTACTGGTGGGCGCCTGTGCGCTAACTCAGGAATAGTCCCTGGAACAGGATTCCTCTGGATGGAAGTCTCAGGAACAGCAGGAACAGTAGGCAAGCGCTTGCGCGCAGGGAAAACATTGGCGCGCAGGGGATACCTGGCGCTTAAGGGATTTACTCACAGAGTGAGAAAGCCCCTTTGCCCCGAAGGGACCGGTGCCCGTTGGATAACGGGGTGCGTGGGCGCCCACAGCGTCAGCAGCCAGGAACGGAGACGGCAGGTCAGCAGGTCTAGGAGATGGCGAACAATTCTGCGAAGAGGTCCCGAACAGCAAGCTGGTCTAAACGGGAACAATCCTCCGAAGAGAAGTCTCTATGAGTGGCCTCTCTCGCGAACGAGAGAGGTGAACACTTCGTAGAAGAAACTTGAAGACACTGGTGATGGCGCCCCTAGGGCCATTGGATCAGCAAGCTGACCTATAAGAAGCAATCTTCCGAAGAGGAGTCCTTATGAGTGGCCTCCCTCGCGAACGAGAGAGGTCACAAGACTGATCCTGCAGCTGCTCAGCCCCTTGAGCATAGCTACAGGTGCGACTGCTCAGCCCCAAGAGCATAGCCACCTGAAGTTCCATGCGCCCAGCCTTGCAACTGCTCAGCTCCTTGAGCATGGTTACAAGTGCGGTTGCTCGGCACCAAGAGCATAACCTTCTGAGGACCAGGAAAACCCATCCAGGAATTATTAAGGTATGAGAAGTTCCCCCTCTGCAGGGGAAAAAACTCACACCTGTGAAAGGAACCTCCCTCGGAAGGGAAGTTACCTACCCCTGGAGGCGAACCTCCTTAGCGTTCTAAGATGAACTAAAGAGCTGACAGTTGTCACGGGAGAACTTCTAAGAGAAGGGATCACGACCATGACGATGTCCTAGAGAGACGGCAGCAACAGCAGACTCCCCAGGCACAAACAGGACAGCTCTGCTTCGTTGGCAAACTTTAGTCAAACGAAGAAAAACTGCATCGTTAACTGGGAAAATAAAATAAATAATTAGTTAACAGAAATTCCCCCCGGGAGGAACTCCGAAGAGAAACCCCGAGGGAATAGAAAACATAAGAATTACAAATTATTGCTGGAATAGTGGCATCGAGTGGAGAGATACCCCTCCCACGACACCAACCACAGAAGACTCTCCACTTCGCCTGGTAGACTCCCGCAGAGGACTTTCGCAGGTGACGAGACATTCTCTCCGCAACCTGTTGCGAAAAGCCTCTCTCCGTGAGGAGACGCTGGATAGTCTCCAGGCGTGAAGCCGAAACGAGGCTACAGCTTTGTGGAAGATGTTGCAATGTGATTGTCTAAGTAGATCATGTTGTGGGGGAAGCTCTCTCGGAAGCTCCGACAGGAGCTGCAAAAGGTCCGGGAACCATTCCGCGTGATGCCATAGCAGAGTTATCAGGGTCATAGACAGGTTGACCGATAGTCTGGTCCTGTTGAGCACCCTTATCATCAGACAGAACGGTGGGAAGGCGTACACATCGATGTTGTCCCACCGTTGTTGGAAAGCATCTTGCCAGAGAGCCTTGGGGTCCGGGACTGGGGAGCAGTACAGGGGCAGCTTGAAATTCAAGGCTGTCGCGAACAGATCCACCGTCGGGGAACCCCACGAAGTCAGGACTTTGTTGGCTATCTGAGGATCCAAAGACCACTCAGTACTCACTATCTGCAAAGCCCTGCTCAGACTGTTGGCGAGCACATTCCTCTTGCCCGGAATGAAGCGAGCTGATAGTGTTATTGAGTGAACTTCGGTCCACCTCAGAATCTCTACCGCAAGATGGGATAGCTGTTGTGAAAAAGTACCTCCCTGCTTGTTGATATAAGCCACTACCGTGGTGTTGTCGCTCATCACCACCACGGAGTGGCCAGCCAGGGTCCGTTGGAACTGTTGAAGAGCCAGGTATACGGCCTTCATCTCTAACAGGTTGATATGCAGGTACTTTTCTGATTCTGACCAAAGGCCTGAGATCCTCTGGTTCAGAATGTGCCCCCCCCCCCCCCACCCTTCCTTTGACGCGTCCGAAAACAGTGTCAATTCCGGGGGAAGGACGAGAAGATCCACTCCCTTTCGCAGGTTCTCGTCGATCAGCCACCACCGCAGGTCCGCCTGTTCCGAGGGTCCTATCGGGACCAGAAAGTCTGGGGAATCGGAGCCTTGACTCCACAGGGACTTGAGCCGCCATTGCAGGGATCTCATCCTGAGGCAGCCGTTCGGGACCAGATGGGCCAGGGAGGCTAGGTGACCTAAAAGACGTAACCATGATTGGGCTGGAAGCTCTTCCCACCTGAGGAAGGGTTCTGCCACCCTCTTCAGCCTTGCTATCCTGTCGTCTGATGGAAAGGTTTTGTGGAGATTGGTGTCTAATAACATGCCTAGATAAACCAGTCGCTGGGACGGCTGCAGAGAGGACTTCTCGAGATTTACCATGATCCCCAGATCTTGGCAAAGTCCCAGAAGCCTGTCTCGGTGCCGAAGAAGGGTAGACTCCGAGTCTGCCAGGATCACCCAGTCTTCCAGATATCGGAGGAGACGGATGCCGTTCCTGTGCGCCCATGACGAAATCAAGGTAAACACTCTGGTGAACACCTGAGGTGCTGTGGAGAGACCGAAGCACAGCACCTTGAACTGGTAGGTCTTGCTGTCTAGGCTGAATCTCAAGTACTTCCTGGAAGACGGATGGATTGGGATCTGGAAGTACGTGTCCTTCAGATCCAGTGTACGCATGAAGTCTTGTGGTCTCACTGCAAGTCTGACCGTGTCCGCTGTCTCCATGCTGAACGGAGTTTGCTTGACAAACTTGTTCAGAGCCGAGAGGTCGATGACGGGTCTCCAGCCTCCAGACGCCTTTTTTACAAGAAAGAGTCGACTTGAAGAAGCCTGGGGAGCCGTCGACGACCTCCTGGAGAACATCCTTCTTGAGCATGGTCTCGACTTCTGCCCGAAGGCCTAGCCCCTTTGCCGATCCCATGGCATAGGAGCTCAACGACACTGGATTCGCTGTCAGGGGAGGTTGAGATGTCGTGAATGGGACGCAATAACCTTGGCCGATCACGGAGACCGTCCAAGAATCGGCCCCATGTTGCTGCCACCTGTGCACGCAACTTTGTAGGCATCCCCCCACAGGTGGACACGCGGGGGGACTGCCACTCCTAGCGTTTACGGCCACGGCCACTCCCTCTAGGAGTTTTGCCTCTCCTGGAGGACTTAACGCCCCTCTTATCCTTGCCAGGAAAGGGCTGAGGCTTAGACTCCTTCACCTTAGCTGCTGGAGCCTGCTTCGGTGTCCTGCGAGGCTGCTGTGTATATTGCTGCGGAAATGGAGGCTTGTTGGGCCGAGATGAGAGGGCCCTCTGGAGGAGCGAGTCTTGGCTAGACTTCCTCCACCTCTCAGCTGTGCGTTCCATGTCCTTGGGCTCGAACAAGCTTCCTCCAAGGATGGAGGAGTGTCTGAGCCTGCAGACATCCACGGCGGGGACCTTCGTGTGGAACTTCTCAGTCACCGCATCACGACGCTTCAACACCGAGTTGGCCCACAGGTTGGTAACCTGGTGGGCCAGGAGCTCGATGGAGCGAGTGCCTGAGAGGAGGAAGGTCTCCAGGGCCTTCCTATTGCTCTCCTTAGATAAGTCCTCAGAGCGCAATAGGATGCCCAGAGAACCCAGCCAGACATCCAGCCACGAAGTGGCCTGCATGGCACACTTCGCGACCTTCTCCTGGCTCAGGATCTCCGACGACGAGAATGTCACCTGCCGAGAATGTCACCTGCCGGGTGGAGAGCTTCTCAAGCAGAACTCCCCTTGTAAGCTCTTCCACCGAGTGGTGGAGGGGAAGAGCTAGGCTGGATTCCCCCATGATCTCAAAATACCTCCTCTGCTGTAAACGAGGAGGTGGGAGGAGGAACACGAGGAGGTGGGAGGAGTCTGTTCCCGGCAGAGGAACGGCTGGAGGAGGCGAGGTCTGAGAGCTGAGCGTCGACCTTGTCTCTGGCACTCTTCACCCCCTGGGACCAGGTCAAAGCCGCGCTGGCCTTTGGGGGCTTTTGAGTACCATAGACCTGTTCCAGGACAGTGTCCTTGCCCTCGCGAGGGGCGATCTCCGGGTCCTTGAACCTGTTGAGTTGCCTCATCAGATTCAAGACCTGCCAGAAGGCGTGCTCAGACTCATGCTGCTCTCCTCCCTGCGGACTGGCAGCTAAGTCTCCCGTCCCCAGAGGCTCTTCCTAAGAAGACACGTGGACGTTCTCCCGGGGTCTGGTTGGCTCCTAACGAATCCGCGAAGACAACTTCGGAATTGTCTTTGAGTCCTTGGGTTCCCTCCTGGGCAGGATACAGGACTCCAGCAAAGAGGTCTGGAAGGTACCTTCCACGCGAGTCGCTTCTACTCCTCGAGGAGGGGTCTCTCCCCTTGGTGCCGAGGGAGAGGTGCCCACCTCGCTAGACTCTCCTGAGGACGGAAAGGCCTCGTCTACAGGAGAAGGAGAGAACGACTGCGAAGAGGATGGAGCCTTCCTGACGGACCTCTTAGGAGCCAACTTCTCCCTAGGAGAAGTCACCACGAAGTCCACTCCTCTCCTTCTCTTCAGCGGGGGCGAGTCTGTCCTTGGCTTGAGTCCCTGATTGGCGAGGGCTGGCTTCATAGCCTGCACCACCGCTCTCATTAAAGGACCAAACCAAGACTGACGAGATACGGACGCAGTGTCCATAATTCCCGCTGGAGGGAAGGGGATCTCCTGACCCTTCGGAGTGGACGCAACGGGGCCTACCTGCAAAGAAGAAAGGGAAGAATGTTGCTTAGACCTCTCCGACGACTCTTCCTGGTCCTGAGAATGAGACCTGCGCTTGCGCGGTGGCGATCCTGACGGCGATCTGGAAGCACGCGTCCCTGCCGCAGGCACGAGCTGCGGAACCCGGCAAGAACGGGGGTCGCGCTGGGGGTTGCGCTGGCGCTCGCGCAGAGGAGGATTCAACAAATTGCGCGCGGGAGGCTGTTGGAGCGCAGGGATAAACGCGCGCGCGCTGGCGAGTGGGCGCGTAGGCGAGGGGACGCGTTGGCGCGTAGGCGCAGGAAGCAGAGATCGCTGTTGCTCAGGAGAATGGCAAGGCGCAGGAGATCGATGGCGTCCTGGAGATCTGTGGCGCATGGGCGAGCGATGACGCATCGGCAAACGCTGGTGCGTTGGCGCGCGATGGCGCGTTGGCGAGCGATGGCGCGATGGCGCGTTGGCGAGCGATGGCGCGATGGCGCGTTGGCGAGCGATGGCGCGATGGCCCGATAGCGCGTTGGCGAGCGATGGCGCGTAGGCGAGCGATGGCGCGTAGGCGAGCGATGGCGCGTAGTACGCGCAGGCGAACGACCGCGCACAGGCGATTTGGCGAGTGTGCGCGTAGGACTTATGGCGATCTAGGTCAAGGTGGCGCTGCTGCGTAGGAGAGCGCTTGCGCGCAGGCGATGGATCGCGCGAGCGCTCAGGAGATCACAGAAACTCTGGAGATCGCTGGCGTGCAGGAGAACGCTGACGTGCAGGAGATCGCTGACGCGCAAGAGATCGCTGACGCGAAGGAGGATGTCGATGCGTAGACTGCTGGGGTGCAGGATCAGGTGGCGCGGCGACGCGCAAAGGCGAACGCTCGGTACAGGCTCAGGATATGAAGGCGCGTGGGCGCGCAGGAACTCTAGAAGTGCGCGCTGTTACGCAGGTGAAGAAGGACGAACAGGAACGCGTGGGCAAGGAGGAGTCAGGTCCTTGCCCGCGTCCAGATCTGAAGATCTAGGACCCGTGGAAGAGCATTGGCGCGCAGGGCGCGTATCAGGAACAAGGTGCGCAGGTGCGCGCTGACGAGCAAGAGATCGTGTGCGCTCAGGAGACCGATGGCACGCTGGGCGCGCAACAGGAACAGGAGGGTGTTGACTGCTAACAGGATAGCGCTGGCGAGCAGGAGAGAGCTGACGATCAGAAGAGCGCTGGCGAGCAGGCGAATGTTGACGAGCAGGTGAGCGCTGGCGCGGCGAGTCAGGTGGCTGCAACTCTGGAGAGCGCTTACGCGCAGGGAAACCCTGACGCGCAAGGGAAGCCTCCACACCGTGGGAGACATCCCTTTGCCCCGAAGGGACAGTTGCCCGTCGGATGACGAGATCAGAAGGCGCCTGCTGCGCATCTGCGCCGGAGGTGGAAGATCTGGTAGGCGTAGGAGATCGCGAGCGATCACCGGAGAGGTCCAAGGACGTGGCTGCTACGGTCTGCTCCCGACGAGGAGAATCCTCATCAGAGTAAGGAGGTGGTGACGACTCGAAGATGCGCCTCTTGACTCCCTTATAGGGAGACGGGAGGCCCCTGCGGCGAAGAGGACGACGAGCCTTACGGCGAAGGCGGCCACGAGGTAGGTCATCAGGATCGTCGGTCCTCCGAAGAGGAGTCTCTGTCAGTGCGCTCCCAAGAGGGGGAGGCGTACCCACAGGAGAGACCGTGGGACCCACCTTCCCCTTCGAAGGATGTTGGGAAGGGGGAGGAGGGCCTTCAGCAACGTCCGCAACATCAGCCACAGCAGAGGATTGACCAGACCCGTCGGAAGCCTCTGCCACAACCACGTCAACAATAGACAGAAGGTCTACCTCTGCTATCACCGGCAACCGTTTGACAGCGGCCCCCAACTGGATAAGGTCAGTTGGGGGGCTTCCTTGGAGGGCAAGCCCTTAAGCCCCAAGGAAGCCCAAAGCTGAAAGAGATATCATTGGACACGGAATTAGGGTCATCAACATGAGAATCAAAATCCTCCCCCGGAGGAGGAGGGGGAGCCGCCCCACTATGGGAAGCGACGCCCTCTCCCGCACCCCGAGATCAGGAAACAGAACAAGGGTCTACGCTACCACTCAGCGGTCTCTCACGAGAGGCCGGCCGAGCGGGAGCTTCGGAGGAGGTTTGGGCAGTGGAAGAAGAGTCCCTGGAGCCTTCCTCTTTCAAGGCAACCTTTGAAGGAGAAAGGTCTCTCTTGGACTTCTTCTTACGCCGGCGGGCAAACCTCTCCCACTGGGAGGTAGACCACTCCATGCACTCACTACAAGTTACTTCCTTGTCACACCGTTGACCTCGACACTGCGGGCAAAGGGTGTGGGGATCCGTTTCGACCGCCGACATGAAGGTACCACAGGGGCGGCCGGAGAGTCCAGGGCACTTGCGCATGATAGTGATAAAAAGGCGAGGCCAACTTCCAAACACACAGTCTGAAGAAAAGCAAAAGAAAAGAATAAGGCTGTCAAAAGCGAGGACGAGAGACACGTCTGCACATCGTCCGAGCCAAAAGTGAAGTGAGACAACTCACCGGTGTGTGGGGGGGGAGGGGTAGCAAGCTACCCCTTCCCCTACCCCCTTGCTAACTAGCGCGGGGGTAGTTAACCCTCGTTAAAATTCTATTGGCTCGTCAATTTCAGCTAGCCTATGCCGAAAGTAAACCCAATGTAAATAGCGTGGTTTGTATTTCGGTTACAGAACAAAGCGTGGTTTGTATTTCGGTTACAGAACAAAGCGTGGTTTGTATTTCGGTTACGGAACAACTTCATTTTATAAATTAACACTAGGAACACTTATATCATGCATGAGAGTAAACAAAAATCACCTAGGCTATCGAGTATAGGGGTTAAGATAGAACACTAGCATACGAATCGGCTACCTAAACTCCCTGATAAAGGATACTATTGGCATAATATAACTAATTCCTAGCAATGAAGACTAAATAACTAATGCTGATAATTAGTTATAAGACCGGGTAAGGTTGTTCTGGCTAACTAAATAAATCATGCGAGGCAAACAGCGTCCGACATGACGCCTCCAGTCAAGGCACAGCTACGCCACAAAACAGGGTATTTTAAGAGAAAAAAAGCGTTAATTTACGGCTAGAGCTTATTTATACAATACAAGAATATGGTACTCAACTTTCCAGAAGGCGGCAAGGCTGAAAATTGCGACATACTGGATCACTTAGCGAAAAACTGGGAAAAGCACCTTGTCATAAACGTTACGTGTAAAGGAATGACAATGGCGCGCTACAGCGTCGTTATCCAAGATGGCGGCCAACATGGCAACTGGATGTTGACGTCGCCGAGTACCAAAACAGTAATGGAGGAGGAGAACTTTGTAACGGCTCCTCCTATAATTTGCCACTATTCCACCTCGAAGCGTAAACGCTGTGGGGTGCAGATAGCTATGTGGCGTGTCAAGCATACGTCCCCTGTTATTATACGATATCCTAAAGGGAAACCTTATGGGTATTCGCGCCAGAAGTTAGAATTCTGTGAAACCTTTAGTTTAATTATCTGGGAATATCTACTGTAGTCATATATACCCTTAGGAAGCTATTGAAGGAACCTTCCACCAGGACAACATGGCTTGAGCCCAAATATATATATATATATATATATATATATATATATATATATATATATATACACACATAGGTATTGTAGATTATTGTATATATTATCTTTCATATATGCACCCTTTACTATTCATAAATTCTGTCCGTTACAAACGCATGCGCATGAGTCGCACTGTCAGCACTCCGTGCATGCGCATATAGAGTCTTCTTGCTTCTCTTGGCATGAGCTGTACGCCTTGCAGAGCACCACTGTTCATAACCCCTTGCTGTATGGAATAAATGCAATCTACGACTCAGGATTTTACTTCTCCATCTCTGCAATCATGTCTTCATCTACAAGACATCATCACCTATCACCATGGCGCAGTGACTAAACCATTCAGCATTTTAAGGGAACACCGGAATCCAGCATTTGCATCGAGCCGCCATTGCCCATTTCCCCTCGACTACATGTGGATTTTACAGTGTCTGTGCTTTGTTTGCGAACCGTTCATGCAGTGCCAGTGCAGTGTGGTGTTAGTGATTTTATGTTAGTGGGTAATATTTCTCTTGTGTGTCGAGCCCTTCTTCATGCCCATATAAGAACCCCTTTTACCCCTACTCATCACTGGAAATCGAGGTGCATCCACCCTCTTTCATCACCGGAAACGCACTGCCAGTGGCCGCTGCCCAGCCTACCCGCCGCTCCTCCCCACCACCCAGGAGCCCTCCCATGCTCCTCCCCTGTTGCCATTTACCACTCTATTTACAGTCATTTTTAAAATAAAAACTGTAGAAAGTCCCTTTTATCTTTTCATCTTTTCATCTAAACTGTGGGTGACAGCTTAAAACATTTTGTAATGTCGACTACCTCATATCAAGACGAGTCTGGGGATATGCAACATGACCAGGACAAGGAAGACCGCCAGTTGCCTTCACACCCAGGCTCACCAACAGACCGTCGAACCCCACCAGCCTTCTCAACGATGGAAACCTTGCCTTTACTCTCACCACACCTGACTATACCGCCTTCAACAGCTACAGGTGGGGAGTTAAGGATCCTTATCAAGTACCTGGAGGAATCTCGACAGGCCGAGTTGGCTACACGTCGGAGAGAGGAGGATCAAAGTCGCCACGAGGAAGAACTACGCCGCCAAGAGGACAACCTAAGAAGAGAGGAGGAAGCCCAGCGTTTCACCGCCCTGTTGCAGCTACTCATGGTCAACCCTGGCCACCAGCATCACCGCCCTGTTGCAGCTACTCATGGTCAACCCTGGCCACCAGCAGGCAACACCACCGGACTCGCAACAACTTCCTACTCAATCCTCAGTGCCTTCAAGTTCCCAGCACCCACTCCCACAGAAAGCCATCGCCCAGACCCCACCGCCCTTACGTCCCGATGCCACATACCAAGTGTTTAGGGAATGGCGTAGACGCTAGGATGACTACAGTGTGATGGTGGACCTAGGGACTTTACCTACCAGGAAGCAACTAATACAACTTCGTATGTGCCTCAGCCTGGAGACTCAAAGAATACTGGAACACACACTCAATGTGTCACCAGACACAGATCGGAGTGTGGAGGAAGTCTTAAATGGTCTCCAGGAACACATCAAGAACCTGCGAAATGAAGCTTTACGTCGCAGGGACCTGCTTTCCTGCAAACAGAGGGAAGGAGAAAGCTTCAGTGAGTTCTACGTCAGACTGAAGCACATAGCAGAGGAAATCGACGTCTGTCCTGGCCAGTGTGCAGTTTGTGAGGAAACTCAGCTTAAGATGATCATCATAATGGGAGTCAGAGACGAGGAGCTCACACAAAAACTTATTGCCCTGGACACCTCAGCTTCATTGGCCACCATGGTCAATGAATGTCGCTCCTATGAGGCCACAAGGACAGCCACCACCGCTATACGTGCCCCTCCTTCTAAATTGTGTGCTGTCTCCACTTACAAAAAAAACCAAAGGACATGGCAGCAAAGGTGCTACTTCTTTCCCAAACTGTAACAGGGACACTTCTTGCCTTTCCTGCACAAAGAAGCACGGCTCTGCAGAAAAGTGTCCAGCTGCCGATAGCATATGCGGAAACTGTGCCGGCAAGGGACACTGGAAGAAGACTTCAAAGTGTCCTGCCAACAAGGCCACGTGTAGATACTGTGGCCGAGTGGGTCACTACGACAGATGTTGCCGACAGCAAATGAATGCCAAGCAGGGCGGCACACCCAAAGCCACGCCCCCCTCCAGCAGGCCTTCAAATTGTCGCAAGGTTGAGGCCCTTTCCACAACAACTTGCCCTTCACCGGTACCCGTCTCCCTCAACCTCACCTATAAGGGTGAGACATCCAAGATTATGATGCTGTGCCAGACACAGGAGCTGACGTATCAGTGATGGGTCCTCAGCACTTGGAACTGCTTCAAATCACCAGGAATGAGCTACAACGTTCTGCCACCTCAGTGACACTCACAGCAGATGGATCACAGATGACACCAGCTTTAGGTGCCCTTAAGGCCACTCTGTCTTTGGCCAACCGATCCTGTCATGCCATGATCCAAGTCCATGAAGGTATCCAGATGCCACTCCTGTCCTTAACACACTGCAAGGAGTTGGCTATCATACCGCCAGACTTTCCACGGCCCATCCTACAGGTCGTCCACGTAAACCGATGTAAGGATCTACCCCTCCATGCCAACTCGACCCGTGCTGAGGCCCGAGAACATTTCCTTAGAACCTTCCCTGATGTGCTTGTGTCTAAGGAGGACCTTAAAGCAGCTCCACTGAGGTCGATGGCAGGACCTCCAATGAAAATTCACCTTAAAGAGGACGCTGTTCCATTCGCCATTAACACACCACGGCAGATCCCCTATGCTTTCCGCGAACCTGTCAAGATAGAACTAGATTCTATGGTCCAGCAGGGTATCATTAAGCCTTGTGGAGACGAGCCTTCGGAATGGTGCCACCCTCTAGTTGTCGTCCCAAAGGCAAAGGGAGTTCGCATCACAGTGGATCTCACCAAGCTGAACACTCAAGTCTCCAGACCAGCCCACCCTTCGCCCACACCCATAGCTGCTGTCCGTACCGTCGATCTCACAGCCAAATTCTTCACCACTGCGGACGCTCTACACGGTTACTGGCAGATGGAGCTAGTGGAGGAGGACCGTCATCTCACCCCTTTTATTACTCCTTATGGACGCTTCCAGCATTGCCGAGGACCTATGGGCTTCGCTGCCACCGGCGACGCCTACTGTTACCGCGGCGACCTAGCTCTCCAGGGTATGAAGAAATGTGTCAAGGTTGTCGATGACATTCTCATCTTTGACGACGACTTACTGTCACATTACCACAGGATCCACGAATTACTCATGCGCTGTCGCAAAAACGGCATCACTCTCAACAGAGATAAGTTCGTAGTAGCGGAAACCCGAGTGAATTTCTGTGGATTCACCCTTTCCGAAGAAGGAATAGCTGCCGATCCAGGACGAGTCACAGCTCTGCAAGACTTCCCCCCACCTTCCAACTTGACGG
>NC_090725.1:90872853-90875353 GCF_036898095.1 Palaemon carinicauda | reverse complement strand
ATATCGTTGGATTCACCGGTACGAGGAGGGAGACGCCGACGCCATACCGGTACCAAAACCTAAGTCTGGGAGGCCCAAAAAAATTAAACCAGCTACTCTCAGGCTTATCCATAGACAGTTAAAGCAAGACCCTTCCCTCACAGCACGTGAGATTAAAGATAAGAACTCTCGTTTACTTGGGGAAGTGTCTTTAAGGACAGTTCAACAACGCATACATGATGACCTGCTGTGCTCGTACAAGGCGTGCGAGAAGCCTCTGCTGACTGCTGTTCAAAAGCAGAAACGAGTTGTTTTTGCAAAGAAGTACTCTGCTTGGGATCCAATTAAATGGAGAGATGTACTTTGGACAGATGAAGCGACATTTAACGTGACTGGCAGTGGGGCAAAGAGGGTTTATCGTCCTTCTGGCTCCGACCCCCACCTCCCTCAGTACACGAGTAAGACTGTGAAACACCCTGCTAGTGTAATGGTATGGGGTTCCTTTGGTTACGGTGGTGTTGGCGAGTTATTCTTCTTGCCAAAGAATGAACATATGAATCAGTTTAATTATTTTAATCTTCTAAATGATCATTTAGAGCAGGGGTTCTCAACCTTCTTGGCCCATGCACCCCTTTCACCATTTGTAATGATGTCATTCACCCCCCCCCCCCTCCTACCTTCCCGTCTTTTCCAAGATTGTGTCTCAAAAAGTTCACTTTATATAATATGCAAATATTACTAAAAATCCTTGTATTTCTTTTTTTTTCAAAATATATTATACATTTACAGCTTTACATGGATTATTTTTATAATGGAATATTACAAATTATATGCAAATTAGAAATATCGATAGATATATAAAATTGGGATAAAAGTAAAATAGTTTTTTATTTATTTATAAGAACTACTTAACAGGCCAAACTGAAGCTAATGCAATAAACAAAAAGTTCGATAGGGTAACAAGATATTATAAATCTGTAATCATTTTAATTCAGAAGATTACAGTTCATCGATTGACAAAACCTGTGATTGTTTTTTTCTTAGCCAATTCTGGGATACGCGGATGAGTGCTTGAAAGGGCACAACGCAGGTTATTTTCTACCTCTAATCTACTGAATAAGCCTGACTCACAAAGATATGTTTATACAAACGGAAGCAATACACTGATAGCCATTTCTGCCACTTTTGGGTAGGAATGGCAGATCAGAGGCCAAAATTCTATTATTGATTTCTCATCGAAAATATCTCTTACACCCGAATCAGTTTTTAACTCCAAAAACTTATCTTGACAATCATCAGGAACTTTTTCAACTGACAGTTTGAATGGATTTCTGACTAAATCGAACTCACCATCACTACGTTCGGGAAAATATCGTCTGAATTAATTTTCCAGTGCTGTCAAATGCTGCAAAATTTCATTTTTGCAAATTGTGGAAGCACCTTGTCTTCACCACAAACATCAAGAATGGATGACAGTTTCTCAAACATTGCATGATTTTCTGCATTTACCCTTTTCTTCCAATTTACAAGCTTGCTCATGAAAGTTTTCAAGGCATCTATGAATTTTATAATGTTTGTATTCTTTCGTTGCATCTGAAGATTCAGTTTATTCAGTTGCCCAAATATATCAACCAAATACGCAAGACGCATGATCAATTCCTAATCACTCAGCCAGCAGGGAATTCTGTTTTACCTTGCACTTCAAAACACAATTTGAGCTCATATCTAAGCTCAAATACTCGTTCAGTTATATTTCCTCTTGACAGCCAAAGAACATTCGTTGGAAAATGAAGCGAATGATGGGTTGCAACCTATAACTGTACATAATTGCTTGAAAAGTCGTGAGTTGAGTGCCCCTCCCTTGACGAAATTTACAATCTTAATTGTTTGATCCAAAACCTTCTCTAGCGGAGCAGGAAGTATTTTTTAGGCCAGTGCCTGACGATGGATCATACAACTTTTGGAGCTCGCTTTTTCACACATACTTGGAATCCTGATTTTGTCCCTAACAAAGCTGGTGCTCCATATGAACAACACCCACTGACATTATCCCAAGGAAAGATTTTCTGATTCAAAAAAAAGATGAAACCTTCACCAAAATATCAGAGGCCTTGGTAGTTAGTTCAATAGGAGAACAAAAGAGAAACTCCTCTTTAAATGAACCTGAGTGAGCATATCTTGCAAACACCATCAACTGGGAACATGATGCCACATCAGTTGATTCATCAAGTTGAATTGAAAATAAGCCAAATGCTGAAGACTTTATCTCCGGCACAACTTGATCCGTGATGTCAGTGGCTATGTCACCCATCCTCCTTTGAACAGTACTGTTTGATAATGGAACCTTCATTTCATTTCCCAACACAATTTCCACCATTTTGAGATCGCAAGGCTTGATAAAATTTTCTCCAATTGTATGTTTTTTTTTATCTGCTTTGCTATTTCAAGTCCTACGACATAGGAAGCTTCAGCAATTTTATCGTTCTTCTCTTTAAAATTTTCTGTTGAAACCAGCCTCATC
>NC_090725.1:90860353-90865353 GCF_036898095.1 Palaemon carinicauda | reverse complement strand
AAGTGAATTGGAGAAGGCCGATGATACTTTCTAAGGTTCTTCTGGACATCTGTTTGTGTTTGAGAAAATTCTTGACCTTGGAAGCTATTCCTCTTACCTTTTTGGAAGGGAGAGAGAACGTGTGCTTCGAAAGGTCCCACTGAATGTCTAACCATTCTAAGAGGCCTGATGGTTGCAGTCGAGACTTTTGGAGATTGACCCGAAATCACAGGTTGTCGAGAAATCGAAGTACTTCCTTCGTAGCTCTGTTGCTTTCTATGGCCGACCGGGCCCAAATGAGCCAACCGTCCAGATAAGCCATGATCTGTATCTCTTGGTTCCTGAGTTGTACTAACACTGTCTCTCCCAGTTTCGTGAATATCCTGGGATCAATGTTGAGGCTAAAGGGCATGTCTTGAACGCAAAGGCTTCCCTGCCTAGGCGGAAACCCAGATAAGAAGAGAAGTTTCGAGCTATAGGCACATGATAATAGTCGTCGGAAAGATCGACGGAGTTGGTGACGGCCCCAAGGGGAAGTAAGGTCCGTACCTGAGAGATAGTCATCATCCGGAACTTGTCGCCGAGAATGTAAGAGTTTAGCTTTGACAAGTCCCGGTCCACTCTCAATGTCGACAAGCCTTTCTTCGAAATTGTGAACAGGTGGCCTTGGAACTTCGGTGATCGGTCCCGTTTGATTGCTTTCTCCTTTAGTAAATCTGTGGTGTACTCTTTCAGGATGGGAGTGGATTTCTGGGAGAAGGTCACTGGTGGAGGAGGAGGACCTTGTGGCCATTTCCACCTCAAACCTTTAGACATTATGCTATGAGCCCACGGACCGAAGGTCCAATGATCTTGAAAGTTGTAAAATCTCTCCCCTACCGGGACCACCTCGTTGTGAGGGAGTGAACCTAGGTCCTTTCCTTCCACGAGCCACCTTTTTTCTAGGTCCGCCTCGATGGCGGGACTGTCTTCTACTCCTGTATCTTCCTCTCTGGTGTCCACGAAAGGAACCTGAGGGTTCAGAGCTAGGGCTGTATGCAGGCGAGGGCATCGAATCGGGGTTGGGCTGTGTACCTGGGGAATCAGTGAGGTAGCCCACCTGATGAGGGGGGATCCGGATGCATAGGGGTCGAATCAGAGGAAGACTGTGATGACGAGTGGGTAACTGACTATTGATGGCAGTGACCCCGGTTCGTTTTGTAGAGGGCAACTCTCTGCTTCTTCTTGAAGAAAGCTTGCTTTTGGCCTTCGACCTTCTTTCTGGCAGTGAGGCCCCGCCTTTCCTGCAATTTTGGGTTGCTCTCGTATCATCTTGTAGAACCTTGTTCACCTCCTTCTGGGGGAAGAGGGTCTTACCCCATCAAGGGGAAACTATCAGCCTGCTCGATTCCTGTCTGATAGAGGCTACAGACAGAACGTATTTCCTACAACTAACCCGATCAGAACACCAAACGTGTAGGTCAAATTGGAAGGGCAGAGATTGGTTCTTCATGAATATCCGAAACAAAATCTCAGTGGGATAAACCAAGGCTAGGGTCTCCCCGAGGTGGGGTCCGGCTCTTTAAGAGCCGGCATGGCCGAACCTTCTTGTCAGCTTGAATAGTAAGACCTGTCCAATTATCCGTAATAGGCAAGGCAACAATGATAGCAGTTGTAGATATGGCGTATTCCCCATTGTGTGGGGTGAGCTTGGAATAATCGTACCCCCCTTGATCGATAACATCCTGGTCCAGACAGATCGGGCCCGCCCTTTAAGAAATAATACCGTTACCTTCGGTACCTTGCCTAACCTAACCAAGTCATGCTCTTTCAATCGAACGAATCCGTTGAATGGGTATTCTAGTCCCTGAGAGTAAATTCTAGGTCCTCCAGAGGGCGGACGTCTATGCCATCCAGAGTTATGGTACCATCCATATATGGGACATGTAAGGCAAATTTCTATGTGTTGTTTTTATCGAAGGAGGTTTCTTCGATACGCTTGGGGCTGTAGGGGGAGACATCCAAGTTCCTGAACGGATCCGACTCACCACCATATCTTTGAGCTCCGTCATAGCCCCCTAGAATGTGTTGTATCTGCTCTTTAACCCTACCCTTGGCTTTTAGCAGTCATGGTTTTATGCAAGGAATATGAACATCAGGATCCTTTGAGGGTCCTAGGTCGGTGTCGCAGGTAATTGCAAAGCTGAAGGCTCCAAACTCATCACCACCTACCTGCCCATCCATGGGGTCGATGTCCAACCCTAGAGAGGACACTCCGAGTTGATAGGGTCCTCTAGATGGAGCATTCCTTCCAAACCTTGATACCCAAGGCCGGGGACCCGCTCTTGCAGGCCGGAGAGATTCACCATCGTCCTGAAAGAAGTGAGGGGATTAGTGATGAAGGAGAAGACTGTTCTCCTCAATAAGTAATGCATACATACATCCGGATCAAATTAAATCATCGCCCAAGTATACCAAATAGAAACATTAGAACCAACTTACCTCATGGGTCAGGAGTAGGGAGGACAGCTCATAGCAGATCGTGCATGACTCCGGGAACCATACCATGTAGGCGGACCTTCTGTAATAGAAAGGAGACATAAGTCTGGATGTTCCTTGAAACTCTGGGTAGTGATCCCATTCACAGGCTGGGATCAACCAAATCAGTATAACTAAAAATAATGGCTATTTTTATGCATATATTTAATTATAAATATGTTGTATAAACTAAAAATAACGGTTATATTTATGCATATATTTAATTATAAATATGAAGAAATATGGATAAATATCCATACAACATCGTGTTCAAATAGAAATAAATTTCTACTCAGTACTTGGGATCGAACGCTAGCCCCTTCTAATGAAAAGCCAGGTCGAAACCAACCATGCCATGAGAGACTATCTACTGTTCCTTGAGACTCCGGTCAGTGAACAGATGAATCAATAGTCTACTATTATCCAGTAACCACGTAACATGTAGCTATAAATCTCAGCGGTAAAATAATGTTAACCCCGGTTCTGAACGTCTGAGTGGGGGGTGGCCAACCTATGGCTCATGCCCCAACAGTAGCGCATTGCACGATTACAAGTGGCGCACTATACCCCATAGATAGTAAATTGAATGACTTTTCTTTAAAATTGCTAAATATGTTCATATATGACAAATTCGAAGATAATTTGTATTTTTCCTAACCATACAAACCTTAGCTATTTACAAAGGGTTATTACTTTTAGCGTAGCTGAAATGGCGAGCCATTAGAATTTAACGAGGGTGTATTACCCCCGCGCTAGTTAGCAGGGGGGTGGGGGAGTGGTAGCTAGCTACCCCTCCTCCCCCTCAGACACACGTGAATACTCACTTTCACTTAAAGGTAGGACTTGTCTTGGGGGACAGGGCTGGCGGGCAAATATGTGTAAATAGCTAAGGTTTGTATGGTTAGGAAAAATACAAATTATCTTCGAATTTGTCATTTGTTCCGTAACCGAAATACAAACCACGCTATTTACAAAGGGTGACTTATCCCTTAGGAAGGGTGGAAAGTCCCCAGCCATACTGGCTTTGGCTTTACCCGGGGACTCAGAATCCGAGTGAGTCGCACTCGAGAAAAGGAGTCCCTGCACCTCACAAGTTCCTTGCTCCGCAAGGAACCATGTGGCCTACGTAAGCTTGTGTGTGAAGGAAGAAGTGTGACCCGTCTTAGGCAGTTGACCTGGAGTTCCAGAAGGATGGTGATCAGCATCCGCAAGAGGGCGAGCGTTCAGGGTTGTGCGATGAGGAGCAGCATGCGTAAGCGGGCAATCGTGCAGGGTTGTGCGATGGCGAGCAGCATGCGCAGGTGAATGATCGCGTGAAAGGGTGCGATGGTGATCAGCATCCGCAGGAGGGCGATCGTTCAGGGTTGTGCGATGAGGAGCAGCATGCGTAAGCAGGCAATCGTGCAGGGTTGTGCGATGGCGAGCAGCATGCGCAGGTGAAAGATCGCGTGAAAGGGTGCGATGGTGATCAGCATCCGCAGGAGGGCGATCGTTCAGGGTTGTGCGATGAGGAGCAGCATGCGTAATGGCGATCAGCATCCGCAGTTGGGGGTCGCGCGATGGCGATCAGCATCCGCAGTTGGGGGTCGCGCGATGGCGATCAGCATCCGCAGTTGGGGGTCGCGCGATGGCGATCAGCATCCGCAGTTGGGGGTCGCGCGATGGCGATCAGCATCCGCAGTTGGGGGTCGCGCGATGGCGATCAGCATCCGCAGTTGGGGGTCGCGCGATGGCGATCAGCATCCGCAGTTGGGGGTCGCGCGATGGCGATCAGCATCCGCAGTTGGGGGTCGCGCGATGGCGATCAGCATCCGCAGTTGGGGGTCGCGCGATGGCGATCAGCATCCGCAGTTGGGGGTCGCGCGATGGCGATCAGCATCCGCAGTTGGGGGTCGCGCGATGGCGATCAGCATCCGCAGTTGGGGGTCGCGCGATGGCGATCAGCATCCGCAGTTGGGGGTCGCGCGATGGCGATCAGCATCCGCAGTTGGGGGTCGCGCGATGGCGATCAGCATCCGCAGTTGGGGGTCGCGCGATGGCGATCAGCATCCGCAGTTGGGGGTCGCGCGATGGCGATCAGCATCCGCAGTTGTTGGGGGTCGCGCGATGGCGATCAGCATCCGCAGTTGGGGGTCGCGCGATGGCGATCAGCATCCGCAGTTGGGGGTCGCGCGATGGCGATCAGCATCCGCAGTTGGGGGTCGCGCGATGGCGATCAGCATCCGCAGTTGGGGGTCGCGCGATGGCGATCAGCATCCGCAGTTGGGGGTCGCGCGATGGCGATCAGCATCCGCAGTTGGGGGTCGCGCGATGGCGATCAGCATCCGCAGTTGGGGGTCGCGCGATGGCGATCAGCATCCGCAGTTGGGGGTCGCGCGATGGCGATCAGCATCCGCAGTTGGGGGTCGCGCGATGGCGATCAGCATCCGCAGTTGGGGGTCGCGCGATGGCGATCAGCATCCGCAGTTGGGGGTCGCGCGATGGCGATCAGCATCCGCAGTTGG
>NC_090725.1:90841984-90851984 GCF_036898095.1 Palaemon carinicauda | reverse complement strand
TATTGAAAATGCAGAGGTATCCAAGTCGAAATATTGGAAATGCAGAGGTATCCAAGTCTAAATAATGGAAATGCAGAGGTATCCAAGTCTAAATATTGAAAATGCAGAGGTATCCAAGTCGAAATATTGGAAATGCAGAGGTATCCAAGTCTAAATATTGGAAATGCAGAGGTATCCAAGTCTAAATATTGAAAATGCCGAGGTATCCAAGTCGAAATATCGGAAATGCAGAGGTATCCAAGTCTAAATATTGGAAATGCAGAGGTATCCAAGTCTAAATATTGAAAGTGCAGAGGTATCCAAGTCTAAATATTGAAAATGCAGAGGTATCCAAGTCGAAATATCGGAAATGCAGAGGTATCCAAGTCTAAATATTGGAAATGCAGAGGTATCCAAGTCTAAATATTGAAAATGCAGAGGTATCCAATTCGAAATATCAGAAATGCAGAGGTATCCAAGTCTAAATATTGGAAATGCAGAGGTATCCAAGTCTAAATATTGAAAATGCAGAGGTATCCAAGTCGAAATATCGGAAATGCAGAGGTATCCAAGTCTAAATATTGGAAATGCAGAGGTATCCAAGTCTAAATATTGAAAATGCAGAAGTATCCAAGTCGAAATATCGGAAATGCAGAGGTATCCAAGTCTAAATATTGGAAATGCAGAAGTATCCAAGTCGAAATATTGGAAATGCTGAGGTATCCAAGTCGAAATATCGGAAATGCAGAGGTATCCAAGTCTAAATATTGAAAATGCAGAGGTATCCAAGTCGAAATATCAGAAATGCAGAGGTATCCAAGTCTAAATATTGGAAATGCAGAGGTATCCAAGTCGAAATATTGAAAATGCAGAGGTATCCAAGTCGAAATATCGGAAATGCAGAGGTATCCAAGTCGAAATATTGCAAATGCAGAGGTATCCAGTCTAAATATTGAAAATGCAGAGGTATCCAAGTCGAAATATCGGAAATGCAGAGGTATCCAAGTCGAAATATTGGAAATGCAGAGGTATCCAAGTCAAAATATAGGAACTGCAGAGGTATCCAAGTCGAAATATTGGAAATGCAGAGGTATCCAGTCTAAATATTGAAAATGCAGAGGTATCCAAGTCGAAATATCGGAAATGCAGAGGTATCCAAGTCGAAATATTGGAAATGCAGAGGTATCCAAGTCAAAATATAGGAACTGCAGAGGTATCCAAGTCGAAATATTGGAAATGCAGAGGTATCCAGTCTAAATATTGAAAATGCAGAGGTATCCAAGTCGAAATATCGGAAATGCAGAGGTATCCAAGTCGAAATATTGGAAATGCAGAGGTATCCAAGTCGAAATATTGCAAAAGTTGAGGTATCCAAGTCGAAATATGGGAACTGCAGAGGTATCCAAGTCGAAATATTGGAAATGCAGAGGTATCCATGTCGAAATATTGCAAAAGTTGAGGTATCCAAGTCGAAATATGGGAACTGCAGAGGTATCCAAGTCGAAATATTGGAAATGCAGAGGTATCCAAGTCGAAATATTAAAAATGCAGAGGTATCCAAGTCGAAATATTGCAAAAGTTGAGGTATCCAAGTCGAAATATGGGAACTGCAGAGGTATCCAAGTCGAAATATTGGAACTGCAGAGGTATCCATGTCGAAATATTGGAAATGCAGAGGTATCTAAGTCGAAATGTTAGAAATGCAGAGGTATCTAAGTCGAAATGTTAGAAATGCAGAGGTATCTAAGTCGAAATGTTAGAAATGCAGAGGTATCTAAGTCGAAATGTTAGAAATGCAGAGGTATCCAAGTCGAAATATCGGAAATGCAGAGGTATCCAAGTCGAAATATTGGAAATACAGAGGTATCCAAGTCTAAATATTGAAAATGCAGAGGTATCCAAGTCGAAATATCGGAAATGCAGAGGTATCCAAGTCGAAATATGGGAAATGCAGAGGTATCCAAGTCTAAATATCGGAAATGCAGAGGTATCCAAGTCGAAATATTGGAAATACAGAGGTATCCAAGTCTAAATATTGAAAATGCAGAGGTATCCAAGTCGAAATATCGGAAATGCAGAGGTATCCAAGTCGAAATATGGGAAATGCAGAGGTATCCAAGTCGAAATATCGGAAATGCAGAGGTATCCAAGTCGAAATATTGAAAATGCAGAGGTATCCAAGTCGAAATATCGGAAATGCAGAGGTATCCAAGTCGAAATATGGGAAATGCAGAGGTATCCAAGTCTAAATATCGGAAATGCAGAGGTATCCAAGTCGAAATATTGGAAATACAGAGGTATCCAAGTCTAAATATTGAAAATGCAGAGGTATCCAAGTCGAAATATCGGAAATGCAGAGGTATCCAAGTCAAAATATGGGAAATGCAGAGGTATCCAAGTCGAAATATCGGAAATGCAGAGGTATCCAAGTCGAAATATTGGAAATACAGAGGTATCCAAGTCTAAATATTGAAAATGCAGAGGTATCCAAGTCGAAATATCGGAAATGCAGAGGTATCCAAGTCGAAATATTGGAAATGCAGAGGTATCCAAGTCGAAATATGGGAAATGCAGTGGTATCCAAGTCGAAATATGGGAACTGCAGAGGTATCCAAGTCGAAATATGGGAAATGCAGAGGTATCCAAGTCGAAATATGGGAACTGCAGAGGTATCCAAGTCGAAATATTGGAACTGCAGAGGTATCCATGTCGAAATATTGGAAATGCAGAGGTATCCAAGTCGAAATGTTAGAAATGCAGAGGTATCCAAGTCGAAATATCGGAAATGCAGAGGTATCCAAGTCGAAATATTGGAAATGCAAAGGTATCCAAGTCTAAATATTGAAAATGCAGAGGTATCCAAGTCGAAATATCGGAAATGCAGAGGTATCCAAGTCGAAATATTGGAAATGCAGAGGTATCCAAGTCGAAATGTCGTAAATGCCGACGTATCCATGTCGAAATATTGCAAAAGTTGAGGTATCCAAGTCGAAATATAGGAACTGCAGAGGTATCCAAGTCGAAATATTGGAAATGCAGAGGTATCCAAGTCGAAATATGGAAATGCATCGGTATCCAAGTCGAAATATTGGAAATGCAGAGGTATCCAAGTCGAAATGTCGTAAATGCCGACGTATCCATGTCGAAATATTGCAAAAGTTGAGTTATCCAAGTCGAAATATGGGAACTGCAGAGGTATCCAAGTCGAAATGTCGTAAATGCCGACGTATCCATGTCGAAATATTGCAAAAGTTGAGGTATCCAAGTCGAAATATGGGAACTGCAGAGGTATCCAAGTCGAAATATAGGAACTGCAGAGGTATCCTTGTCGAAATATTGGAAATGCAGAGGTATCCAAGTCGAAATATTGCAAAAGTTGAGGTATCCAAGTCGAAATATGGGAAATGCAGAGGTATCCAAGTCGAAATATTGCAAAAGTTGAGGTATCCAAGTCGAAATATAGGAACTGCAGAGGTATCCTTGTCGAAATATTGGAAATGCAGAGGTATCCAAGTCGAAATATTGCAAAAGTTGAGGTATCCAAGTCGAAATATGGGAAATGCAGAGGTATCCAAGTCGAAATATTGCAAAAGTTGAGGTATCCAAGTCGAAATATAGGAACTGCTTAGGTATCCTTGTCGAAATATTGGAAATGCAGAGGTATCCAAGTCGAAATATTGCAAAAGTTGAGGTATCCAAGTCGAAATATGGGAAATGCAGAGGTATCCAAGTCGAAATGTTGTAAATGCCGACGTATCCATGTCGAAATATTGCAAAAGTTGAGGTATCCAAGTCGAAATATGGGAACTGCAGAGGTATCCAAGTCGAAATATAGGAACTGTAGAGGTATCCTTGTTGAAATATTGGAAATGCAGAGGTATCCATGTCGAAATATTGGAACTGCAGAGGTATCCATGTCGAAATATTGGAACTGCAGAGGTATCCATGTCGAAATATTGGAACTGCAGAGGTATCCATGTCGAAATATTGGAAATGCTGAGGTATCCAAGTCGAAATATTGAAAATGCTGAGGTATCAAATTCGAAATATTGCAAAAGTTGAGGTATCCAAGTCGAAATATTGGAAATGCAGAAGTATCCAAGTCGAAATATTGGAAATGCAGAGGTATCAGAGTTGAAATATTGGAAATGCAGAGGTATCAGAGTCGAAATATTGGAAATGCAGAGGTATCAGAATCGAAATATTGGAAATGCAGAGGTATCCAAGTCGAAATATTGGAAATGCAGTGGTATCCAAGTCTAAATATTGGAAATGCTGAGGTATCCAAGTCGAAATATTGGAAATGCAGTGGTATATAAGTCGAAATATTGGAAATGCAGTGGTATATAAGTCGAAATATTGGAAATGCAGAAGTATCCAAGTTGAAATATTGGAAATGCAGAAGTATCCAAGTCGAAGTATTGGAAATGCAGATGTATTCGTGTCGAAATATTGGAAATGCTGAGATATCCAAGTCGAAATATCAGAAATGCTGAGGTATCCAAGTCGAAATATTGCAAAAGTTGAGGTATCCAAGTCGAAATATTGGAAATGCAGAAGTATCCAAGTCGAAATATTGGAAATGCAGAAGTATCCAAGTCGAAATATTGGAAATGCAGAGGTATCAGAGTTGAAATATTGGAAATGCAGAGGTATCAGAGTCGAAATATTGGAAATGCAGAGGTATCAGAATCGAAATATTTGAAATGCAGAGGTATCCAAGTCGAAATATTGGAAATGCAGTGGTATCCAAGTCTAAATATTGGAAATGCTGAGGTATCCAAGTCGAAATATTGGAAATGCAGAGGTATCCAAGTCGAAATATTAGAAAGGCAGAGGTATTCAAGTCGAAATATTGGAAATGCAGAGGTATCCAAGTCGAAATATTGAAAATGTAGAGGTATCAGAGTCGAAATATGGAAATGCATAGATATCCAAGTTTGAATATCGAAAAATTAGAGAATTACATATGGAAATATTAAAAGTAAAAAGAATCAGATGTTGAAAATGTAAAGACTCCTTGATATACAGTAGATATTGAAAACTTGAATAATTCTGAATCAAAATATTGAGAGGCAAATAATTCCAGATGGATATACTGAACAGAAAATTTAAAGAATTTTAGGTGGATGCTGGAAATGTAGATTGTTCTAGAATAAAATACTGAAATAAATAAATTCCAGGATACATTGAGAAAAAAAAATGTTAATTCATTTAAAAGTGTTGTTGATAACCCCAGATTTTTTTCACAAATATTAGAGGTTGCAATTAAAGTTGGCACCAGGTTTTGGCAGTTAATACTAATGCTATGACCTATTTAATTTATTACAGATGGAGTGAAGAGGCAGGTGATGGGAATGGTTTTTTATTTTATACCAACAATATCAAATAGCTCCGACGCTAAAAAAAATGTTTCACTATTTAAGATAAGCAATGCAAGCAAAATGCAATACAATCATATTCTTGGTTAGCAACAGGAAATTTTAGATTTCTAGCCTTCAGTATGTCAATAATGAAACTTAATTTTGGAAAGGAGAAATTTAAGAAATGTAAAATAGAAAATTACTTAAAACTTCTTTTAAGAATTGGGACGACGGCAAAGTGATTTCAAATACTCAAATCCAGTGTGATGAAAATAAAAATTCAGGTTACTAACGGAATAACTAAAAAAAATAAATTCTATAAAATAGAATTGCATTATCCTGTACTAAATGATATACAATATTATAAATCATTAAGATAACAGGTTATCTTTTTTATCATGTCTTCATTATCTTATCTGAGCAAAGAAATATTTGTTTTAGAAGCTATCGCAGTCATTTCGTCTAAAACTAATTTTAGTTAAAAAAAGACTAACCTCTGTACTTTGACAATTTTTTCCATGGTCGATAACTATGAAAAAAAAAAACAGTGTTAAGTGACCAAATTATGTAAATGCATACACCCAATGTCACTTTATTAATGAGGATGAGGATATGAGAGAGGGAGGAGGGAAGGAAGTAAGGAATGACGAAAGAATGGAAATGGAAGAGATCATAAAATCTACGGAGGAAAATACGAAGGCTTCAGAGATAAAGAAAACAATCATGAAGAAGATAACCACGAATGTTGAACAGGTCAAAACCTCTAAACAAGGCCACTTGGTAGTTAATTTTGCGGATAAAGTTGGGTTAGAAAAGGCTTAAAATGACTTAAAAGAGGTCAAGACTGACATTAAGGTAGAAGTGGATAAAAAGGATCTACTTAAACCGAAGATCAAGGTCTGCAATATTAATGAAAATGAAGAGGACTTTAAATTGATCAGGAAGTTTAAATCAAGACAAAGCGGTAAATCACACGTCATTATAAAGTGTAGTCCAACTATCAGGAAAGTTTTCCGTAAAAGGGACGATAGAGTATATACCACGCTTGGAGGATGCTGCAAAATTTATGATTCCTACAATGTATTTCAATGTTATAAATGCCAGGAATTTGGTCATACTGCCGAAAATTGTAGCAAGACTCAGGTATGTGCCAAGTGTAGCCAGGATCATCGAACCACGGATTGTACTGTAAATACGTTAAAGTGTCATAACTGCACAATGAGGAATTACAATGATACGAATCATAAGACATATGATGAAAACTGTAAAGTATACAAGGAGGAGCTTACCAGAATAAAAAATAGAACCGATCATGGCGTCTAGCCCATTGGTTAAGTGCGGTCTGATAAATATTCAATCGGTGGGGAATAAAACCATAAAGATTAGAAATCTTATTAATGAAATGGAATTAGATTTATGCTTATTAACGGAAACTTGGTTGCAGGGAAATATTGGTGATAACTCAAAGATTCAGGAGATGACGCCGTGTACTCACGATTTCTACCACGTACCAAGAAAGGACAAAACTGGGAGGAGGAGTGGGTGTCTTCGTGTCGAAAACCTTCTCTAGGGTTTCTATCATGAATGAAATAGTATTTGAAACGTTTGAATATATCTGTTTAAAACTGACAAGAAACAATAAGGTATTGAATATAATATTATATAGACCACCAGGGAGTAATATGAGGAAATTCATTGAAGAATTTAGTATTCTTGTGGGTGTGGTGGACGATATTAAAAATACATTAATTGGTGGTGACTTTAATTGTTGGGTAGATGATGAAAACGATTATAAGACTAAAGAACTCAAGGAAGTATTTGAGATGTTTAATTTAATAAACAGTGTTTCGGTATCAACGTCAGTAGGTGGCCATACACTCGACTTGGTCATATGTGGAAAAGACTCAGACCTAATAAAAAACCTTGAAGTGGAACCAGACTTTGAGATCTCAAAAACACACAAACTCATCACTTTTGATGTTAATATAAATTGCACCAGAGTATTGAAAAAATGGATCACATATAGGGAACGGGAAAATTTTGATGATGAGAATTTTATTGAAGCTAGTGTAGCGCAAATGTCTTGTGAGAACATACAATGTGAACATATGGTAGATAGAGAATGTGTTGGGTGTTATACCAAGAAATATAACGACAATTTTGAAAGAATCTATGATACCATGTGTCCCATAAAGAGCAAACAAATAGTTGTACGCGAAAATGTTAGATGGTATAATAGTGAGCTATTAAGGGCAAAAAGACATAGACGTAAGATGGAAGGTAGATGGAAAAGAGCCAAATCCTCACAAGCCAGAAATCTATATAATAAGGCCAGAAATGACTATAACATCCTGTTAGAAAAAACAAAAAGAAAATTCTACAACGGCGAAAGTAAAAAAACTAATAACATGAGGGAGTTTCACAAAAACCTAGATGATTAGATGGGATTAAAGAAAAAATATGTCTTGCCTGATAATGTCTATGCAGAGAAATTTGCTATATTCTTCAATGAAAAAATTTATAAAATTTATAGAGGTTTCCCCCAAAATCACTTGGAAGGACAGTCAGTTATGCCAGTGAAGGAGGGTAAGAAGTTAATAAAATTTAAGGAAATAAATATGTGCGACTTGTTAAAGGTTATGAGAGAGATGAAGAATACGTATTTTGGAAACGACCCTTTCCCAAACAGTTCAATAAGTGAAGCTCCAAACAAGCAATTTGTATATAATATTTACCTGAACATAATTAACCTAAGTATATCCCAATCCTGTTTTCCTAGCTGTGAAAAAACTGCGTTAATAAAACCAATATACAAAGGAAAAGGTGATGTAAACGAGCTAAATTCATATAGGCCCATTTCAAATTTATCCTACATGTCGAAGCTTACTGAAAAAATCATAAGTGAGCAATTATGGGCGCATATTGATGAGTTAGAGGTATTCACTCTAAAGAAACTACCTTATGCTCAATAATGAATGATATGATAGGTCTTCTTGATGAGGGAAAGTGTGGAATTTTGATTATGTTAGATCTTAATGCTGCTTTTGATATTGTTGTGCACGAGTACTTACTTGACGACTTAAAGTCCATTGGAGTGACTGAGGAAGCACTGGAATTTTTGCGAAGTTACTTAACGAATAGGAAGACTATTGTAGAAGTTTCTGGAAACCGATCCAGTGAGAGAATTCTTATGAAAGGTGTACCACAGGGTAGTGTTCTGGGCCCTATCTTGTTCAGCATATATACTATCGGGCTATCACACATCTTGAGAAAACAAAAAGTGGGCTTATAACTATATGCAGATGATACTCAGTTCTACCTTTCAATTTCAACAACACAAGATACAAAGAAGAAAATTGATGAGATAATGACCGAAATAAAAACATGGATGCAGTGGAAAAAGCTTTAATTAAATTATGATAAAACAGAATGTATGTTTTTTGGCACAAAGGTGGCTTTGAAGAATTACCAGTTATTTCAAAGTGTAAAAATTGGTGACGCTGATGTTAGGATTGTGCCTGTTGTGAAAAATTTAGGTGTACTGATAGATTGTAATTTCTCAATGAGGGATCAAATAGTGAACACAGTGAAAGTGTGTAACTATCACCCGAGAAACATATTATTTATTAGAAAATATTTAATGATGAGTTACGTAATATCAAGGTTTGATTATTGCAATTCTCTGTACTATAAATTGCCCAATACACTACTAAGAAAGCTGCAAAATGTGCAAAACCGGGTGGCTAGACTGATAAAAGGCATTAAACTTCGGGAGAGAATAACTCCTGCATTGATCGATCTACATTGGTTACCTGTTAAGGCTAGAATTGAATTTAAGATTTACTTGTTAACTCACAAAGCACTTACAAGTTATAAGCCTAAATATCCTCGTGATTGCTTGGTCCCCTACCCTCAAGCTACCAGCGCTGCTGTAAGAGTTAGACATGCTGATGACCCACATAGACTATTCGAAATTAGTGTGAATCATGCAATAGGAGGAAGAACGTTCAGTTATGCTGCACCGAGACTCTTTAACGACCTTCCACTTGATGTCAAGAATAGAAAAAATGTGGCAGCTTTCAAGAAAAACCTGAAGTCTTTTTTAGAAAGTGTTATAATAGTGACCTGAAAACTATTAAGCCTGAATACAAATGCTAGCGAGATAACTGATAAGATACAGAGCAAAATATTAACTGGAAAGAAATTATTTTCACACACCAAGGCCCACCTGAACCCAGACTTTTAGTGTCTGATGGAGGGCGAGAAATAAAGCCGTAAAAGTATTGTAAACACAGACGATCAACTGGGGCTTCCCGGTGTATCTTTTTTAATGTCATATTTGACTTGGTAGCACACCATTATAGTTAATAGAGACGACAGGATGTAATATTTGCAATATAAACAGCATAAAATTTATTTTCGAAATAGGGGATCAATGCATTAGAAATACTGTCTAATCTTCATAGAGAAAAATCAAGATTATATTGTACGTTCAAAATGCTCATAACCACGAGATTAAACTACAGTAGTCTCTCCAATGGTATGCCAATGATTTACTAATGAAGCCGCAACATTTATTCAGCTATTTGCCAAATTAATAATTAAAAAATTCTCCACGGAATCGGGTCACTCCTATACCCAATGAACTAGTAGAGTAG
>NC_090725.1:90816984-90839484 GCF_036898095.1 Palaemon carinicauda | reverse complement strand
TATACATGTACAATTTAATATATTGGTATAATTTATTGATGCTATGTCTTTATCCGTTTATTGTTTTGCTCTTCTTTGTGATTATTGAAGTAGAACACTGATGAAAGTTCCAAAACGAATTCAAGACACATTTAGTGTGTAAATTTGCATGTTGTATAATACAAGGTCTATAGATAGACATTGGTATAATACTAATGCACACAAGTCCAGCGTTCCTTGATTCAACAGGATGACCACAAGGAGGACGAGAATTACAATGACAATTTTCTCGTCCTCGGACTGCAAATCAAACGCCCATAGTTATTTTTTATTTGATTATCTTGTACGTGGTACAGTATGCCACTGATCTCTGGTGTGTTGGGATGTAAACAAATCCAAGTTAACCCGGTCACAGCATCACTTGTCCAAATCGGACAACTCGATATCATTGACTAAGCAGTGAACGCCAAGCATACCCACAAGAGGCTTCGGAAAACAAAAAAGACAAACTTGGAAAACTATACGCTGTTAGATTTACTAAGGCCGAGGTGTATCTAAAGACAAAAACACACTGGGCCATATTTTCGACTTCGTAATATATCTTTTCACCTCACTAAATTCCTGCAGTAATCTCCTTTGGGAATCGACCACCTATTTAAAAAAAAAGATTCTTCTCTAAAGACCACAGCCGAAATGTTTTTTCGTTTTCTTTTGTCATATTGTCTCTTACAATAGTTATTTTATTATTTTTGTTGGCAAATCAACATGCTCAATATATTTTCTTATCAGTTTGTTTTTAACATTTTTAACAATTAGAATAGCGCCAACGTTATCCCTGCGTGTCGTAAGAGGCGACTAAAAGGGACGGGACGAGGGGGCTGGGAACCCCCTCTCCTGTAAAAGTATCCTGTGAGACAGCAACAAAGAGATGGAGCTGGGGGGAGAGTGACTGCTCCCCGCACTCTAGTTTTGGGGTGTTTGAATGTGCGTGGATGTAGTACGATAGAGTGTAAAAGATGTGAGATTGGAAGTATGTTTAGAAGTAGAAGGATGGATGTATTGGCCTTGTGTGAGACAAAGATGAAAGGAAAGGGTGAAGTGATGTTTGGTGAAATGTCTGGTAGAGTGTCTGGGATTGAAAGGGGAAGAGCGAGAGAGGGTGTGGCTTTATTGTTGAGTGAATGGATGACAGGTAAAGTAGTGGAATGGAAGGAGATATCATCTAGGTTAATGTGGGTAAGGGTTAGGTTGGGTAGGGAATGTTGGGCGTTTGTCAGTGCGTATGGGCCAGGTAGTGAGAAAAGTGAAGAAGAGCGGAATGAGTTCTGGAATGAATTAACTAGGTGTGTAGAAGGACTGGGTAGAAGGAATTATGTAGTTGTTATGGGTGACTTAAATGCTAGAGTGGGTGCTGGAGAGGTAGAAGGTGTCATTGGGAAATATGGCGTACCAGGTGAAAATGAGAGTGGTGAGAGACTGGTAGATATGTGTGTTGAACAAGAGATGGTAATAAGTGCTAGCTTTTTTAAAAAGAAAGATAAAAATAAGTATACATGGATAAGAGTGGCAAATGGAAGAGTAGTAGAAAGGGCATTAATGGATTATGTGTTGATAGCTAAGAGAATGTTTGGAAGATTGAAAGACGTGCACGTGTTTAGGGGTATGGCTAACGGTATGTCTGATCATTTTTTGGTGGAAGGAAAATTAGTTGTAGCAAAAGAGTGGGGGAATAGAGTAGGTGGATGTAAAAGGGAGCTAGTGAGGGTTGAAGAGCTAATAAAACCGGGGGTAAAAAGTAAATATCAGGAAAGGTTGAAAATGGCATATGACGAGGTGAGAGTAAGAGAAACTGGTAATTTAGAGGAGGAGTGGAAGTTAGCAAAAGAAAATTTTGTTGGGATTGCAAGTGATGTATGTGGCAAGAAGGTTGTTGGAGGCAGCATGAGGAAGGGCAGTGAATGGTGGAATGAAGGAGTGAAGGTAAAAGTGGAAGAGAAAAAGAGGGCGTTTGAAGAATGGCTGCAGAGTAATAGTATAGAGAAGTATGAAAAATATAGAGAGCAAAAGGTGGAAGTAAAGCGCAAGGTACGTGAGGCAAAGAGGGCAGCTGACCTGAGGTGGGGTCAGGGACTGGGTCAGTCATATGAAGAGAATAAGAAGAAGTTTTGGAAAGAAGTGAAGAGAGTAAGGAAGGCCGGCGCAAGAATTGAAGAGACAGTGAAAGATGGAAATGGAAGGTTGTTAAAAGGAGAGGAGGCAAGGAAAAGGTGGGCGGAATATTTTGAAAGTTTGCTGAATGTTGAGGATGATAGGGAGGCAGATATAATTGCGGTTCCAGGTGTTGAGGTGCCAGTGATGGGAGATGAGAATGAGAGAGAGATTACAATAGAGGAAGTGAGGAGAGCACTAGATGAAACGAGAGTAGGAAAAGCATCGGGTATGGATGGTGTGAAAGCTGAGATGTTGAAGGAAGGGGGTGTGACTGTACTTGAATGGTTGGTGAGATTGTTTAATGTGTGTTTTGTGTTGTCAATGGTACCAGTAGATTGGGTCTGTGCATGTATTGTACCACTATATAAGGGTAAGGGAGATGTGCATGAGTGTTGTAATTCAAGAGGTATTAGTTTGTTGAGTGTAGTTGGAAAAGTGTATGGTAGAATACTGATTAATAGGATTAAGGATAAAACAGAGAATGCAATCTTGGAAGTACAGGGTGGTTTTAGAAGAGGTAGGGGTTGTATGAATCAGATTTTTACAGTTAGGCAGATATGCGAGAAATATTTAGCAAAAGGTAAGGAGGTGTATGTTGCGTTTATGGATCTGGAGAAAGCATATGATAGAGTTGATAGGGAAGCAATGTGGAATGTGATGAGGTTATATGGAGTTGGTGGAAGGTTGTTGCAAGCAGTGAAAAGTTTCTACACAGGTAGTAAAGCATGTGTTAGAATAGGAAATGAGGTGAGCGATTGGTTTCCGGTGAGAGTGGGGCTGAGACAGGGATGTGTGATGTCGCCGTGGTTGTTTAACTTGTATGTTGATGGAGTGGTGAGAGAGGTGAATTGCTAGAGTGCTTGGACGAGGATTAAAACTGGTAGGCGAGAATGATCATGAATGGGAGGTAAATCAGTTGTTGTTTGCGGATGATACTGTACTGGTAGCAGACACAGAAGAGAAGCTTGACCGACTAGTGACAGAATTTGGAAGGGTGTGTGAGAGAAGGAAGTTGAGAGTTAATGTGGGTAAGAGTAAGGTTATGAGATGTACGAGAAGGGAAGGTGGTGCAAGGTTGAATGTCATGTTGAATGGAGAGTTACTTGAGGAGGTGGATCAGTTTAAGTACTTGGGGTCTGTTGTTGCAGCAAATGGTGGAGTGGAAGCAGATGTACGTCAGAGAGTGAATGAAGGTTGCAAAGTGTTGGGGGCAGTTAAGGGAGTAGTAAAAAATAGAGGATTGGGCATGGATGTAAAGAGAGTTCTATATGAGAAAGTGATTGTACCAACTGTGATGTATGGATCGGAGTTGTGGGGAATGAAAGTGATGGAGAGACAGAAATTGAATGTGTTTGAGATGAAGTGTCTGAGGAGTATGGCTGGTGTATCTCGAGTAGATAGGGTTAGGAACGAAGTGGTGAGGGTGAGAACGGGTGTAAGAAATGAGTTAGCGGCTAGAGTGGATATGAATGTGTTGAGGTGGTTTGGCCATGTTGAGAGAATGGAAAATGGCTGTCTGCTAAAGAAGGTGATGAATGCAAGAGTTGATGGGAGAAGTACAAGAGGAAGGCCAAGGTTTGGGTGGATGGATGGTGTGAAGAAAGCTCTGGGTGATAGGAGGATAGATGTGAGAGAGGCAAGAGAGCGTGCTAGAAATAGGAATGAATGGCGAGCGATTGTGACGCAGTTCCGGTAGGCCCTGCTGCTTCCTCCGGTGCCTTAGATGACCGCGGAGGTAGCAGCAGTAGGGGACTCAGCAGTATGAAGCTTCATCTGTGGTGGAAATGTGGGAGGTTGGGCTGTGGCACCCTAGCAGTACCAGCTGAACTCGGCTGAGTCCCTGGTTAGGCTGGAGGAACGTAGAGAGTAGAGGTCCCCTTTTTGTTTTGTTTCTTGTTGTTGTCGGCTACCCCCCAAAATTGGGGGAAGTGCCTTTGGTATATGTATGTATGCTAATGATACAATATCCATTTGCCTTTTTGTTATTTTTTTGTATTTTATCTTTATATCCTTCCATTATTTCGTTTTCCTTATTTGTTTCCCTTCCCAGTAGGATTGAAACTTGGCTAATAATAATAATAATAATAATAATAATAATAATAATAATAATAATAATAATATAGAATGCAAACAATTTCATACATCTAGCTTTTATTTTGAAATTAGTCTTTCGGCATACACCAGAACTTCTATATTGATATAGATGAAAGCATAACAGTTTAAAAAAAAAAATTCACCATCAGAGGACTGAAGACTTCTTACTCAAGAATCAATATAAAATTTATTTACCGATTACCACATTTTGCTTTGCATCCTCCTCCTGTAATTTTTCGGCCGAGTATTTTACAGTATTCGCCAAATTTGCTTTTGTCACCGAATGCAGTGTTTCTTTTAAAAGTAGGCTTACCCATAATTCTACCACTTTGATTTTTACATAGGTCGTCACTTGTGCCCGAATATGTTGCACTGGATTATATTGGTAAAAATATGGAGGGAGACGAAAAACTTATGTGACCAATTTCAACTGCAATTTTAGCAATCACGTAAGCGTATCAATATTCAGGGAGCATTCCTCGACCATTTCCAAAAGTTGACATTTTAACATATTGTCTCTTGGTGATACACTTTTTTGATGAGCAATTATTCTATTTGTAACTTGTTATTTGATGCTGTTTGTAGCTTTATATAATTTTGCTCTATGATAAGATGCGTTACCATTGCAATTAGGGAAGATGCTAATATATTCGGCAATAACTGCTTATGGAACCATTGTTCAAATTTACGTTGCTGTTCATTTGACTGTGATTGAAGTTTTGCCTAAATTGGTGTCTTCTGCTGTGCGAAAAATTGCTTTAGAAACATCAAAATATTCCGAAAAATTATAAACAATCTCTCGTACTTGACAAGTAAATAGTCTACTGTTGCTCTGTATGGGGATGGGTGACTTTTCATTCTGGCTGACAAAAAATTCATGATGCTTTTGTGTCTATAATCTTTGAGGCATCTCTGTTATACCGTTTGTAATTCTCTCTCTCTCTCTCTCTCTCTCTCTCTCTCTCTCTCTCTCTCTCTCTCTCTCTCTCTCTCTCTCTCTCTCTCCTACATCTGGGTGTGGAATTCAAGCAGCAAGCTTCTTTCGCAGGAGGCTCCTGCCAGTACCTACCCGCAAGGGATACTTTCTAACGAAAACCTATCAATGAATGTCCATCGCTGACCTAAGAAACTATATCGGAAAAATGTCAATTTTGTGTCACGTTTCTTTATAGTACGACTGAATAATGTTACAAAAGTAAAACATTTAGAAGTTGAGTTTTTGTATGATTAAAGTTTAACATTTAAAGTAATGGTATTCATTATAACCATCACATGGCATCCTTTTCTCTTATTTCCGAAACACAATGTTGGAATTATGGCAAGGTGTGTTTTGTCTTCAGGTACATCTCAACCTTCTTCCTAAATTTGAAAGAGTATAGCGACAAAGTACACATCTTGTTGTGAATTTCTTTTTCAATTTTTCCACGCATATTGTCTGAAATTCATGCACCTGAAGCACATGAATTGAATCTATTTGAGTTGATAAAAGAAAACTATTCTCGACAATCACACGAGCTCTACAATAATTTTTTTACCTCTCTGTTATCACAAAAACTTTAATGACAGTCGGTGGCTTCTAACGTGTCATATATTTCACTAATAGGCCTTAACAATATTTTGTCTTAAATACGAAAATAAACTCTTATTCTACGACTACTAAGTCGGCATTAAATGCATGATGCCTATGTACGCTGTCATAAATTATTTTCCTATTCCGATGAGGGGGTAACTTGAAAATAGATTGGGTAGCTTGAAACCGGTTTCAAACCACCCCCGGTAATTTGAAGCCGGTTTCAAGTTACCGGAGGGTAGCTTGAAACTGGGGGTAACTTGAAACCTCTACACCGGGATCGGTATCGGTCGATAGCAAAAAAAAAAAAAAGCTAAAATTCCCGATTCTCCGATACTGGTACTTTGGGTTATTCGAACATCAAAGATTTCCTTGTGTTCAGATTAAACGTGTTTCCAACAATTATGACATCGCACGGCAAAACAACGAGGCTGAAGAAGACGGAGCATAGTGATGTGAAATATTCACTTACTTTACTTTAAGGGCTGCTTATCTGTTCCCGTGCAGCAGGGGAACCCTACTTTCTATCATGGAGGTCCTGTAGAGTCTACAGGACCACTACGATCGTTTTCTGATCTTCATTCGGGTGCATTTAACATTTCACAATGCGTATTGTTCGTTTACTGTTTGGTCGCCACTGTCAAAACACTCGCAGTCTTCTTTTCCTCTTGAAAGCCTTAATATCTTCAATTATTTTAGAATATTTCCATATAATCTTATTCTTCTAATGAATATACAATTTACATTTAAAGTAATATAATTTCACATAAAGACAAGAGACTTTTCATCCTGATGATTTGAGAGTATTGTACCTGTGCTAGTTTCGTAACAGCCACGTGTTGAACGTGTTCCGTCACCTCATGCAGATTTCATAACCTTTTTGAAAATCGGCTACTCCCCAAAGTAATATATATATATATATATATATATATATATATATATATATATACTGTATATATATATATATATATAATACTGTATATATATATATATATATATATATATATATATATATACATATACATATATATATATATATATATATATATATATATATATATATATATATATATATAGTAGATGAAATTAGTTAATGATAAGAAGTACCCGGTAATGCAACTCGGAAACCAGTTGATGCAAATGATGTGAATAATATATTCATCAATCATCCTCATCTCCGCCTACGTCTGTTGACGTAAAGGGCATCGGTTAGATTTCACTAGTCGTTTCTATCTTGAGCTTTAAAATCAATACTTCATTCATCATCTACTTCATAGTCTTCAGCCATGTAGGCCTGAGTCTTCCGACTCTTCTAGTGCCTTGTGAAGCCCAGATAAAAGTTTAGTTAACTAATCTTTCTTTTGGAGTGCGAAGAGCATGCCCAAACCATCCCCATCTACCCTTCACCATGATCTCATTCACATATGGTACTTGAGCATTCTCTCTTAAGGTTTCATTTCTAATACTGTCCTGCCATTTAACTCCCAATATTCTCCTGGAGGCTTTGTTCTCAAATCTACAGAATCTGTTGATTATTGTCATTGTTATACCACGATTCATGATCATTCAGTAACTACATCTTCCATATTGCATTATTATTATTATTATTATTATTATTATTATTATTATTATTATTATTACTTGCTAAGATACAACTCTAGTTGGAGATGCAGGATGCTATAATCCCAAGGGCTCCAACAGGAAAAAATAGCCCAGTGAAGAAAGGAAACGAGGAAATAAGTAAAACTACAAGAGAAGTAACGAATAATTAAAATTAAATATTCAAGAACATTAACACATTGATTTAGATCTACCATATATAAACTATAAAAACTTCATAAAAACAAGAGCAAGAGAAACAATATAGAATAGCGTACCCAAGTGTACCCTCAAGCAAGAGAACTCTAACCCAAGACAGTTTAAGATCATGGTACAGAGGCTATGGCACTACCTAAGACTAGAGAGCAATGGTTTGATTTTGCAGTGCCCTCCTAAAAGAGCTGCTTACCATAGCTAAAGAGTCTCTTCTATCCTTACCAAGAGGGAAGTAGCCACTGGACAATTACAGTATAGTATTTAACCCCTCGAGCGAAAAAAAATTGTTTGGTAATCTCAGTGTTGTCAGGAGCACGAGGAAAGACGAGAATGTGTAAAGAATAGGCCAGACTATTCGATGTGTGTGTAGGCATAGGAAAACTGAGCCGCACCCTGAAATAGGGATCCTATGTATTACTGTCTGGACAGTCAAAAGATTCAATGACTAGCGGTAGTATCTCAACGGATAGGTGATGCCCTAGCCAACCTGCTTATCCCCCCCCCCTTCTCTCTCTCTCTCTCTCTCTCTCTCTCTCTCTCTCTCTCTCTCTCTCTCTCTCTCTCTATTGCAGAATCATTTGTTTATTTGTGTTTTTTTTTCTAGACAACTTCATATTCAACTTGATAAAACATCAATATTATGTTAATAAGTTCTGTAAAACAATAATTACTTGTAGCCTACAGTTATGGGACGAACTACTAACCTATCCTCGAATATGGACGGGGGAGGGGGTGGAATTGAAGTTGCCAATTTTGTCCTTTTTTTTTCTAACCCACTGACAATTGATTATAATTCATTCAAACGAAAATAATATCTCTTATCTATTACTAATGTAATAGGAGTAACTTTGGGTTTTGAATAGAATAGTTAACATTTCAATAACTGCAGTATAGAGTTTGTTAAATAAAGAAGTTTAATATTATTGGTGATTATAAACTGGTGATTCTTTGTACAATCCCTAGATTAATTTCGGTATACATTCTAAATTTCTACTTCTCTCCCACCTTGGTGTCTACTAGAATTCAAGCAGACAACTGTACCTAAACGTTAACTACAAAACAAAAGGTGATGTGTAGAATATAACACTATTAGGGAAAAATTCTCTGAGATTGAGCGTTGGAAATGGAGTCCTATTATATTTTTTCAGTCAAGGCTACCATTTTAGCTCCTCGCGTTGAGACTAGATTCTCAAATGTAAATAAATTCAGTACTTTACTCTATTTATGAACAGCTATTTTTTCTAGTTCAGCAATTTGGTTGAAATAATATTTTCTACAGTATAAAAAAAAATAATAATAAAAGGAAGGTGTTAGATTTATGATCAGATTATGTCATTGCCATGGAAATGGCCATAGTTTAAGTTTCAAAAAAAAAAAGTATCTTTAAAACACTTTTATGTCAAATAGATAGCACCAAGTGCTTGGCCTGTACTGTTTACTGAATAGGCCTTATGATGCCTCACACACTCTAAAGAGGTTGAAAAGTCAGTTATCAAATCTATATTATACTGCTATGGTAATCAGAAAGGATTTCTATAGTATCATAGTATCGACTAGTATCGGTATCGTTAATTTCTCTGGTATCGGTTTCGGACTAATAGAAAATTGGGTATCGGTATTGGCTTCCAAAGTGGTATTGGCACATCTCTGCAGTATACGTATAGATGAACATGCATATATATATATATATATATATATATATATATATATATATATATATATATATATATATATATATATATATAATCCAAGGCAGGGGGAAGTTTGGAATCTGATTGACCAGTACACCATGGAGGTCACAAGGGTAAATTTATCAGGCAAAGATCAGTGAGCCATATTCAATCCCTGAATACTTGTACACAGTATTTAAGTATTTCACAAAGAAGATGAACCGCGACCCTTTTACTAATGTAACCAAAGCATGTACGGTAACCGCACGTCTGAAGCCACAAGTGTTCTTGAAAGAACAGTACGTCGAATAATCAAAGAGGGACGAGTCACGCTGGAAGAATGTGGAAAACCTAAATTTCTAGAAAATCAAAGCATAATCATCATGCTGTGGCTGCTCTAGACGACTTCGACAAATGTGTTTTAAACTTTTATACACGAAAGGAAATATCCACCCTTGAAAAACTACTGGTGGAAGCTAAAGAAAAGATTGCCTTCAATGGATGCAAAAAGTCTAAGGAAAGTGCTACAAAATATAGAGATAGAGAGAACGAAGATTAAATTGCCTTTTCCTTTAAGAAATCCTAATCTTATAAGATGAGAGACCATTGATTGACGGATGTGACCCGAACACTACAATCACGGAGATATCGGTAGGGATCTGAGTATCTTAAGCGCGGATCCAGCAAGTTAAAAAAAAAAAAGGGGGGGGGGGTGTTGGAAAACATAACCAAAGCAGCTGGGGGACCGGGGCAATTTTAAGCTCTTTAAGAACTATTTTTCATGTATTTGAAACCATTTTCTCTTTTTAATTAAATTTATAAGGTGAATATGCATTATGCAATAACATCCTCATAAATTATAAAGAAAATTATTACAGCAGTAATCTCTACAATTACTTTTAGTGTATGACTACTATACATGGATGATTCTATTTTCGATTGTCTTCTTACCATTGTGGCTAAGATACAAGAAGATGATAGAAAGTCCTCTTTTGTCTTTGTTGGTGATTTCAATGCTCATCGTGGGAGTGGTTAAGTTCTGTTTCTCCTACCGATCACCATGGCTTAAGAGCTTTAGACTTTGCGTCTGAATCAGGCGTGAGCAAATCATAAATGAAGCTACTCACAGATCTGGTAATTACTTGGACCTCTTATATACCGACTCCCCTGGCGTTATAACAAGTAAGGTTGGTTCTCCAGTCGGACATCTGATCATGCCTTGATTTCATTAATAGTGAAAACTGAGCAGCCTGTCCCTGATGTGTCATTCTCGTGTAAGATTTATATGAAATCTCAAGCAGACTGGAATGGGATTTTGCAAGATCTTTTGAGCTTAGATTGATCACAATTGTATAGTAGTGTTGATCCCTTTGAATGAGAATCTAGTTAGCATAATTGATAGGCGTCTCCCTTCTCATGTGCTAAGGTATTGAGTGAAGGACAAACCATGTGTCAGAGATGATTGTACAAGTAGTTATTTGGAGAAGATGCAGGAGGCCTATCATCTTTGGAAGGGTAACAGATCAAATTTGACTTGGAATAACTATACTCAGCTTAGAGCTATTGCTCAGAGTATTTATGCTTCAACTGAAAAGGAATACAATCAAATCATAAAAGAAACCCTTTCTGGTACAACCCAGGAACATATGTGGTGGACCACCCTTAAATCTGCAGTCTTTGGTGTAGATGCAACAGTTCCTCCTTTACTTAAACCAGATGGCTCAGTCACCCACTGTCCAAAGGAAAAGGCGACCCTTTTGGCTGATGTGTTGACAGTAACCAAAGTAATGAGAAACTCAAACTTCCTCATTCCTGTTTTCCCGAGGCTAAACTAACTAGTTTAGCTTTTCGATCTCGTGAAATTAAAGCTCTTTTGATTGACCTTGATGCTTATGGAGGTGTAAATCCAAATGGTATTTTTCCTTTGTTTTTTTATAAAGACTGCAGACTTCTTAGCTCAAAAGTTATCTATTATTTTGTGCAAGTTAGCAAGAAGAGGAGCTTTTAGCACTTGGAGAATCGGTAATGTTATTCCACTATGTAAATGTGTTTGAGGTAGCTCAAGTCCAACTGATTACTGCCCAATTTCCGTAACTCATATATTATCTAAAGTTTTTTAATGTCTTTTGACAAAACGTCTTAATAGGGTTCCTGAAGGTAATCATCTGTCTCCTAGTTTGCAATTTGGTTTTCATAAAGGCCTTGGAGCATGTGATGCCCTTCTTACAATCTCCAATGCTGTACATAAATCCCTTGATTGTGGTCATGAAGTTCGTATGATTGGCCTTGGTTTTAGTGCTGCCTTTGACCGTGTTAATAATGAGGCCCTTGTTTTCAAACTCAAACAGTTGGGAGTGGGAGGGTCGTTTCTTAGCATTATTATTGAATTTTTAAGTAATAGATCTCAAAGAGTTGTTGTTGATGGGCACCATAGTAAGTATAGGAATGTAATTATCTGGTGTTCCTCAGGGTAGTGTTCTTAGCCCATTACTTTTCATACTATAAAATACACATGACATGTAGTTTGTCCTGCAAAACAAGCTTGTTACATAGGCAGATGATGCTACACTCTTAGCATCAATTCCATCTCCCGAGTGTAGATCTGTGGTTGCTGAATCACTTAATAGAGATGTAGCTAAAATTGGTGCATGGTGCAAATTATGGGGTATGAAGTTGAATCCTAACTAACTCTATGATTGTAAGTAGGTCAAGGACAGTGGCCCCTCAACATCCAGATATCAGAATTGATAAATTTTCTGTAACTATACACAACTCTCTTAAGATTTTTGGTGACCAATCTATTCCGTAGAAGTGTATTAATTCTTTCATTCTACCCTGTTTCGAGTATTGTTATCATTTCTGGTCTTCAGCTGCTGATTCTCATCTTAATTTGTTGGACAGGAATTTACGGTCTATTAAATTTCTTATTCCTGAGCTAGATATTAATCTCTGGCACCATCATTCAATTACTTCATTATGCATGTTGTATAAGATTTTTCATAATTATGACCATCCTTTACATTTAGATCTTCCCGGACAGTTCCATACTGTTCGTAATACTAGGCATGCAGTTAATTCTAATAGTCAGGTCTTCTCCGCCATGAGGCTCAATACTACACAGTATTCTAGAAGTTTTACTCCAGCTGTGACCAAGTTGTGGAATGATCATCCTAATCGGGTAGTTGAATCAGTAGAACTTCGAAAGTTTAAACTTGCAGCAGCAAATGTTTTCATGTTGAACAGGCTGACATAAGTCTGTTTATAGTCTATATATGAAATATCTGCTTTGATGTTGTTACTGGTTTTAAAATATTTTATTTCAATTGTTCATTATTTCTCATATTGTTTATTTATTTCCTTATTTCCTTTCCTCTTTGTGCTATTTTCCCTGTTGGAGCCCTTGGGCCTATAGCATCCTGCTTTTCCAACAAGGGTTGTAGCTTAGCTAGAACGAGGACCCATACAGTCCTGTATCAAATCAAGGAGATATTCACTTTTACTCACCCTATTATGTAATAAGGCAGTCAACACCAGAGCCCAACAAACTTTGGTTATCGGTGACAACAGGGAATATCGATCGCGTCACTTATTTTCTTTGTAACTTCAATAAATACACAAGGAGAGAAGTTTGATTTATGTCTAAAGCTTATTTTCTTCACCACTGCTTGTTTATTCAAAGGTATTCTAAAAGTAATACGTTTGTGCACCGGAGATATGGTGCGCTTCTCTTCCACATTTATACTAGATACAATACTATTCATACCATTTCTTAAAACTAGGTCCAAAGTATGCAATTGTCCAGTCAACATTATTAACCAGTATATATGATTCCAATAACTCATTAAAGGCTGAAGATTGAGGTCTCCACAGAAAACCAATTCAATTTTTCCATAATAACCCTCTTAACGAGTGTACTGAAATTCTTCGAAAACAAAGATGTTACTATTTGTTCTCACAGGTTTTTAAACTGTTGCACTATATATTTTTGTGTGTAAAGTTTATTTCTATATATTTGTGACTTCTTGGGAGAATTTGTCTTAGTTTTACCTTACCCAGAGAGGATGCAACAAATTCACATCCATTTCTACGATAAGCTTTTTGCCTAGACTTGAGAAAGTCGACCACTTTAAATCTTCTTGAGATAAGTTAAAACGTATGAAAGCTTACATTTGTTAATGACTATCATTATTGTTATTTTCACGGTTTCAACCGTGGTTATTATTATTTACGCATCCGTTCAGAAAGCTGGAAACAGATCTCATAATACCGTATGTTTGATTTCATTTTCATATCACAATCTGTACATACTAAGTATACTTATTGTTTATCGGCAAATACAGATAAGGTGCTTATTTTTTTATCAATGACTTCCTAGAAATCATTTGTATTTATCATTCCCGGTATAAAAAAACGATTATTAAGTGTTCTACGAACGAGACGAATTACTTATCATGCTGATTGCTGATGGCCAATACCACTCAGTGTCTCTGGGGAGACAGACGATCAGGGCTAATACAGGTCTGCATTGGCCTTGTGATTATTGAACGTGTCAGAAATAGTACGTCACTTTGAATTTTTAAGACAATTTACCAATGATATTCTTTATTTTCATAAGAAATTGCAGCAACTGACGAGGAAAAGGTACGACAAATACGAAAAACTACAACTTTTAGGTTTGTTTTCTTAACCCTGAATTATTAGTTTTCTGCCATTTAGTTGCTTATAAAACTATGAGCTAAAGAACAATCAACAGATTGGGTGAGATTATAAGATAACTATGATTTGTTTTTTTCATTATTGAATTCTCTAGACTAGACGAATAGTCCTCGGTCGTCGCAGTCGTGTGATGGGGACAAACGTGAATTTACCTAACTGGACAAGCATAGAAATTATTATTATTATTATTATTATTATTATTATTATTATTATTATTCGATAAGTTACAACACTTGTTGGAAAAGCAGGATGCTATAACCCCAGGGGCCCCTACAGGGAAAATAGCCCGGTGAGGAAAGGGAACAAGGAAAATAAAGTATTTTAAGAACAGTAACATGAAAAAAAGGCCCAAGGAGAAAATCTCTTTACATGCATATTGAGTACAGATGTACCGAACTGTATTTGTACTCGGGGATGCCAAGAGAAATGGGATGAATGACTTCCTACCTATGCAAAGTGAATATAATTTTTCAGGCAGATTCACTGGCTAAGGAGGCTGCATCCGAGTTGCTGCCAAGAAGGTATCCCATTCCCTGTAATGATTTCTTACCTGACATCAAGAAATTTGTTTGCAATAAATGGCAACAGCAATGGGATAGTCAAGATGGCAATAAAATGAGGGAAGTAACAAATGACATATCTCCTTGGAGGTGTAATATGATGCCCCGAAAATGGGAGACGTCTCTTTGTCGTCTCCGTATTGGTCACACTCGGTTGACACACGAGTTTCTGCTGAAGGGCCAACACCAACCGTATTGTGACAACTGTTTGGTACCTCTAACAGTAAGGCAATTGTTGACCGAATGCCCTAATTATAACAACTTGCGGAATAGATATTTGTTTGAGGCTCGAGGTGAGGGTGGCAGGTTCATCCTTGCCAAGATTCTTGGAAATGATGTGTCCTACCATGCAAGTGGCATTTTTAGATTTCTTTCAGAAGCAGGTCTTCTGAAAAATATTTAACTTTTATGACATTCAATTTTTATGATTTTAATTGAATACTCTTTAATTTTTTATTTTGTTTCATTTTTTATTTTTGTATACATAAATTAAATGTTACCGGCGTCAATGACCTTAGATGTCAGGATGCCCGAAAACTTTAAATCATTCATTCATTTTCAATGTTTAGAGGAACTTTTTACTAAAACAAAATCCAGTTTTAGACCTTTTATGTAGAAAACCATTGCATAAAATATAACATGTCCTAACAATCACCGTCATATCTGCATAATAAAGGAATTTGCATATACCGTTGTAAACATCCTTAGAGACCTTACATTTGCCACTCGACAGTTTTTGACATTAAAATTACAAGTTAGTGGTACTAACTTTCTAAGTGACCTTATATTTACAAGTTAGCAGTTATAAACACATGGACATGGCATTGTATGTACAAGTTAATAGTTAAATAACACATTATAATTTTTCAATTGCTAGTTGATAGTTACTAACTACAGGTCCTTACATGTACAAGCTGGCAGTTACAAACACAAACAGAACAACCCCGATGGTTGTAAAAATATGACTAATTCAACGAAACCTTTTCATCATAACTCGTAAACTAGGACTAGAGCATGCACGATAAATAATGTACATCTACGAAATCATTTCCTAGATTTCAATTGTCCTTGTTACGTTGCTTATTGCAGTTATAAAGGACATAAGTTTTTTTTACAGCCTGTTAATGACAGATTAAACGGGACAACAGGGAGAGACAAAGTGTATGTATTTAGAAAAGACACATTACTAATGTTGCAAAGAAATCTATTAAAAGCATGGCTATTATAGGCCATGGGCCAGCAGGTGAAATCATCCCCCCCCCTAGGGATTTTTGCAGACAATGTTATTTTTATTCCTTAAGAGTCTATAGATTCATATTCTGATTGTTTGCATTCTGGATGCTGGTGATTTTGGCTGATAAAGCCAAAATTCGAGAAATATTTAGGGAAAAAAATGTAATATAAATTAATGTTAGTTTTATATATGACGCAGAGAAATAAACCAATACTTATAAAAGTGGTATGGAATTAGGAGTTTAAAAGTATGCAGAATCGAATGAAATAGTTTGTTTTATCGAAATAATAAAGAATTTTGGCTTAATTTACGTTCAAAATTCAATTTTGAGCTACCAAGAAAATGTATATCGCTATAGTTTGCTATAATTTATTTCAGTGAAAAGATGGATTGACAGCATCAAAATATTCATAAAGAGCAGGTTTTTTAGATGTAATTTCATATAAAATATGTCATATTCAGAAATATATTAAAGCATATGATAGCGTGAGAAAAAATATCTTTGCCGCTTAGAATGCGGTATACTGCTCGGATACAACCCGTCCTCTCTTGTGAACCATAGGCTAGTTGCCGACCCCTCCCAGCTCCAAGATATTTTTTTTAGACATTACTTTTTCATCTTCTTGGAGGCAATAGATTCAGAGTACGATTATCTGCAGACTGGCTTTTGGAGATTTTGGTTGCTACAAACCAAAATTTAAAAAAAATAGTGGCCAAAGAATAGGGAAATATTAACCTAATTGATATATGCATATTCTTCTTTAAGGTATATTGGGTTCATTGGGTTAGTTTATTACTAATACAGTTCTTATATATTATAAAATTTACGATAAGTATTTATATATCTAACATATAGATCGTTATACATTGGTCTCTTAAAAATGAAGACACTTTGGTGCAGTTTAATCTCCTTAAGCCGACATAATAGATTAAGTCAGAGGATTTTGGCCCAAAATGATTAAGGACATTAAGATAAACTACAAGAAAAAATTATGATTTTTCAATTACAAAAGATATTTTGTGGTACAAACACAAAAGAAAAAAAAAATAAAGTACTCCTTTTGTTGATATTAGTGCTTAAAAAAAGGAACATTTGGTAATAAAAGAATAACTATGATTGAAATGCATACACAAACAACCATAATTAATAAGACATTTGATTAAAGAAAAAAATTTCTTTTAGAACTTAAATGCATACTCTAGCCTGAAAAGACTGATGAATTAATGGCACAAGAAAAGTAATATTATAATTTGTGAATAGATGTAATGTGCAGCATTCTCACATAACAGACAAACATAGATGAAGAAATCGTGATTTATTTTCTTTATAAATGAAAGTTTTTGGTACAGGTACAATGAATTAAAGTAGTCATTTTGGTAATATAATATTAAGCCTTAAGAACAAAAACACAGAGTATTTGGCATCAAAAAAATAGATTATGAAAGAAATAGAAAAATAACTATATCTGATAAGAAATTCCATTAAAAAAAAATTGGCTTTTAGAGCTTAAATGTATACTCTCACCTGAAACTGAGTAATGAGTTCATTGCACAGGGAAATAAATATTTTGTTTTTTGCTTTGCATTAATGTACAGCACCTCATATAACAGGAAAACATAAGAACAAGGTTATTACATAACCTTAAAAAAATTCAATATGTTTCTGACTATGGCATTCATAAAAATAATTCTTCATAAAGCAAATGTATAAAGTGAAGTGCAACTGCTAAGGAAAAATTTCTTGAAATAGCAATCTAATATACCTTTGGCACATTGGACTAGATAAAGTACCCTTTATAAGAATAGAACTAATCGATATAGCTAAATAGATATGTACAGAATATTTTCCTATATTACCGAGTAATTTGTAATCATAATAGATAACGAGAATGGATTCATGATAAATATTGCATCTTTAATCATCATACTCATACATTAAGTCTGTGATATTGTTAATTTCTTCTGGCTCATCTTCATAAGACTCCTCAAACTCCTCCTCCTCTACGTGCTCATCTAGAATATCAATCAATTCTTGTGGCATCGGTGATCCACTACACCATACAAATTCTAAGTTTCCTTCACTGAGACACCACCCATGTCCGTCTGGCGAAGGTATATCTGGCTCAGCTTGATCTGCTCTGTTCCATATGAGTGCTTGATAGTTTGCCCTCTTTATAGGTTCTCTGAGTGACATACGGCATGGAGGCAGCAAACTCATATCTATCCCATCACAATCTGAAATTATGGCTGATTTGGGGACGTATCTTTGAAGAAAAAGATTGTAACGTACTTTGTCAATAGATGACTGAGTTGATGACTGATTGTAGAGTAGACAAGTAAATTTTTCTAGCTGGATATACGTATTTTCATCCACAGCAGAACTAGATCCAAGATTTTTGAAAGTGGAAATAAACTCTGGGTTCTTCTGTAGTAATTTCCATGGTAATAATTTACCCTTCCGAACAAATGCACTCACACTATCACAACCAGAATAAGCATGAAGGGAAGGCAAGACTTCACATAACTCCTGACCAGTTTTATCTACAACTTTATGTACATCTATGAGGCGTCTTTTGTCTCCTACTCCTGTATCGAACAAAATGGTTTGTTTTAAGACTTGAGCAAATTTCAGCAACAAGATGAAAACATCTGTATCTGGTGATCTTATAACAATGGTGAAATCTTCAGATACTTGAGAAGCCATATGACGAAGATGTAAAATAATTCTATTATCAGCTTCCTCTTGGGATGACTGCAGGGCCTCAACCTCATATGTTTCTGTTTGCAGTCCATCAGTACTTGTGATAGCTGTGCAGTTACGACCATTCACAAAATAAATAACTCTGTTTTTAAGCTTATTTGCATATTTATCTTGTTTCCACTCTCCCAGTAAGAACTGGATCAATTGCTCTTTGTTCTTTGTATCGGTTAAGAAACTCTTCCAATTTCTGGGAATTTTTGTTAAGCTACCTTTAAGCAAGAATGTAGCTGATGCTCCTCTTCGCTTCCTTTCTGGATTTTTAATAGAATGAGTCAGGTATGTGTCTGTGACAAAATCAACCCGACTGACTTTAGGGAGTTGATCAAATACTTTTTCAGCTAGTTCACCAAATGATGTTGGTAATGCTACTTGCGCTTGTAATATTGCATTCCCATCAATGATGCAGTTCATGCAATCTATTTCTGGTCTTCTTGCAAGGGTTTGTTCTGTTTCTAGAGCATGAAGGAGTTTTGCTTTGTTGGTTTTCACAAGTGCGCCATCAGCAGTTGCTAATGACCAAGGTACTGGTCCAAGTGGATGACTCAAAACTTTTTCCATGTTTAAGTTGTATTTTGTGGCTAATACTGCGACTTGTCCTAGTACATTTCTTTCTGCTTTTATTTGTTTTACTTGTTTTGTTGTTGTTGTTGTAATTTTTACTGATTTAGCAATAGAGGAAAACGTTTTAAGATTCTGCTTTTTAATTGGATCATTAAAGCTCTTGGTTTTATTAATCAGCCTCTCCTCAATGAAGTCATCAAAGGAATTTTTACCATATTTCTCAGCTTCTAACAGATCTGATTCAACATCTTTTGGAGCAGGTAAACCCGAGGAAAGACAATACAATAAGTGTTTGTCTTCTACACTAAAAGGATCTATGAAATTTTGAAATGCATCCATGGCTTTCCTTACTCGTTCCTCACTGTGGATAATTTCAGACTTTTTGAGATCATTGTGGGAAGATGAAACATTGCTATCCATTTCAGCCATCTGCTTTGTAGCTTCAACATACTCAGGTCTTGCATGGCGTGTCAAACACCATCGTGTGTATGCATTACAGTTCCTGCTGAATCCTATTATGCCTCCATTTGATTTTGCATGACGATTTATTGTTTGTTCTATTGTTATGTCAACTGCATTTCTACTGCACCTGACATTTGATCTACTCACACTCATGCCATGATGTAGCAGTTCTTTGGCTCCTGGGTGAGATTTATCCAAATTGAGCATTGCCAGCATGTAGATTGTTGTGTATCTAGCATAGTTTGGATGGTCATAACAAAAGAACATTGGACATAACTGTTCTAAGCAAGAAATGTGCAGATCAAAGTTGCTTTCTTTAGTTGCCCTCTGGAAGCGCAAAACAAGGAGAACCTTGTCCATGTAATCAATCCAAAACTTTGCTGTCTTGCCATGTTCTCCTCTTCTAATTTCTTCTTTGAAATTATTGTATTGTTCAATCACTGCAGCACAATCTTCATTGGTCAATGCTTCATCCAGTAGTTCTGTGCTTGGTTCACGTGCAAGATGTTCCATCATGTCTCGAGCCCTTCCTTTCCAGAGGATTGTTACATTTGATTCAAAACTTTATAAAAGGAGGCGCTCTAAAGCCTCGAGCATAGTCTTATGAACACCCATAGCTCTATTATAGTGTTTTCCTGACATCACTTTGCTGATAGAGCCACTGGCACATATTCCTGACTCAATAAGTATATCTTCAAAGCCACTTCCACTCATACGTTTTCCAATTACTCCAAGAAATGCACATGTTGTATGGAAAACACCTAATCTAATAATAACATCTCCAAATGCATTAGGATCCTGCCACACAATTGCATATGCTTTTTTAGCAACTGCCAAATCAAATGTTAAAATTGTATATTGCTGATTGACCTCCCTAGAAGCTGACTGGGACACTTTGATTATATGCTGTACAGTAGCATTTTCTGTGACTGGCGCATTAATTGGAGGCATATACTCAACTTTTGACTGAACCTCTCCATATTTTTTTTCTTTCCCTGTTAAAGATACCCAACCTGCCCAATTAGGAACTGTCTGAATCGATTCCTTTGACAGGGCTCTACTAAGCAGCCACAAAGAGTCAGATGTTTTAGCAGCATCATTCACATCTTTATTGGGTGAAGTAAGTATAGAAGGTGCTAATACTGGTTCAGCCTTTGCTCTCAAAAAACATGGTTCTATTTCTTTAGGTATGTAGTTGATTGATCGTTTCTTTGTCCGAGGATTACTGCTTTTCTCTCTTATTTCAGACATATCAACATTTTCAATAAATGACGATTCTTGAATTACAATTCCATGCGCAGTGCGAGTTGTTCCAGCTCCTGCTGATGTTTCTTCTAATAAGTCAAAATTGTCCCAACACAGATGAGTTACTCTGTTATCTTCCACCTGAATGCCTCTTGGAAAAATTCTTTGTGTCTCAGTGATACCATCGCAAATTGCAGTCTCCAGTTCAAGCAAACAAGAGTATGATGCACAGTGACCAAAACAATGCAATATTGTTACAATTTCTGCACTACCTGTAAGATGTCGTAATGTCATGCCTAAGAGTAGATGCTTGGGCATCATCCATTTTCCTTTCGTAGTAGCTCTACACAAATCTTGAGAGATAGAAAGCACTGGTATCTCAGTAGTAGTTTTAACTGCTTTAGACCTACCTACAATCAAACTTAAAAATTCTTGTAAGAGTTTAGGTACTTTGGTATTTTCTCCAAGCAAATATTCTTTTGTTGGTGGCCATGGCATTTCTGGAGCTTCTCTTTGGCCATCCAAAATGGCCCTTCTTAAAACTAGAGCAGCCTCCTCAATTCTCTTTGACTCAGATGCAGCCACTTCAAATGCAACTTCTACAGCCTGACCTTGAGGAACTTCGGATGAATACACTAGTTCACTTTTATAATTCGGTTGCCAAAATTGCAATTTGTTACCAATTTTTTTTTTCAGTTTATCTTTTAGCTTACAAGTTTTATATTGAGGATTATAGAATTCTGGAAATTGATCTTGCAAAAAGAGTAAGTACTTTTCTTTCATCATTGATAGTCTTTCAACATTTGCTCCTTTTATGATGCTTTCATCAACATACTTACAAAGATAATCAAAGGCTGCTTTATGGGCTTCTTGTTCTTGTTTGACTTTAAGATTTTCCACCTCACTGATGTTACGTTCTTGTAATCTGGTGTAATTTTTTCTACATGTAGGGTGATAACGGGCTTCTCTTGCCTGAAGGTCATAGTCGGCAATCTGGCCAAGCATCTTGAAATCCTTCAGCCTTTCTGCAGCTGCTCTGATTGTATCTTCAGCTGTTTTTGTTTGGCATTTGATGGGAATTTCGATACGCCCTTTCACCTTTTTTCTGTACCTGTTGCACATTAAGCATGAAGTAGAAGGAAAAAGAGGCGTTGGGATTTGTACTTTCTTCGTTGTCCTCCCACTCTTTGATCTTGAGGTAGTAGCTTCATTTTTATCAACTGTACACTTTCTCTTTAAGACTCTGGAAACATTCGTAAAGTTTTGACAACACCACCTGTGAGTTCCATGTAAATCCTTAAGAAATGTTTTTGGAATTTTATCACATATGGCTTCAAGCCTTTCATTTGGGTTGTCACTTTTTTGCCTAATCAACTTTTTTTCAAGGATCACATCAAAACTGTGGTCTGTTAATGGCCTCACATTTTTTTTCTGAATTATTGCTCTCATAGTGAATAATACATGTTAGCTGAGATGCTGCTGATGACTTTGACCTTTGTTTTTTTGTTAATTTCAGCTTTAATGGCTTTTCATCAGAGGGAGTGCTAGTTGCCATTATGAGTTCTTATGCCTGAAAATAAGAATACTTCTCATTATTGTCTTATAGATAACAAAGATTTTTG
>NC_090725.1:90779484-90809484 GCF_036898095.1 Palaemon carinicauda | reverse complement strand
GACACTCCAAAATTAAACCTTTGTCCTCTAGTCTTGGGTAGTGCCATAACCTCTGTATCATGGTCTTCCACTGTCTTGGGTTAGAGATCTCTTGCTCGAGGGTACACTCGGGCACACCATTCTATCTTAATTTTTTTACTCGTCCTCTTGTTTTTTTTAAATGGTGTTTGGCAGGCTTAATTGGAGGGCCACGGATACCTGCTAGTTTATTAAGAGTTTCTTTTCCTTATCCGATTCTTTTTCTCAAAACCATCCTTACTGTCCTCGCTGCAGTTTAAGTCGCTATCCTGGAGGGTATTTAGCCTTGCATGGTGTATCTGCTCCTCCATGTTGACCAGTTTTTTCCAACTTTTTTTTTTTTTTTTCTCTACAGTCTATGGGTTTGATCAATCACTTTATTTACATTTCTGTACATATTATTTTTGTTAATCTAGTTTATAAGTATGACGTCCTTTTTTTTTTTTTTATTATTACCATTAATTCTTATGCTGTCTGGAGACATTGAACGAAATCCGGGACCAGTACGTCCTACTTTTCGTTAATGTTGTCTACTGATTTCAATATTCGTGGTCTTTATGCAAGTATTAAAGACCTTACATATGCGGCCAGACAGTATATTCTTTTGTGCTCAGAATCTTTGGTTTCTTATATGAGGCACTCGCCTGAGCTTATAACTGGTTTGTTCCGGCTTAGATACAAACCCTACGCTGTTTATAGGGTATACTTTTGGCGTAGCTGAAAGACGAGCCATGATCATTTTAGTGAGGGATAACTACCCCATCCGCTAGTTAGCGGGTGGGGGATGGGGTAGACTGGCTATCCCGCTCACTCGCACTTCTCGGCTGAGTAACCACTTTACTTTATGGCTTGGTAGAGGACGGACATGCTGCCTTTCTCTCCTGCAAAGACTTGCCCTGATTGTTTTGTCATTTTTTCTTTTTCCCTTGTGTGTTTCATTTATCTTATACATATATATGCGTGTATGTATGTATAAATGGAAATATACGTTTACTGTATATTGCTAGATACTTGTACTGTATCTTTAATTACTGTTGACAACGTATCCGACGGCGTCCGCCGTTATGGAGTTGTCATTGTGTTTATAATACTCCTTTATCTTGCCGACCTACCCTGTGCTGATGGTGGTTCTCAACACTGTGTGTTTTTCTTTACTGAGTTAAAGTGTATAACAGTTCAACTCCCTTTCGAGGAATTATCTTACAAGGAGGGTGATTTATTCCCCCAATAGTTCATGTTGTGCAGCGGAGCATGAATTGTAATTAATCACGATTTTTATTTTATTTTCGACAGTTAGCAGCAACGTAGAACACAAGGCCGATCGACAGCCAGGGCTTCATGTGGTAGCTCGTGAGCTGCCCATGTTAAAGAGGTAGCAATCGTTGTCAACCTTCAACGTGAACAAGGCTTGTTGATGGGAAGCAAACTAGTTTGCCTCTGCTACCTCGTCGGCAAAGACTGCTTCTTCCCCTTGAACTGGGGAAAAGCAAGTCTAAGACGAGAGAGATTGTTACGCCTATGCTTTTTTCCCATAGAGCTGGGAGGAAGCTTGTCTTGGGCGATATCCTGTTTCGGGAGGACCTCTCTCTCGTTCGCGAGAGAGATATTGCGCCTACGCTTTTTTCCCATAGAGCTGGGAGAAAGCTTGCCTTAGGTGATGTCCTCCTTCGGGAGGACCTCTCTTTCGTGCGTGAGAGAGATTATTACACCTACGCTATTTTCCCATAGAGCTGGGAGAAAGCTTGTCTTAGGCGATGTCCTTCTTCGGGAAGACTTCTCCCTTGTTCGCGAGATATATTTATTAGGCCCACACTTTTTTCCCATAGAGCTGGGAGAAAGCTTGTCTAAGGCGATCTGCTTCGGGAGAACTCTTGTGTTGTGGCGAGAGATGAGATTTGTAGGAATTTGCTGATCCACCAGGGGCGGTGGCAGAGCTTTCTCCGAAGCAGGTTACCCCTTCAGGGGAAAGAGTCTCTCGTTTTCGAGAGAAGACCGTCTCTGGGCATCGGCGGTCCCACGTTACGCTTATGGTTCTCCTTCAGGGGTGGAGCGAGAGCCTTATCTAAAGCGACTTTCTCTTTCGGGAGAACAAACCTCCCCTGCGGAGGTGTTATCTTTAGATCTTTAATCCTGCTGGTTCTCCTTGACCCTTCTGGGTCTTGTTACGATCACCCTTTGGGGTTGCGTGATCGTGAGCCTTCGGGCTCTTGTCACGTTGATCCTGCGTGTTCCCATGACAGTAGGAATCCTTCAGGACTCCGCTCGAAACCTTCGGGTTTCAGTTACACTGAACCTCCGGGCTCTTGCAATGATGGTAACTTTGAGCCTTTGGGAACTTGTACCATCAATCACTCTGACCTTTCGGGGTCTTGTGACAGAGGAACCTTGGTTCCTCGTTGTGCTGACCCTTCCGGGTCTCGTAACATTAGTTTCACAGATCCCTTGAGCTTTCGTAACTTTCCCACGATTGGCTGGAAACTTCTCATAAGCATATTTGTTCCCTAGTAGGGAACATTTGATATGAATGCTAGTTTACCGATCGGATACGGAGAAGTACGAAGGTTTTTTTGTCCTAAGAAGGAGAAACCTCCGTTACGAATGTTTTCAACGTTCTCCAACTGAGTTCCGGACACGACTTTTAAGTCAAACTACGCATGTATGCTTGTCATGCTCACAGTTCGGTGTTCTTCGTAGTAGGCTTATGGTTTTTACCCATACAACAATAAATTTGAAGATACATCTCAATCCCCTCTTGGGTTTGGTTGGATGCGTTCGGTGATTACCATACAGTCTCCTGTCTGGAAAGCTATCTCTATGGAGATTCGCTCTTATAACATAAGCTGTACTGAATAACTGGTATCGGTCTTGTTCGGCCAACCACACTGGATTGGTGGCAGTTGGAGGGAGGACAGGCTGTTTCCCTTCATTGCAAGAACTTGCAAATAGTTTATTGCTATGCACTCCCCCCCCTCACCGCTGGATGATCCGCAGATGATGGGTGGCAGACGAGAACTTCTGCAAAGAGGCCTGTCTTCTCGTCTTCCCTCTGGTTCTGATGCTCTCTTTAATGCATCAAAAGAGAAGGGGGAGGGGGGCATGTGCCGCACCATTCCATCCTCGTCCGTTGGCCAGAATCAAAAAGTTATCAGCATTCACCTCTCTTAGAGAACCATCTAGCAGTACAAAGCCTCAGATGGACGGAGGACAACTAGTTGCCCCCATTCCTGGTACAGGAATGTGCTTGCAAAACTACCCTTATAGTGGGCTCATAGTGTCTTGGATCATCTTGTATCCAACAAAGTCTAACTTTGTGAGGTCCCCGACTGTGGTTATGCTCGCAGCGGCCCCAAACTTCAGGCTCCCACTCGACCGTTCCCCAGTCCCGAACACCAGGCCCTCAAACAAGATGTATTCCAAGATCGGTTTGACGGCCTAGGGGTGTGCTTTTTCCCCCCAGACCAAGTCCTCAGCCAAGTCAGGATGAGCAAGATCTTATCAATGACTCCAATAGCTTTGCTATGGCATCCCGCTGATTAGTTCCCGGACCTTCTGCAGCCCCTGACGGAGTTCCAATAGCTTCGCTATGGCAACCTTCAGAATGGTTCCCGGACCTTCTACAACTCCTGAGGGAGCTTCCTCCACGACACTATCTTCCAAGCAGCCACATGCTAACACTTTCCTAAGCCGTAGCTTTGCTTCGACTAACCTTCACGCCTGGGACGATCCTACACCACCTCTGAGAGGCCTTTAGCAACGAGTTGCAGAAAGATGTCTAGGCACCTCAGACACTTCAGCTTTGGTCTTCCTTGCAAAGTGTTCGGTCCTTTGTGACTGATGTCGTGGAAGGGGATTCTCTCCCATCGAAGCCTTTACTTATACAAGTTTAAGATAACTTGTCCCCCGTCGGATCTCGACCTCCTTCTGGGAACGCGGTTCAGGTCCTTCAGTCCCTGAAGGTCCTTCTCTACGAACCTTTATGCCAGGCAGCAGAAAGCTTCCTTACATGGAAGATGGCCTGTCTACTCGCTTGGGCTTTGACCAAGAGAGTTAGTGTGTTGTTGATCCATCTTCTGATGTCTCTTACTCTAGGAGACTGGGAGAAGTAATCCTCGGTGGCATCCCCGAGTGGATTACCAAGACTCAAAATCAGTGTGCTGTACCCTAGGTGCACCCCATTTCGGATAAAGTCTTCGTTCGGTAACCGAAAACCCATTAACTGGGCTTTTCTCCAGTGAGGAGTCTGTGGTGTTACCTTAAAAGAACGATACCAGCTCGCCCCCGTGTGTCGGCACTGTTGACCAGCACGGGAAAGGTCAAGAGGAGGATCTCAAGGATTTCCTTTCCCTCGCGGATTGGAAGGCAATTAAGGTTGCTCTCAATCTAGACCCTCCTCCATCCTAAGACCCAGAGCTCTTTGACGTCGGAGGCATTGCTACGTCCCTGGCATTCAAGAAACTACTCAGTGGCGCAGATACTTTTAAGTGGGCTTGTGGAAGCGTCAGTCAACCTTCACGGCCTACTACTGTACCTGCTAAGACGTAACCCACAAGAACATGGAGACCTTTTCCATCGGTCCTGTGGTGGTCACACAACAAATGGTCTAAACACCTCAGGCTCCTTTATGGACAAGTAGCAGAGGGTTGAGGGCCGAGGTTACCTGGATTAGTCTGGGGTGAATGAGTAAGAATGACTGGCTCCTTTCTTCCTTTCACCTTCTTCCCTCTGGAGAAAACCGCTCCGCAAGCCTTAGCATAGCTGACTTCACCTCGCTGCAGGCAAGACTCATTTCCCTAGTACCTCCTAAGTATAGAAGAATACTTTGTTACATCCCCAATACCTTTTTGAGGGAGGGTATTGGGTAAGTCTTGAAAACAATAGGTTTTGTACTAGAGTTCCTATGTTAAAGACAAGCCACACTGCTAGTTCCACTCGCACACATGCTTCTGCAGGCCGCTATCAGTGCATAACCTCATATTGGCACTTGATTTTAGCGAGTGTAGGGTTCCTTCTACTATCGATCACAGATTGGAATAGAGAGGATCCCGGGTCATGACCAAGGCCAGTTGGTGAGGACTTCCTCCTAAGAGGAAGTCACCCTATTAATAGCGTAGGGTTTGTATCTACGCCAGAACAAATAACAAATTTGTAAGTACAGTAATTTGTATTTTTCCTAGTATACAAACCTGAAGCTATTTATACAAATTGGCCCGCCACCCTTTCCCCCCGAGAAATCCTGCCATAAAGCAAAGTGGTTACTTAGCTGATAGGTGTGAGTGAGCAGGGTAGCCAATCTACCCCATCCCCCACCCGCTAACTTGTGGATGGAGTAGTTATCCCTCGCTAAAATTATCATGGCTCTTCTTTCAGCTACGTCGAAAGCATACCCTATGAATACCTCCAGGTTTGTATACTAAGAAAAATACAAATTACTTACAAATTTGTTGTTTTAAGAAGCCAATAATGTTGAAATGTGATGCCATCCTTAGGACCGGGGGAATGGCATATATTAGGACAGAGTACCCTGCTTCTCATAAGTCCTGCTATGAATGTGGATGTCATGAGATTCAGGTAATGAAAGTTTGTAGCAGGCATAACAACTTTTATATGTTTGATATACTGGAATCCAGACATGGATGATTGTATCTTTGATTGTCTTCTTGCCATTATGGTTAAGATACAAGAAGATGATAGAAAGGCTTCTGTTGTCTCTGTCTGTGAATTCAATGCTCACCATAGGGAGTGGTTAATTTCTATCTCCTACCAATGGCCATGGTTTAAGAGCTTTAGACTTTGCCTCTGAATCTGGCTGTGAGCAAATAATAAGTGAAGCTACTCACAGGTCGGGTAATTACTGACTCCCCTGGCATTATAACGAGTAAGGTTGGTTCTCCAGTCGGGACATCTGATCATGCCTTGATTTCATTGGTAGTGAAGACTGAGCAGCCTGTCCCTGATGTATCATACTCTTGTAAAATTTATATTAAATCTCAAGCAGACTGGAATGGAATTTTGCATAATCTTTTGTGCTTGAATTGGTCACAATTATATAGTAGTACTGATCCTGTTGTGCCTTTGAATGAAAATCTAGTCAACATAATTGATAGGAGTATCCCTTCTCGTGTGCTAAGGTACCGAGTGAAGGACAAACCGTGGGTCATTGATTGTAGACGTGCTTACTTGCAGAAGCAGCAGGCCTATCATAGTTGGAAGGGTAACAGATCAGATGTGACCTGGAATAACTATACTCTGCTTAGAGCTTTTGCTAAGAGAGTATGCTTCAACTGAAAAGGAATACAATTTAACCATAAAAGGAACCCTTTCTGGTACAACTCAGGAACATAAATGGTGGTCTACCCTTAAATCTGCACACTATAGTGTAGATGCAACAGTTCCTCCTTTACTTAAACCAGATGGCTCAGTCATTCACTGTCCAAAGGAAAAGGCAACCCTTTTGACTGATGTGTTTGACAGTAACCAAAGTAATGAAAATCTTGTACTGTACTTCCCTCATTCTTGTTTTCCTGAGGCTAACCTTAACTACAGTATTTTAGTTTTTCGACCTCTTGAAATTAAAGCTCTGTTGATGGACCTTGATGCTTATGGAGGTGTAGACCCAAATGGTATTTTTCCTTTGTTTTTTATAAAGACTGCAGATTTCTTTGCTCAAAAATTGTTATTTTGATCAAGTTAGCAAAAAGAGGGGCTTTTAGCACTTGTTGGAGAATCGGTAATGTTATTCTACTATGTAAATGTGTTTGTGGTAGCTCAAGTCCAACTGATTACTGTCCAATTTCCATAACTCATATATTATCTAAAGTTTTTGAATGTCTTTTGGCAAAACTTCTAAATAGGTTCTGCTTAAGTTAATCATCTATTCCTTGGTTTGCAATTTGGTTTTCGTAAAGGCCTTGGAGCACGTGATGCCCTTCTTACAATCTCCAATGCTGTACAGAAATCCCTTGATTGTGGTCAGGAAGTTCGTATGATTGGCCTTGATTTTAGTGCTGCCTTTAACCATGGTTATCATGAGGCCCTTATTTTCAAACTCAAACATTTGGGAGTGGGCGGATTGTTTCTTAGCATTATTATTGATATTTTAAGTAATACATCTCGAATAGTTGTTGTTAATGGCCACCATAGTTAGTATATGAATGTGTTATCTGGTGTTCCAGAGGGTAGTGTTCTTGGCCCATTACTTTTCATACTATATACACATGACATGTGGTTTGGCCTAGAAAACAAGCTTGTTGCATATGCAGATGATGCTACTCTCTTTGTATCAATTCCATCCCCTGAATGTAGATCTGGTGTTGCCGAATCCCTTGATAGAGATCTAGCTAAAATTAGTGCCTGGTGCAAATTGTGGGGTATGAAGTTGAATCCTAACAAAACTCTAAGTATGATTGTAAATAGGTCAAGGACAGTGGCTCCTCAACATCCGGATCTCAGTATTGATAATGTTTCTTTAACGTTGTAGGACTCTTAAAATTTTAGTTGTGGTTCTCGACAGCAAATTTACGTTTGAGAAACACATTGTCTCTGTCTTCAATTGCACAAAAAATTGGCTTATTGCGAAAATCTTTCAAGATTTTCGGTGATCAATCTATTCTGAAGAAGTGTTTTAATTCTTGCATTCTACCTTGTTTTGAGTATTGTTCTGCTGTCTGGTCTTCAGCTGCTGATTCTCATCTTAATTTGTTGGATAGAAACTTACTATCTATTAGATTTCTTTTTCTTGATCTAGATATTAATCTTTGGCACTGTTGTTCAATTAGTTCATTATGTATGTTGCATAAGATTTTTCATAATTCTGACCATCCTTTACATTCAGATCATCCTGGACTATTCCATCCTGTGCATAATACTAGGCTGGCAGTTAATTCTAATAGCCAGGCCTTCTCCATAATGAGGCTCAATTCTACACAGTATTCTAGAAGTTTTATTTCAGCTGTGATCAAGTTGTGGAATGATCTTCCTAGTTGGGTAGTTGAATCAGTAGAACTTCAAAAGTTCAAAGTTGCAGCAAATTTTTTTATGTTAAACAGGCTGACAAAAAAATTTATTTTTGGGTGAGATAGCCATGTCGTCCTGATGGAAGGTTCCTAATAATAGCTTCCAAGGGATATATGAACTACAGTGATATTCCCAGAGAATTTACCTTAGGTCTCCAGAATTGTAACCCTTGGCGCGAATATCCTTAACATTCTCTTAGGTTATCACATAAATCAGGGGACGTATATCTTGATACGACACATAGCGATCTTTACCCCGAACAGCATTTTCGCTTCAAGGGGGAAGTGTGGCAATTTTGGAAGGGGAGCCGTTATCAAGGTTACCCCATTTCCCATACTACTATTGAGTATCAAGATGGTGCCATATCCAAGATGGTGGTCATTCCTTGTAGCATTGAGCATGGGGCTACAGATACAGTAGTTTCGGGAGGGATTCTGCAAAGGCCTTTTCTATAGGAAAGGAGGGGGGTTCATCAGGACAACATGGCTATCCTCGCCCAAAAATAGATTTTTCGCTTCGCTCAAAATCCGTTTTTTGGGCTCAAGCCATGTCGTCCTGATGGAAGTTTTCATCTGTGCCTTAACCTTGGGACAATTCTTCTATGGTCATCTGGACCATTGAGACAAATGACGTTACAGTTATACGTCATTACCACTAATCATAGACAATGCTAGTGCTTCCTGCCCCTTACAGGGAAGAGTCATACTAGACAGTAGAAAAGGGCCCTCAAGGTTAGCATACATTGTATGAGCACACATAGGTATCCACCAGATATACAGTACAAACGGTCTCATGGAACAATATCATGGTCAACTATATCCATTGTTTGTAAGCATGCGATATGAGGTTTACTTAAATACGTAAGTAAAAGAACTATGGCATCTTTAATGTGCAAATTGCAGGGCGAGAAAGGACGCAATTACATTCTAATAGACATTTATTTTGAATAAATGACTAAATGGAATAATGAGTGAAACGAATGTAACATGTTAAAGGAGTTTTGTTCCGTAACCGAAATACAAACCACGCTTTTTAATTTTAATGAGGGTTTACTACCCCCTCGCTAGTTAGCGCGGAGGTAGGGAGGGGTAGCTAGCTACCCCTCCCCCCCTCACACACCTGTGACTAGCTCATTTTGCTTTTGGGAGTGTCCCGGCTTACCTGACCGCCCTTGCGGAACGTTTATGTCGGCGGTGGACACAGACCCTCACACCTTATGTCCTTATTGCAGGGGCCAACGGTGTGAAAGAGATAAGGTTTGCGGTGAGTGTAGGGAGTGGTCTACCTCCCAGTGGGAGAGGTTTTCACGGCGCTGGAAGAAGTCTAAACGGGATATTTCTCCTTCAAGGGTTTCCTTGAAGAGAGAAAATCCCAAGGACTCTTCTTCCGTAGCCCAAACCTCCTCCGAAGCTCCCACTTGATCGGTCTCTTCCGAGAGGCCGTCGAGTGGTAGCGTAGGCCCTACTTGTTTTCGCCAACGTCGGGGTGCGGGAGAGGGCGTTGCCTCCCATAGCGAGGCAGTTCCTCCTCCTCCCCAGGCAAGGTTATTTCTGCTAATGTCTCTAATGATGATTTATTGCAGCTTTGGGCTTCCTTGGGGCTTCAGGGTTCGCCCTCCAAGGAAGCCCTGTTTGATGTAATCAGGTTGGGGGCTGCGGTCAAACATTTGCCGGCGATAGTAGAGGTTGACCCTCTGTCTATCGTAGACGTTGTTGTGGCAAAGGCTTCCGACGAGTTAGGTCAAACCTCTGCCTTGGGTGCTGATGTTGCTGGAGGCTAGTTCCCCCCTCCGAACATCCTTCAAGGGAGAAGCTAAGTCAGACAGTCTCTCCTGCAGGTGATTCTCTCCCTCGGGGGAGTTCACTAACAGAGACTCCTCTTCGGAGGACTGATGATGGTCTGCCTGCTGCCCCCAGAGGACGTATCAGACGTAAAGCTCGTTTTCCTCTTCGCCGTAGAGGCCTTCCTTCTCCCCTCAAGGGAGTTAGGAGGCGCCTCTTCGGTTCTTCGCCTTCACAGTCCCCCGCAGAAGATCCTCCTCGCCGTGCAGTGACTGTTGCAGCTGCATCCCTGGACCTCTGCTGATCATTCGCGATCTCCTTCGCCTGCCAGACCTACTGATCTTCCTTCTCCGTTCCTGGCTGCTGACGCGTTGTGGGCGCCCACGCACCCCGTTATCCAACGGGCACCGGTCCCTTCTGGGCAAAAGGGGCTTTCTCACATTGAGTAAGTCCCTTAAGTGCCAGGTATCCCCTGTGCGCCCATGTTCTCCTGCGCGCTCGCTCGCTTGCTGTTCCTGAGACTACTCTCCAGACACACCACGCGCCAGCGATCTCCTGCTGCAGAGTCTACGCGCCAGCGGTCTCCTGCTCGCCGTTGATCTCCTGCGCGCCAGGGCTCACCTGCGCTCCAGCGATCTTCTCCTCGCCAGCGCGCCAGGGCTCACCTGCGCTCCAGCGATCTCCTCGCCAGCGCACATCTGCGTGCCCTGATCCTGATACGCACCACGCGCGCCCACGATCTCCAGATCGCCAGCGCTCTTCACCTGTGCGCCATCGTTCGCCCGTGCACCCACGATCTCCGGATCTGGGCACAGGAGGGAAGACTCTGCTTTCACCTTCTCGTCATCGATCTCCTGAGCGCCATCGGACCTAGCCCACTCGTCAGCCCTCGCCCGCCCGCCATCGCTCGCAGTCACCTCCGCGCTCACATGTTCCAGCCCTTGCTGTGCGCCCTTCAAGAGGTCTCAGAGATCCTGTGCGTTCACGCGTCCACGAGCAGTCACCTTCGCGCGCAACTACGCTGGTGGTTCCTACTGCGCTCCCTCTGCCTTCGCCAGATCGCGCACCTGCACGGCCGCGCGCACCATCACCTGCGCGCCATCGCTCGCCAGCACCGCCACGCGCCCACTCGCCTGCTCGTCATAGATCGCCTGCGTGCCCACGCGCTGTAGTGGTTTGCGGACTGTGGCCAGAAGTAGCTCCCGAACTGCCTAGTGTCCAAATGCCGACCACAACCCGACGTTCACTACACAACAAATATACAACGGTGGAATACCCAAAAAAACCTAAGTAACAGGACAAGAGAACGGAGCTCTGGGCACCACTCCTTGATTTATACTGGGCAAGGGCTTGAATCTTGTTGTTTATCATACCTTTCATTGGGCTAGCTGGATTAACATGTAAGAAGAACGTTGATTAGTTTCTGGGAAATCGGAAGAATATTGTATATAGCTATATTCTTTAGGTAAGATGGTTTTAAGCTCAAGTAAAGGTCCGAACATTAGGTGAAAGGGAACATTTATTAGTTAATAATGGGACACAGTATGGGAGGAAAGAATTATGATAAATTACAGTACTTATGAGAGATTAAAAAACAGTGACTGAGGAAAAGACACCATGGTGTAAGAAACTGGAATCAAATGCTGTATTAAAAAAATACAAGAAATATTTATTTGAAAAAACTGTTAGGAATAATATTATATCAATTAGAATAATCAATTAAAGGAAAAAATTAACATCCCTTTTGCATGCTGTACAAGCAAGAGAAAAAATACTAAGCTAAAGATATATCACTACACAGTTACTAAACGGAACTTCAAAATCCTAACAAGACCATGACGGCAGAACCCTCAATGCCCGAATTCTTTACCGAAACATTCCCCAATGTTAATAATCAATGGCCTTAATATTGACCACTCCTGCTCTGCCGTCAATCTGCTTTGAAGTATGGCAGCTAAAACTGAAAAATGGAATGCCAAAATACAGCTGAGGGCCAGTGTCTGTCTTCCCTCATTACTTACAATCACATCACACAATTCATTTTTACACTACAGTTTCTGTAAGCTTTCAGAAGTGTTGATATCACATTGATGGGACAGTATGAAAAATATTGCACTTTACTTAATACAACACCTCAATACAGTTTTTCCTTTGATCGCTGGACTCTAACATACCATAATTTAATTCCTGTCCCTCATCTCACTCATATCATGAATATGGAAAACTCAGTCACCATAAACCTTTTTTTTTCCAGCAGGAGTCTCAGATCTCCAATCGGCAGGATTCCCAGTCATCCCAATCTCTTTTCCAAGTTGTCCCTTATCAGTCTGATGATGAAGGCATCCATGAGTCATTGCAGACCTTCAGTTATAACAGTTAAACAGACCACTACTACTAGTAACAGGCAATATTCTAAATTCTCTAGAGAATACCCTAATTCTCTCTCCCTTACACTCCCTACGAGTGTAGGGGGCTGCTGTCAATACCTTGATTATGCAGCTGTCAATACCTGGAAAGGAATAATAACAGATCAAAGCATTTTTTGAACCAAGGGCACAGAGGTGTATTCATAATTAAGTTTTTAATAATAATACAATGTAGATAATATCTATTTCATAGCCACAAACCATTAAAGTTTTCCTAGACACAAACCACTTTTTTATTTCATTCCCCCCCCTATTGGCCCTCAAGCCCATCCGAAAAATGCCTCATAACTGCAGCAACACCCCACACAAACACACTACATTCAATTGAAAAAAAATTTTACCTTGTAAAACAAAATAAACTCGGTAAAAAAGGTAGGATGATCAAGTAAAGATTTAATTCATCATCCCTTCCTTCAGTTACATAAAAAATTACATCAATTTACATTAGGTACAATACGTTTTTTTCACACTCGTGATTGAACAAAAAGCAATGGGAATAGACAATCTATCAGACAATATGGAAACAGTATTTAAAAAACAAAATTTAGATTATCGTCTATTCCTAACAACACTCCAATAACATACAACATAATAAATTTCATTATTTTTTTTACCAGACATTTTGGTATTACTGTACAGAAATACATTCAGGATGTGTCAAGAAAAAAATTACATTCATTGCAGTCCAACATCAATTAATAAAATACAAAACTCATTGATTTTGGACTATAAGTATTACAGGATAATGAAAATTTATTGAATTTATTATAACTGTCACAGTCAAGGTCAATTTTCAGTACAACAATAATGCAACAATTACAGAAACCGTGACTAAATACCCCAATTTGGGAATCAAAACATGACATAAAAAAAGGGTGATTATTATCAAAACGGTCTTTAAAAACTGTACAAAGATTAATTCCGTGGGAGATTTATAGTTCCTCTTCAGTCTCAAAATTCTGTCTCGGGACAGGCGCCGTGATTCAGCAATCTGCTGGCGAGTCCTGTTAATTTCTCGCAGCACAGGAGACAGGCTAAGCCGGTGACTCTCCAGATACAGGCTGGGTGTCTTTAATCGATCGATAACCTCGCCTAAGAGTTGGTATCTGCGGCTGATCGACATACTTTGAGGTAAACCAGAGACAGAATCCATAGACTCAGAAGAGGACGCTAAAAATCCCGAAAAATCAGGCGATGACTCGGGACAACGTTGTGTTTCGGGCGACCCAAACAGTGTTGCAGCGTTCAGGTTAGATACACCTGACTGTGCCACTTCAGCCTCGAGCTCTGACCGGTGTTTTAATCTACCATCAGAATGTAGGAAAGGGTTTGAATTCTGAGGTGACTCAAGAATGGAGGATGGTTCCCCCTCCATAATATTCGTCTGGTCTGTGAGACGAGGTCTCCACTCCAGGACTTGAGACTGAACTAAAGGTAGGTCAAGAACAGGACCTTTTGACCTAGTCCATGGGGGACTAAATCCACTAGAGGTGGGATCCACAGGCGACAGTCGGTCGTCACAATCGGGTGGCAAAAAGCCGAGAAAGTCATTATCAGGAGGAATACACTGCCGATTCAGAAACAGGGCTTTCTAAAGTAGCAGGTCTTGACCAATCTGGACTGGAACTCTTGGAACCAACAGAAGGTAGTTCCAATAATGGAATACTGGAAACTTCCCAGAATTCCCAACTCCCCGGAGGATGAACGATACCTTCCTCTCGGAGAGAAGAAGCTAAGAACTGGGGCGTTGTCAATTCAGAAACAGGACAGTGAACCACCGACGCGGGAGACAAAATAGGGGTTTCACACATTTCAGTGTGGCTGTTCTCCCACAGTTGGAGGACCAAATGATCTCGAAACGATTTAGGCTTTAATACAGGAGTTTCATCACAATTTCCCGGAGGATATAACCAAGCATCCAGTGCTTTCTTTCTCTCGTAAGTCCTAGCTGGCTTAAGAATAGGCTTAGGCTGGGTAGTAGATCTAGTAGGATGGTGACTTTTCCTCTGTCGTCGGAATTTGTTACAATCTCAAGACAGAAGGTAGGACGCCACTACTACAGTCACCCCATAGGAGTCGCCATCACTACTAGAACTAGAACTCTTAGAGACTTCCAAAGAAACAAGACTGTCATCCATGAGTTCTAGACTATTCAGAGTCTCTGTTACAGGATCAGGACCCTTCGGATACCAGAGAAAGTGCCTCCTTAGATAAACTGGAGGTTCAAACCAGGCCTTTAACTGGATATGGTGAGCTCTTACCAGTTCACCATCAGGCAGTCTCTGCAGCTCATAGGTGACCTTATTCTCGTGTACCTTAGTAACACGGAATACCCCCTCAAACCTAGGGATGAGCTTGTTCGACAGAAGGTATCCCAACAGGTGCACCTTCTTAAGCACCAGAGAACCCTCTTTACTGTAAACGGTTTGTACCGAGGATGTCCTTCAGCCCATGGGTCTCTCGTTTCTGCTGATAGCAACGGGATACTATCAACATCGTGAGCACCTTTCAGTATGTTCTCAGCTGGAGTACAGCCAATCTCAGTGTGGTGGGAATGGTTGTAGCTGAGAACTGCTCAGGATAAGAACTGGTCCCATTTCCGAGATTCCCCAGAAATCACCCTCAGTAACTCACCAATGGTACGATTCACTTGCTCCACTGCACCGTTACTAGAGGGTTTATACGGAGTTGTTTTCACATGTACAACATTGTACCGCTCCAACAACTCAGTAAATTCCTGGGAAATAAACTCAGGGCCGTTACAGTCAATATCCGGACTGGAACATGAGGAATAACAGGAAAAACTCGGTCTTCAAGCGCCTGGCATATCGTACTGCTCTTCTTATTCCTTATGGGTACTGCCGTCACCCACTTGGAATAAGGGTCGACTACCATCAGACACCCAATAAAACCAGTACTGGTTGTTGGGAGACTTGCAAGGTCCATAGCAGCCAATTCAAAGGGAGAAGAGGTCACTATTTTCAAGGTCGGCGGGGCGACCACCTCCCTTGAGACCTTACAAGTCTGACATTCCCAACACGTCCGGCACATATCTCTGATTACATTAATCAAAGATCTGTGCCAGACGAGTCGACGGAGCATTGCAATAATTTTTCCGATCCCCCCGTGAGCATTCTGGAGGTGTGTCTCGGCAACTAGGTCAATCAGGACATTGAGGGTGACTACTGAGCCGTCTGTGTTCCGCTTCACTAGCAAACCCTGGTGAACTTCCAGGTTCGACCAACATCTCCTATAGGGTAGACAGGAGCGTGGAACTCGAGATGCAGGAACCCCAGAGTAGATCATCTTAATGTCATATTGAATCTGTCGATGATCTCCTTGGATCTTGGACACCTGATTAAAGTACAGAAGAGCATTTCCGGAGAACACTCCCTGATCAGATTCAGGATCAGTTACTGTACCTTCATAACAGTGGTCTTGGTATGCAGGGAGGAGACTGAGAGTACCCTGGCTGGAGACAACTGAAGAACAATAGTGTGGTCATACACCAACTGTTCTCGGGGTGAATCCAGAGTCAGGTAGGCTGCGTCCAGTATATTCCTACCAAGAACAAAACAAAAGTTAATGTCTTTGGCAGCTATCACCGCATAGTTAAACAGCGGTAGCCTCCACCCAGAAGGACACTTCACCTCTAACTGGACATAGCCTAGAATGCTGGTGCAGGAACCAGTCAACCCTTATAGCTGTTCTCCTGACAGTACCTGGTACTCTATGCCAAGTTGGCTCAGTACAGACTCACTTACTAGACAAACCTGTGCTCCTGTATCAACAAGAGCACAAAATAAGGTCTCCTGCATCATTACTATTCCTACTGCCGAGTGTTGAGACACAGGGGTACAACTGGACTGACGAGGTGCCTTTTCTGTCACGTACTGGGTTAACCCAGTACAATCCTCCGGCGCTTTCTGATCATCAGTGATCAAGCCTTCAACGTCAGGAACACGAGTTTTTACCTCTGCCTTATGGCCCAGAATTATGTCAGTTGGAGGGACGTAATTGCGGAGCTCGATCAGAGGGTTAAAATGCACTCCAGACAGACACTGAAGATGCACACACTGAGGCTCAGTCACGGACGGATCACGATAGACTACGGGACAAGTGGGACCCCAATGGACCCAGATTTCCAGGTTCAATGACTTTGATGCTGCCAATAGCAACTCCAGAGCTGGGACTGTACCTGGAAATCTCATTGCCTTGATCCTGTTCCTGCTGGTCTTGTCAAGTTTGAAGCCTAGTCGATCGGCGTCTTTCAGAAACTGCTGAACTTAGGCATCCCGGAGCTTGGCTCCCTTCAGCAGAGAGTCGGGTGCGACACCTGACCCTTTTGTCCACCAGTTCACGACTAGCTCCAAGGATTCGATGAGAGAATCTGGACCACCACGAACCTCCTTATACAATGCCAGTCCAGTAGGCAACTTGGGAGTGCTGGGTTCAGTAGCAAACAGACAGTCGGTTAATGCGGGTCAGCGGAATAACCAGTCAACGGCGGCATTCTGATCTCCTGGACAGTAATTAACAATAAAGTTAAATTCGGACAGGTCCTCCAGTGTCCGTGCTAGACGACTGTCCACCATCTTCATGTCATGAAGGTACATCAGGGGACGGTGATCAGAATGGATCACGAAGAACTGACCATAAAGGAAGGCCCTGAAGGTTTTCACTTCCCATCACAGAGCAGCCAACTCACGCTCAATGGTAGAGTAACGGGCTCGCAGTCAAGGAAAGTCATGGAGTCGTACGCTATCACCTGGCGCTCCCCTGGATGCTCCAAGGACTCCTGGCACAGACAAGCACCAGCACCTTCACCTTCACCCTGTTGCCCTGTACAGTGTCTCTTCGGCTCCGCCCGTTCGTTGGGGCAGCCTTTGGCACACGTTACTGCCCCGGCCAAGTAAGTCGGCGGAGCCACCCGTGTGCGGAGAAATCCGGCGGGCTCGGCACAGTAACGTAACTCAGAGTCCTTGGTCACAGCGGTCCCAGCCAAGTTTCGGGATTCGCCGCTGCCACGACCATCATCCAGTGCCATCCGGGTGAGCCTGGGAGGGGGTAGACCCATGACGGCTACCTCCGCCCCGACGGCTCTACCCGTGACGGAGGCGCCCACTCCATCATCCTACCAGGAGGAACGGGATGCCTCCACGCCCACGGATCCCTCCGCGTTCGATGAACCTGCCGACGCGGGGGTACGGGTAGTGGACGGTTTAATTGACTCTGGCGAGTGTTCGGTGGAGGAGGTCTCGTCCTACCGTAAGGTGCTTGCTCTCATCCGACGGCACCATAAGTTGGACGAACCTCAACCAACGGCTGCGCGATCTTGACTCTCGGGTCTGGGCAGGATGGTGGAGAATCCTGTGCAGAAGAAGCCTTCCTTGACCCTGCCTTTAGCCCCCGATGTTGCCATGGGAATGGAACACGTGGACCTGTACGTCTCAGCCCCGGAGAATTCCCTGAGATCACAGGGCTCAGGCAAACTCCTACCAGGTCTCAAGACCCAGAGGAAGTTCTACGTGCCGGACGGTCACCATTCAGGGCCCCGCACGGTAGAAGTGGTCGTTACACTAAGCCAAGGCAACTCGGATGAACGTAGCCTTAGCACGCCGGTGGTCTTCTCTCCAGCAGAGGCCTCCATGATGGAGGTCATCGCACAGGACGTCGTGAACGTCACCTCTTGGCTGAATTGGTGTGCCTGTACACTGGCGGACTTTCAGATCTCATACGACCTCGCAGTGCCAGACAATCAGGCTCTTCTGAAAGAATTGATCAGCTCGGGGGGTAAAGCCATGAAATTTCTGACACACCAGTCCCTTACCCAGACTGCCAACTGGGTTCTGAGGAGAAGGGACACTATCCTAAGCAGACTTTCTTGCAGGCTCCCCGAGCGAGAGGCAAAGTTCCTTAGAAACCCTCCCATCTGGGCCAAGACGATGTTCCCTCTCCAGACGGTAGCAGAGACGGTGGAGAGAGTCAGCAGATTGAAGGTGCCAGCCAAGCCCAGGCAGCAGTTGCCAAGGCGGGCCTTTGCGAGGAGATCTCCGGCAGACGGGGCCTACCCGCTTCTGCCCCCAGATAGGCAAGGAGCATCCACCTCTTCATGGCACCAGCCTCCACGGCCCTCCAGGGAGAATGGTGCTCAACCCCAAACCTCCTATAGACCTAAGTTCTCCGGGTCAAGGAGAAGCCGGTCAAACCGCCTTCATAGAAGGAGATAGGGAGAGAGGCCCCCTACACCTTCCCACACCCCTGGTGGGGGGATGCCTCAAACAATTTTAGCAAGCATGGCGGGACAATGGGGCGGACCCATGGACGGTTACTGTTCTCAGGGAGGGATACAGGATTCCCTTAATGTCAGAGCCGCCCTCGCTGATCCCCGAGGGGTATGGTTAGCTCCCAACGACTCGGAGAAGAAGGCAGCTCTACAGGCATAGGTGGAAGTTATGTTGGAGAAAAGAGCCCTGCAACCCGTGCACGAGCCGTCGCCGGGTTTCTACAGCAGACTCTTCCTGGTGGAGAAAGCAACAGGAGTTTGGAGACCAGTAATCGACCTCTCGGCTTTGAACAAATTCATCAAGAAGACGCCCTTCAAGATGGACACAACGAAGTCGGTTCTGGCAGCCGAGAGAGAAGGGGATTTCATGATGTCCCTGGATCTCAAGGATCCCTAATTCCAGGCTCCCGTTCACCCCTCCGGCAGGAAGTTTCTCAGGATAAAGTGAGGCCCCCAGACTCTTCAATTCAGGACCCTCTGCTTCGGTCTGTCGACAGCCCCTCAAGTCTTCACGAGAGTCTTCGCCTTGGTCTCGACCTGGGCACACAAGCAAAGCATCAGACTGATAAGGTACCTCGACGATTAGTTGTTGCTTTCAGCCTCAAATGTAATCTTGAAAGAACAAGGGAGTCAACTGATCAATTTCTGCAAAGAACTTGGGATAACCATCAATTTTGGGAAATCCCATCTGGTTCCCACCACCAGGATGACTTTCCTGGGGATGATGTTAGATTCCCGGCTGGTGAGAGCCTTCCCGTCCTAGGAGAGACTAGACAACCTGGACCAGGTGATCCGCCCATTCCTGGCCGGTGCCCCAAGGAAGGCCAAGGATTGGCAGAGATTAGGTCACCTGGTCTCATTAGAGAAGTTGGTTCCGCAGGGCAGGTTCAAACTCAGACCAGTTCAGTGTAACCTGAAGGACCTCTGGTCAAAGGGAAGCTCCCCACAGAAGATAATCCCGGTGTCACTTCCCTCCAAAGAAGCTCTCCTCTGGTGGTCCGACAGGAGGAATACGTTTAAAGGGATTCCATTCGGCTCCCCTCCCCCGGAGATACTGCTCTTCACGGACGCATCGAAGGAAGGGTGGGGAGCGCATCTTCTCAAGGAAACAGCAGAGGGGAAATGGTCAGTGGAGGAAAAGGCCCAGCACATCAATCTTCTGGAGCTCATGGCAGTGCAGAGGGCATTGATAACCTTCGTCCGCCTCGTTCAGGGGAACTCGGTAGCCCTCATGTGAGACGACGCCACGGTAGTAGCGTACATCAAGAAACAAGGAGGGCTAAGATCAAGGGATTTGTGCGATCTCACAGCTCGGGTCCTAGAATGGGCCGAAAGGAACGACATTCTCCTATCGGCCAGATTCATTCCGGAAAGAGGAACGTCCTGGCGGACGGGCTAAGCAGGAAAGGCCAAATAGCGGGATCATAGTGGTGCCTTCACCCCCAAGTGGCACAGGAAGTCCTCTGTCGTTGGGGCTCCCCAGTGATAGACTTGTTCGCCACAAGACTAAACGCGAAGCTCCCCGTGTTCTGCTCCCCAATACCGGATCCGAGAGCAGCCTTCGAAGACGCCTTCCAGCACCCTTGGTACAACCTCGACGTATACGCCTTTCCTCCTCTCGGGATGATCAGACAGGTGCTCAACAGGTCAAGACAATCAAAGTCCACAGACTTTGATAGCGCCCTGGTGGCCGGAGAGGGAGTGGTTTGTGGATCTGCAGGACCTAGCCATTCTTCCGCCGTGGCCCTTACCAGTAAGAGGAGACCTGCTAAGTCAACCACACTTCCAAAAGGTGGACGAAAACCCTCAGGGGCTGAGGCTTCACGCGTGGAGGTTATCAAGCGGTTGCTAAGGAAGGAAGGGTTCTCGGACAAAACAGCGGATGTCGGGGTACCTGCGGAGGTCCTCTTGTGTTGAATACTAAGCTAAATGGGCAACCTTTGTCAAATGGTGTGCCACTCAGAACCTTCAGCCCATGGACGTTTCGGTCCACAACATCGCAGACTTCCTGGTACACTTGAGGGATGATCTAGGGGTCTCCATCCCAGCCATCAAAGGGGTTCGAGCAGCGTTAGGACAGGTGTTCCAACTTAGGGCATCAATCTAGGGACCTCGCGTCACATCTCGATGCTCATCAGGTTTTTTGAGCAAACTTGTGATCCCAGTGGGATGTGACCAAAGTCCTCAAAGTCCTTTCGCAGCCTCCCTACGAACTTCTAAAGGATGTTTTAGACAAAGATCTTATCCTCAAAGCCATCTTCCTACTAGCCCTGGCCTCAGCGAAACGAGTGACGAGCTCCACGGCCTGTCTTTCAAGGTATCCCACTCGAAAGGGTGGAAGGACATGACTTTTAAGTTCTTGCCGGAGTTCGTAGCAAAGACCCAGAACCCTGCAATTGCGGACCCGAGGTTCGAAGAGTTCTTAATTCCGGCTATTCCGCGCTCGGACAACCCTAATGACCTCTTGTGTCCCGTAAGGACCATCAGGAAGTACCTTAGTAGGACGGCCAAACTCAGACCGGTGGTGAAGAGTTTTTGTGTCCACAGGCTCGGTCAAGAAGGCAGTTTCCAAAAACACCATATCCTTCTGGCTGAGACAGGTCATAAGGAGGGCCTATGAGAATGAGGGCTGCACGGTGCCTGGTACCCCAAGACCTCGTGATATTAGAGGTCTTAGCATGTCCTCAGCGTTTGGCTCCAACATGGCGGTAAGCCAAATCTTACGGGCGGCCACTTGGGCTAGGCAGTCCACCTTTACAGCCCACTACCTCAAGGACTATACAAGTAAGTCCTTGGATACCTTCACCATCGGGCCAGTCATTGCGGCCATGCAATAAGTTTAGTAGTTTGGGCCCCGGGTTAGCCGTGGGAAGTAATCGCAAGCGACACAAGTTCCTCCTTACTTCTTTGCTAACCTCTATCCTTTTCCTGCGACCCCACCCCCCTTTTTTCCCCATCCCTACATGAGAGATGGGACGTTAGAACACATCAAGTATGGATTTTGAATAAAAGGAGAGTTGTACATAAGGTAGACTTTTGCATGCTTTCTCCTACTCTCCTGCCTCTCCCTGGGAGTCCCAGAACTAACCCCCTATCTAGTTCAAGGGCCCCAGCGAGTCTCGAACATTTCAATCTGTAAGCTACTCCCTCCTCCCAAAGTATGTCTCCTAAGAAAGTAGTTCGAGGTAAGTATTCTGTGTTGGAACAAATCACAAATTTTAAGTAATTTGTATTTTTCCTAACATACTTACCTCGAACTACTTTCGGATAATGGCCCTCCCATCCTGCCCCGAGTATCTTCTGGAGTTCGAGGAGGACTTAAAACATAAGCTTAATGGTTGGAAAGCATGGTCACCCGCGTGACCTGGGTCACTCCTGGGCATGTATCCCTTCGCCCTGAAACGCCCTTGAGAGGCAGCGGAGAGGGGGGCAACTACGCAAAATTCTTGGTCGGTGATTGAGAGATCCCCAGACTCTCCTAAGAAAGTAGTTCGAGGTAAGTTTGTTAGGAAAAATACAAATTACCTAAAATTTGTGATTTAATGTGAAAACATGAGCTTCCGGCTTCGGCCACCAGACCAAAATGGACGCTTTTCGCAAGACCAGAGACTTGAAATTCTCCACGAAAGAAGGGTAAGGTACTCAAACAATAAAACAGAAGCATCCATAATCCCAAATTAGCATGAAAACTTTACAAAACACGAAGAAAACTCCCAAGTCAAGTAAACAAGATGGTGCTGTAAGAAGGAATGGCGAACCAGCGAACATGTTACAGTAACACACTGGGATCGGAGTTTTAACGGTTCTCCTACGTAAAAAATCCTATCTCATATCCTTCAAGACAAGCTTAACTTTATTTGGGGAAGGATAGCCATGGTTGTTTTAAACAGTTCCCTGCTACAAACACGATATCTTTTGGGATATTCGCTCCAGGGATATTTTGCTTGATTAAACTTTCGAGAGTTTTCAACCACATTTTACTGTTCCAACTACAGTATTTGTGCTATAATTGAAAAAGTTCTTGGAAAAATCAAATTAAGATGAAGTTATAAATATTCATTATCTCACATCATATTTTTATTATGAATTATGCTTTTATGAAACCATAATCATTTTGTCTGGTCACATTGATTTCAAATTTATCCTAACCATATATCCTATTATTTCAGTAACAAATAAAAAAAATGGCCCCTGATATATCAAAATCAGCTTTAATTGGTGCAGCTGTTGGCGTGGGTTGCATTTTCGCGGCACCTGTTGTGCTCACAGGTATAAGAAGCAGCCTCTGGTTGTTTATTTTAAACCAAGAATTAATGATTAGACTTTCACATTAAGGCTAGATAATGGATGATTTATACCATGCTGAAAGAATTTGTATTGAAGTTAAAATAATGTATTAACCTTTGGTGTAAATTAACAAATTTTTAGTTCATAATGAAACCTAACGTAATAGTTTCACAATAAATTTTCTTTTGTAAAGATTGATCTTAATGAATTAAAAAGTGGTCCTTCTCTTCATTATATTTTGTCATACAGATTAGTCATTCATTTTTCAGGCATGGGTTTTACAGCAGTGGGGATTTCAGGTGGTTCTTTGGCTGCTTCTATGATGTCCAAAGCTGCTGTTGCCAATGGAGGTGGTGTGGCACCGGGGTCAACAGTAAGTAAAATTAATCTATTCATAAGTTTTTGAAATGGTATTCCATTTACAGTTTCTTTAGTCTTACAGCCTACCTTCGCCTATGAAATGGTGATCGTTATCCATTCAAAATGGTTATAATGATCGGTTTATATGCCAAGTCAGTTGTGTACTGCATATTCATTCATCATGCAGACCTCTTATTCACAAAAAGTATAATTAGTTCATCTTGTGTGTTTACCAAGTCTTCTCCCAACAATGATGGGGTTGTCTAATAATTGGGATTTATGATAGAAATCTCCCATAAAGTGTCATACTACTCTTGTAAAGTGATAGTAAACGGGCACAAAGACCAGTTGATTTACCCAGCCTTGTGCTGTAAGATATGACTAAAATCTTTGCTCCATATACAGTATATACAATTTTAAATATTAAACTTAGCCGGTGAATATATAATAGCTGACGTCTCCGACGGCTCGACAGATTCCAAAAACTCGCGAGCGATCGCCATGAAGGTTGCGGGTGTGCCCACCAGCGCCGACTATCGGCCAGATACCGCATATACTTGTAAACAGCTCCAGTTCTTCTCTGTCGGTCTTGTCGACAAGTTGGTTCCACTCGCTTTATGACCTCGAGTTTTCTACCGAATTGGTGAAGTACAGTACTTGGTTTTGGTTTTATTGCTTTCGCCGTGTTGGATTATTCAATACTATCTTCAAAAGAAATGCTTTTGAAAGGAGAGGAAAAGTGTTTTGCCCTTGCTCTTTTTTTTTTATCTCTGGTTTTTCCATTGAGTAAAGATGGCCGACCCTTCCCTCAGTGTACGGAAGTGTGTTTAAGGCTTTTAGTAATTATTTTATCACATTATAAATTATTGTTGATATTTATAGATTTTCCTCTATATATTTTATATCTCACCCGCCTTTATTAGGCCTCTTCGATTAGCTTTCCATTTATACTAAACATCAAGATGAATTTTATGTTTTGTTTATATGCGGCCGTTACCTATTCCTTGTAGGCGGTCCTAACTTGGAAAACGAAGTTAAACAACTTTGAGTCCATTCAACTTTTATTTTTGTTAAGTTTAAATCAATTGCTCTGTAAGAGTTATGAAATGAATATTTTTTAGAAAATATTTTAAGAAATATATTCTATGAATAGTCTTCGTGCTGTTTTTTTTCAAAGATGAACTAACGTTTGGTTTATTTATGCTACGCAGTTTACGCTCTATCGTTACGATAGAGAAAGAGAGAATCACGGTTTCACTTTGCAGAAAGAGTAAATCGATTTTGACGTTTTGTTCATTCTTCTTTCAAACTGAAGTGTTTTAGATACTAATTTAAAGGAACTTGTTTATTTTCAATTTCTTAGTCCTTTCAGTTTTTTCCTTTGGTCAAATAACCTGTTTATTGACGAAGGGTGAGTGGGCAATTCTCTTGTGTGTGACAAAGAGAGAGAGAGAGAGAGAAAGAGAGAACGATCCGATCTTTATTCTCGTCCCAAGTCTCTGTACAAGGAGTTTGGGAGCGAGTAACGTTCTCGATTCAGTTTTTTTACTCTCGTCCCAAGTCTCTGTACGGGGAGAGAGGATAAAACGTTTTTAGTTTTTATTCTCGTCCCAAGGCACTGTACGGTGAGAGATTGAAAACGTAGTCTTTAGTGAACTAGTGTTTAGTCTCCTCCCTAGTCACTGATCCTTTTTAACTTTATATATTTCCGTTTTATTCGATATATATGTTTACTGATTTTTGCATGTGTGTTTCATTTTGTACTAATGTGCTTACATTATACGACTCATTTCGCAATTATAACCTTTTGATGTAAGGGAGAATTGCGTGCTTCAGGTAGAAATCAGTTTTATTCATGCCTAATGTGAAATTATTGAAAAATACGATATCAGTGAAGTAAGTGCAAAAAACATGTTCTGTGTTGCGGAGGGTTCGTTTGTTCGTGCTTGTCGCTCCCCTAGTCCGAGACCTCTTTCAGGCTCCCCTGCACAAGGGAGAAGTAATGTCGTAGGACTTAAGGGGACGAGAGGCTTTAACCAACGTACAGACGTTCCCTCTTTGGTATCGGACGTTTCTCGTCAAGATCGCCCTTACCATAAGACGGGTGAGACTGTGTTCTCCTCGTCATCCGAAGACTTTTCGCAAAAGAAACCTTGGCGCAAGGTTTCTAGACCCTTGAAGCGAAAGTCAGTCCCTTCAGGACAGGTCCAGCGTCCTGGCTGTGGCCATTGGAACAGCTCTGACCCTTTGCAGTCGTCGGAAGACTGTTTCGCCTATTAAACGCAAGCGTAACACGGGGTCCGAGGGTCGCGGTAAAGGCAATGTTTTGCCAACACAGACGTTACCGTCGTCTCGGCCCGTTTCGACTCCCGTTGATCCTAAATGGGTTGTCCTGCAGGACATGCAGACTAAGCTTGCCTCCCTTATGGAGAAGTATGACGTTGAGCAGGTTCACGATGAACCTTCGATTTCGAGTCGCCGTTACGCTTAACGAGACTCTGGCCGTCAGCCGCCCAAACGAGCACTTACTCGTCCGTTTGACGTTAGTGCTGACGTTTTCTTGTACTTTGAAACGTAATGTCAGTAGTTTTTCATGTCGGTCACGTGACATGGATCCTCCCTCGCTGCAGTCTCGTGTTGACTTTCAGCCGCTGCCGCAGTCTCGTGTTGACGTTCAGCCGCTGCCGCAGTCTCGTGTTGACGTTCAGCCGCTGCCGCAGTCTCGTGTTGATGTTCAGCCGCTGCCGCAGTCTCGTGTTGACGTTCAGCCGCTGCCGCCGCAGCCCCGACCGGACGTTCGCCGACCGGCTCAGTTGCCTCGACTTGACGTTGAGCGTCAATCACCGCAGTCGAAGGTTGTTTTGCCTGCTCAGTCTATGCAGTCAAGGCAGTTCCGACGTGACGTCGAGCGTCAATCAACTTCAGTTGTTGTTGTTGGTCAGTCACAAGGATTTCAGTCCTTTCAGCAGTGGCGTGACGTCGCTTCCTCTACTGCTACTGCTGCTCCTTTGCTTGTTGACATTGCCTGTCAAGCGTTGCCGCCGCGGCAGGTCTCTCCTTTTCATGAGACTCGGCAATTGTCGGACGAGGTTCCTTCAGATGAGGAAGTTGCTGATCCTCCTCCTACTGATATTCCTTTGGGGACTTTGTCAGACGGAGAGGAGCCTAAAACTGCTCAGCCCTCTATGGATTTTAAAAAAATCATGCTGATTTTTAAGGATCTTTGTCCAGACCATTTTGTAACTGCTGCTCCTCGTTCGCCTTCGTCAGAGTTTACACTAGGCCTAGCTACTTCGAAGCCGTTGTTTTCTAAGCTAGTGCTCTCTCGCTCTTCTAAGAGAGCTTTACGTTTGCTAGGCGACTGGTTGATCACCAGGAGGAGTTTGGGGGGAGACAGCCTTTGCTTTCCCTCCTTTTAAACTGGTTTATAGAGCGAGCGTCTGGTATGACACGGGAGAAGTTCTCGGCTTGGGAGTTCCTGCCTCTGCCCAGGGAGACTTCTCAAGCCTCATAGACTCTCCCCGTCGCCTGGCCATGAGACGCTCCAAGATTTTATGGTCGGCTTCAGAGCTAGACCATCTCCTGTTAGGAGTTTTTCGAGCATTTGAAGTTTTTATTTGTTGGATTGGTCCCTGGGAGCCTTAAGTAAGAAGGTCTCTCCAGCTGTCAATGTATTGCTCTACAATTATGTCATGCATGAACAAGGCTATCAGGGATGGCTCCAATGATCTGACAGCCACGTTCTCTGCAGGAACAAGGCTATCAGGGATGGCTCCAATGATCTGGCAGCCACGTTCACTGCAGGAGTACTTAAGATGTAAGTGCGCTCAATGTGTTCATTGTCAAGACAAACTTCACGATGAAGACTACCAAATCTGTCTTGGCAGCAGTAAGGGAAGGCGACTGGATGGTCTCTCTCGACCTTCAGGATGCATACTGTACTTCGGCCTCATTCCTGCTCCTCTTGTTTTTACAAGGCCCTTGCAAAATGTAGCAAGCTTTCTACATTTTTTGAGGATTCAGAGCCTCCCTTTATTTTGACGACTGGCTAATCAGGGCGTCGTCATTATATCGCTGTCTGGAGCGCCTCTAATGGATATTAGACCTAACCAAGGAGCTAGGTCTCATAGTGAACGTAGAGAAGTCGTAACTTACAGTACCCCATCCCAAACTATTCTTTATTTGGGATTGGAGATACAGTGTCTGATTTTTCGGGCCTTTTCGTCTCCCACAAGAATGGAACAAGCTCTGTTAAAAGTCCTTCACTTGCAAGAGAAAAACAGTTGCTCTGTAAGAGTTTGAACTAGCCTCGTGGGAACTCTTTCATCGCTGGAGTAGTTTATCTCTCTGGGGAGACTCAACCTATGCCCTCTCCAATTTCACCTAAACCATTGGAACAAGGAGAAGGGCTTAGAGAGTATCTCTTTCCCAATCTCCAACTCAGTCTAGACATGTCTGACTTGGTGGGACAGCAACATCAGACTTCGAGAAGGTCTTTCTCTTGCGATCAAGAACCCAAACCATGTGTTGTTTTCAGATGCATCGGATTTGGGTTAGGGAGCTCCACTGGACAGTCTGGAATGCTCGGGTCTTTGATCCACGGATCAGAAGGAACTCCATTTAAGGCAAGTAACATCTCTCCTTTGGCGAGATTTGTGCAAGGAAAAATGAATGTCTTGGCGGACGGCCTCAGCAGAAGAGGACAAGTCATCTCCATGGAGTGAACGTTGCATAAGACTGTGCGAGAAGCTATGGATGACATGGGGTCAACCCACCATAGATCTTTTTGCGACTTCTCTGACAAAGAAGCTCTCGACTTACTGCTTTCCAGTTCCAGATCCAGAGGCAGCCCACATAGACGCTTTCCTGCTGGACTGGTCTCACCTGGACGTTTATGCCTTTCCACCTTTCAAGATCCTAAACAAGGTGCTGCAGAAGTTCACCTCTCACGAAGGGACCAGGTTGACATTGGTTGCTCCACTCTGGCCCGCGAGAGAGTGGTTCACAGAGGTACTTCAATGGCTGGTAGACGTTCCAAGGAGTCTGCCTTTAAGGATGGATCTCTTACGGCAGCCCCTCGTAAGGAGTCTTCATCAAAGCCTCCCCGCGCTTCGTCTGACTGCCTTCAGACTATCGAAAGACTCGCAAGAGCTCGAGGATTTTCGAAGGAGGCAGCCAGAGCGATTGCGAGGGCTAGGAGAGTATCTACCATCAAGGTCTACCAGTCGAAGTGGGAGGTCTTTAGAGACTGGTGCAAGTCATCATCCATTTCCTCTTCCAGTACCTCTGTAGCCCAAATTGCAGACTTTCTCCTACATCTGAGAAATGTTCGCTCCCTCTCTGCTCCCACTATTAAGGGCTACAGGAGCATGTTGGCTTCTGTGTTCAGACATAGAGGCTTAGATTTGTCCATAATAAAGATCTCCAAGATCTCCTTAAGTCCTTCGAGACCTCTAAGGAGCGTCGTATGGCAACTCCTGGGTGGAACTTAGACGTGGTCCTAAGGTTCCTAATGTCCGACAGGTTTGAGCCATTACATTCAGCCTCCCTGAAGGATCTCACCCTCAAGACGCCTTTTTTGGTGTGCTTGGCTTCGGCTAAAAGGGTCAGTGAGATCCATGCCTTTAGTAAAAACATCGGCTTCTCTATAGATAAAGCCACATGTTCGCTTCAGCTTGGTTTCTTGGCCAAAAATTAACTGCCTTCTCGTCCTTGGCTTAAATCTTTTGATATACCTTGCCTATCAGCGATCGTAGGCAACGAGGTTGAAAGAGTACTGTGTCCAGTTAGAGCTCTTAAGTTCTATTTAGCTCGTACCAGATCCTTACGAGGTGGATCTGAGGCCTTATGGTGCTCCGTTAAGAAGCCCTCATTGCCTATGTCTAAAAATGCTTTATCGTATTTCATTAGATTTTTAATCCGAGAGGGTCATTCTCACTTAAGTGAAAAAGATCTCTGTTTACTTAAGGTCAAGACGCACGAAGTAAGAGCGATAGCAACTTCCGTGGCTTTTAAGCAAAACAGATCTCTGGGAAGTATTATGGACGCGACCTTTTGGAGGAGCAAGTCGGTGTTCGCTTCATTTTACTTAAAAGACGTCCAGACTCTTTATGAGGACTGCTACACACTGGGTCCATTCGTTGCAGCGAGTGCAGTAGTGGGTGAGGGTTCTACCACTACATTCCCTTAATCCCAATATCCTTTTAATCTTCTCTTGAAACGTTTTTAATCTTGTCTTGGGTTGTACGGAAGACTGAGAAGTCTTTCGCATCCTTTTTGATTTGGCGGGTGGTCAAATGTCGTTTCTTGAGAGCGCCCAGATCAAGGGTTTTGATGAGGTCCTGTTGTATGGGTGGTCGCCCTGGATATAACAGCTCCTGGGAGTCTTTCAGCATCCTGAGAGGATGGCTGGGCTTCGTGAGGAAAGCGGACTAATAAGGCAGAGTAATCGTCAGAGTCAGCTTCCTTACCAGGTACCTATATTTAATTGGGTTTTGTTATGATATAATTGTCAAAAACTCTAAGCATATACGCCTTTATTGTATTAATACTGGTCTCTACCCACCACCATGGGTGTGAATCAGCTATTATATATTCACCGGCTAAGTTTAATATTTAAAAATGATATTTTGATTATAAAATAAATTTTTGAATATACTTACCCGGTGAATATATAAATTAAAGGCCCTCCCTTCCTCCCCGATAGAGACCTAGGGGACTGAGAAGAACTGGAGCTGTTTACAAGTATATGCGGTATCTGGCTGATAGTCGGCGCTGGTGGGCACACCCGCAACCTTCATGGCGATCGCTCGCGAGTTTTTGGAATCTG
>NC_090725.1:90769484-90774484 GCF_036898095.1 Palaemon carinicauda | reverse complement strand
AAATAATTTACAGCAAAAGTAAAGTTCATTTACAGTAATAATAATGTACATAGAAATAAAGGCTTGCTCTTGAATCTGAAAGGGAATTTCAGGATTAGTAGGTACTCGTTCTCGAGGAACGCAAGTCTTTAAATAACACATCATGCTCAAGGCATGCGGCACTTGTGTAACACTATGACATTTCACCTGGGATAAGAACAGTTATAAAAGCACTAAGTGTTTTTAGACATCACTATGAATCACTCGAGGGTCAACATAGGCACCCGAAGAGTTAGAGTCCCAAATAACTCACTGTTCTACGCAGAGTTAGGTGCAGGTTTCATAACACTACCTGCGGCTACCACAAAATGTTTGATTTCGTGCACTTGTTTCGCATAATGTTTAAAGAAAACTCGCGAGGACTTCCAGCCCGTAAAGTTTTTAAGGCTCTCAAAGTCCATGCTCTGAAAGAAGTTCAGAGAAGATGCCACTTTTCTAGGATCATGACCAGCGGGTGTACTGTTCGGATCCGCTCTGCGAATGAAGTAGGTGATTTTCGCTCTTAATTGTTTCAGTGACAGGTCGCTGCCCGATGTTTCTCCTTTGAAGAGTTGGCCTCCACCAAAGTTTGAAGTTCTGCGAAGATAGACCTTGAGGCTCTCTACTGGACATAGAGAGACATCCTCCTTCAGGGGGCATATTCTCCAAGGGCCCCATCTTTTGGTGGGTAATTCATTTTTGGCGAGAAACGTCGGATCAGGGGAGAGGGTCACTTCTCCTGAATCAGCAAACAGGATGTGTCCCTCTTCTCTTGATAATGCCACTATTTCGCTGACTCGAGCTCCCGAGGCGAGAGCAAATAAAAATATAACTTTCTGAGTCAGATCCTTGAGGGGGCATGAATCGTTGTCCAAGTTGGAGGCGAAATGGAGCACCTTGTCTAGAGACCAGGAGATCGGTTTCGGAGGGGGTGCTGGGCGTAGGCGAGCACATGCTTTCGGCAGTTTGTTAAAGATGTCGTTGGACAGATCAATTTGGAAAGCATATAGAATTGGTCTAGTCAAAGCCGATTTGCAGGTTGAAATCGTATTGGCTGCTAATCCTTGTCCATGAAGGTGAATGAAGAAGGACATACAGAAATCAATGGTGATTTCTTTAGGATTTTTTGCTTTAACAAAGGAGACCCATTTCCTCCAGGATGATTCATATTGCCGTCTCGTGGATTCGGTCTTGTATTCCTCTAGGAAGTCTAGACTTTTCTTCGAGATCCCAAACCTCTTCTTTGCGGCAAGGGAGAGAAAATCATGAGATGAAGGTCCTTGATTTTCGATGATGAAGCGAAGACAGTCGACTTCTGTACTTGTTGAGAGAGAACTGGGCCCGGGAGAGGGATCAGCTTGGGCTGCAGCTCCAGGACCAGGGGGTACCAGTTGCTCCGGGGCCACTTGGGAGCCACTAGGGCCGCTGTCCCTTTGAAGGTTCTCAGTTTGGAGAGGACTTTCAACAGAAGGTTGGTGGGAGGGAACAGGTATATCTTCGACCATCTGTTCCAGTCCAGTGACATGGCGTCCACCGCTTCTGCTTTGGGGTCCTCGTACGGGGCTACGTACAGAGGAAGTTGATTGTTGTCGCTCGTTGCAAAGAGATCTATCTGAAGTTCTGGGACTTGATGAGAGATGAAGGAGAATGATCTTGCGTCTAGAGACCATTCCGACTCTATCGGGTTTGTCCGAGATAGAGCATCCGCTGTCACGTTGCGGAATCCTTGTAGGTGAACTGCAGACAGGTGCCACTTCTTCTTCTCCGCCAGACGGAAGATTGGGAGAAGCACCTGATTTATCTGGGGCGATCTTGAGCCCTGGCGATTGAGACAACGAACTACCACCGAGTTGTCTAGGGTTAGACGGATGTGGATCGAGGGCGGCGGGGATAGCTTCTTCAGAGTAAGAAGGACCGCCATGGCCTCCAAGATGTTTATGTGGAACGTCTTGAATAGTGGAGACCAGGTCCCTTGAGCTTGTTTCAGGTGGGAGTGACCTCCCCAGCCCTCCAGTGAGGCATCCGTGTGGATGTTGAGTGATGGAGGAGGGTGTTGGAGAGGAATGGACCTTTTCAGGGCCATTGCTTCCGACCACGGCTTTAGGAGGCGTCGAAGTCTGTTTGGAAGCCGTCTCTTGAGGTCTCTTCGAGCGATGGATGCCGATCGTCTCCAGACTCCCGCGGCATCCTTTAGCTGTGCACGAAGCACTGGGTTTGTCACTGAGGCGAATTGTAGAGAGCCTAGAACTCGTTCCTGCTGTCGTCTTGAAATGCGTTTGGATTTCAGTAGTCGCTTGACAGACCCTGCTATTTCCTTCCTTTTCTTCTGGGGGATGGAAAGGCGGTGTGACTGAAGATTCCAGTGGATTCCCAGCCACTGAAACTTCTGAGCTGGAGAGAGGCGAGATTTCTTCTCGTTGATCTTGAATCCCAGGTGTTCTAGGTACTGGGTAACTTCGTCGCAAGACTTTGTACACTCTTCGGGCGATGGAGCCCAGACTAGCCAGTCGTCGAGGTAGGCCATCACCTGGACGTTTCTTAGGCGGAGCTGTTGTACTATGGCATCCGCCAGCTTTGTGAAGATCCGAGGGGCCACATTGAGGCCGAATGGCATGGCCCGGAAGGCGTAGCTTTTCCTTTGGAGTCGAAATCCTAGGTAGGAGGAAGCGTGATGGTTCATTGGAATGTGCCAATAGGCATCCGCCAGGTCTATAGAGACCGTGTAGGAACCTTGAGGCAGAAGGGTCCTTATTTGTTGAAGCGTCAGCATCTTGAATTTGTTGTTCTCTATGAACTTGTTGAGGGGGGATAAGTCCAGAATGACTCTGAGCTTGTCTGAGTCCTTCTTGGGAACGCAAAACAGTCTCCCTTGGAACCTGGTGGACTTTACCTTCCTTATCACCTTCTTGTTCAAGAGGTCTAGAACATATTCTTCCAGAATGGGGGTCGATTGTTGGAAGAACCGCTGGAAGATTGGGGGTGGTTGCACCCAACTCCAGCCTAGACCGTTCTTGATGATGCTGTGTGCCCAAGGATCGAAGGTCCAACGATCCTGGAATTGGCGGAGTCTTCCTCCCACCGGAAGCACTTCATTGCTTCTGGTGTCCCGAGGACTTGTTGCCTCGGCCGCTAGCTCCCTTTCCTCCTCTACCTCTGGAGGGACGACGAGAGGCGTCTCTGCTTGCACCCCTGGACGAGCCTCTACCTCTGGCATGAAAGGTAGTGGATGGCTGTTCAAAGGCAGGGGTGAAGACCGGTGACTGTGACAACACCGGTTGGGGGACCAATTGAAAGGTCTGTTGTGGTTGGGCAACCACTTGGGAGGTAGCGGGTCCCGGAAACTGACGTCTTTGTTGACGTTGCTGGGGTTTCGGTTTCTGAGGTTTCCTCTTAGGCTGAGGTCCATCGTCCTGAGAGGTTTTCCTTTTCCTGGACATGCCCCACTTGTGGAGAAGGTTCCTATTCTCCGTGGCGGCTCTGTCCGTTATTTCCTTGACAAGGTCCGAAGGAAACAGGTGCTTTCCCCAGATGTTGGAGGAAATCAGCCTCCGGGGTTCGTGTTTCACGGTGGCACCGACAAACACGAATTCACGACAGGCTCTACGAGCCTTTATGAAGTGGTACAAGTCCTTCATTACCGTCAGTAAGTGGGATTTGGCCAGTACCATGTAGTGATCGGGTACTGCTGTGTCACAGGCCATAACTTCAAGTTGGACTTGATGAGAAAGAGACGCTGCAAGCCTCTCCTTCGTGTCTTGTTCCCGGCGAAGGAGGTGATCATTGAGCTTAGGGAGGTCTTCATTAAACTGACGTCCGGCAACGTCAGGATCGAGCCTACCCACAACGAAAGTATGTTGGACATCTTTCCATTGTCTAGTGTCAGGGGGCGTTACGATGGAGAAGGGTCTGCACTCCTCCAGTGCAGGGCAGGGTTTCCCTTCTTCCGCCGCCTTAAGGCATGCAGCCAAGGCCTTTTCCAAAAATGGAAGAATCGCAGTGTCGGGAGCGACATAAGTAGGATGCTTCTTGCTCAAGGCAGGAAGCTTAGAGCAGGTAAAGCCCCTGCTCTTAAATGCGGAGGCTAGCATAGCCTGGGCCTTTGCGAGATCGAACACTATCTCTTCCTTAGGTTCGGTCTCCTCCTTCGAGGCAGGTTCAGAACGAAGCCGGACGTAACAGTCCGGGTAGGCCTCGAAGCTTGGGAAGAATTCCACATCTTCCAACGGGACCGTGCCGATTTTGTCACTAACAAAGATCCTGCCGGTCGCAATAACCATATGCTCTGCATACCTCCACGGGTTGGCATGAGAGCAAGCTGGGAGATCCTTAACCGAGATCTTCTTCGGTTCTCTGGATCCAATCATAGACCTGATGGACTCCTGGTTCTCCTTCAGTCTGTCGTCCATGACAGCTCTAATCAGTCGGATCAGTTCTTGTGTAGAGGAAGAAGGATCCGGGGTCGAGGAGGTAGACGGAATGGACACATCCGTCGGTGTAGGAGTAGGCGGAGGGATGGACGAGGGAGTAGCTCCAATCTCCGACTCGGTGTATTCCACCTTGTCTTCGTCCTCTTCGGCTCCTTGAGCCATAAGCGTCTTCTCCGTGTCTTCCGAGACGTCAGAGATCTGTTCATCCTCTTCGGAATCTAGGCGACACTCGTGCATGGACTGAGCCATGACCACATCAGGTTCCACCGTAATTTGGACAGTGGGGATTGCTTCCTTTGGAACCACTGAATCAGGGGAGGCCTTAGGGAACAGCAGGGACCTCAGTTCTTCGGTGGCCAGGTACGGTCCAGTGGCATTCCTCTGAAAACCACGCACCCACTTGCGCAGTTTCTCACGAGCAATGTCTCTAACCTCCGCTGAGGGAGGGTTATGGAAGGCCTCAACTAGGTAGGCCTGGCAGACCGTACAATCCAGTGGATTCCAGAACTTCCAATCCCCTCTCTTGTCTGAGCAAGGGGCGTGAGTCCTGCACGC
>NC_090725.1:90624484-90759484 GCF_036898095.1 Palaemon carinicauda | reverse complement strand
TAAAGTTGCTACGGTAAGGAAAGTGGGATGAAGTCCCTGCCCTGATTGACATTGGCTGTTTGACTCAAGCGCTGACTCTGCTGTTACTTGATAGCTTTATGGGAGAACGTAGCCTAAGGTGGTTATTGTGCCTTCAGCCAACCTTTCAAGTAAGTTGTTTCTTAGCTTTCTGCCAATAGTTATGGCCAAGGTTGTGGAAGTTGGGTGAAGATCCCCATTGACACTGACAATTCTACCACAGCACTGTTTCTGCTGTTACCTGATAGCTTTTAGGGAGAATGTAGTGTAGGGGCATTTGATGGCAGGGAGGTTAGGTGCCGGGACATGAGTGAGGAAAATTTTTGGAGTTGCACAGGATTCCAGGGAAGGTGAATGCTAGTTTACTGGACAGCACCATTGCGAGAACGGAAGTCCTGATAGGGATGAAATTGACTGGCCAATTTGCCTCCATTGTTGTATATGAGGATGGAATGAGGTTTGGATGGACACGAGTGAGGAAAATTTTTGGAGTTGCACAGGATTCCAGGGAAGGCGAATGCTAGTTTACTGGACAGCATCATTGCGAGAACGGAAATCCTGATAGGGATGAAATTGACTGGCCAATTTGCCTCCATTGTTGTATATGAGGATGGAATGAGGTTTGGATGGACATGAGTGAGGAAAATTTTTGGAGTTGCACAGGATTCCAGGGAAGGTGAATGCTAGTTTATTGGACAGCACCATTGCGAGAACGGAAGTCCTTATAGGGATGAAATTGACTGGCCAATTTGCCTCCATTGTTGTATATGAGGATGGAATGAGGTTTGGATGGGCTGCATGTGTTTAAAATGCAGTACACACGATTGTGGATAGTGGGGTTCAATCAGCAAGTGATTGTGGAGTATGATTTATGACCCAGAATTCAGCGCAGAGTTTGGTGGACAGTATTGAGCATTTCCTGAAAGACTACAGTAGAAGCATCCAATGCTGACAAAGTCAGTTGCTATGAGCATTCATTGGAAGCACAAAAGAAGAATTTGAATGGTGGTCGATGAATGGATTGTAGATCGTGTATTTGAGCCATAAGGAAAGTAAGTAGATAAAAGGTACTGCCACTGATGGCAGTTGTGCAGGCAACAAAATGTAAAATGATTATGCGCTTGGTACACTGGTGATGACACTACATTTGTGGTGATACCCTACAAGGAGACAAATGACAGGGATCACTGCCATTGTTGATTTGAATTTGGTCTAACTGCAGCTCTGTGTACCTGAAAAGCTGAAGAAATATTCATTGCTCAAGTAGAAGATTAAGACATTTCTCAACTCTGTACTGCTTATGTTGGTTGTCCATAAGACATTACTGACAGTAGTTAGAAAGTGAATGTTGTTACCAACATACACTGATGATATTCTGGTCAATGAAGTGAGGTCATGGAATCTCTGTTTGGTTTTTGGCTAATCACTAGATCCCTTGGATGGAGGAACAGCTCAGCAACTAAGGTTGAACAATGGCAATGCAGGGCAACAGCAGTTCAAGCGAGGGAATGAAATCCTCGAAGTACGTTGTACCCTAAGCAGGAAGGAGTTGTTTGGAAGGTTGATGGGCCACTACTTAGTTGCTAGGTGGCCTAGAATATTCTGGCTACTCAGAACAGTAGTGTAGAGTAAAATTGGAAGATAGGGTTGGGTAGAATCAATAATGAGGATCCTTTTAAAAGGTGTGCGGTTTTTGTAAAAGATGAAAACTGTTTTTATGGTGTAGTGTTAGTAGTTTAGGAACAGGTACCACAGGAAATAGGGAGCAAATTCGTGTAAGGTGTTGTGGTAAGAAAAAAGAACGATATCGATCATATTCTGTCAAGAATTGGGTGCGTTGATGAAGGACGTCAACTAGTCATCAAAACTGCAACTGGCTTTAAGCTTCAAGGGAAGTCTGCCATAGTGCTCAGCTGGTTGAAGTCGGGTAACACAACTGAAGAGAGTTAGTGCACTATTGGGCATCGAATATTATCGTGAGTCATTGGCTAGGAATACTTTGAAAATTGGCTGAGTGATTCCAATTGAAGCTATGCATCTCATTCGTACCTTATGAAAAGATAAAGGAAGATGCATTAATCAAGGTAGAGATACTACAACCTTCCTAGCTAAAAAGATCTGCCCAGGCATCACTGGAAAGCTGTTTGCCAGTGGTCGGAGGCTGCGATGAATATCGGTCAATTGACCCAAACCCATAAGTCTAGAGGGATTTTGTTCAAAACTGCCTGGGTGAGGCTGACCATAGATGTAACCTGCATCTCCATGATCTGGAGGGAGGTAGCTGTAGGTAAAGATAGCATCAGAAATTGTTGGTGTGGTGGATGTGCTGGTCTTTTTTTTTTTTTTGGGGGGGGGGGTGTGTTTGGAGCTGCCAGGTGAGGTGTGAATGGACAAGGGACTTTTTTCAATATTAAACTTAGCCGGTGATCATATAAGCTGCAACTCTGTTGCTCGACAGAAAAACCTACGGTCAAAATACGCCAGCGATCGCTATGCAGGTGGGGGTGTACATCAACAGCGCCATCTGTCGAGCAGGTACTTAGTACTCCAAGCAAACAAAGAACCAATTTTCTCTCTGTCGGGCTACCGGCAAGACCTACTAATACGCTGTTACTAACTGGATTTATTTTCACAACTATTTGGTGAAGTACACTATTCTAGTTTTGAGCTTTCGCTATGCAGGGGTTTTATCTTCATCTCAAAACTTGAACTCGTTTTGGATAGATTTAATTATGGTGACAAAGAGAGTATGGACTCTCTTTCGCTTTTAAATGGCCGATCCTTCCCTTAGACGGAAGTGTGTTTAGGTTTTAGTAATTTTGCTTAACACGTTATAGATCTATATATTTTATATCTCTCCGCCTTTATTAGGCCTCTTCGATTAACTTTCCATTTATTATAAACATATAAAAATAAATTTTTATGTTTTGTTTATATGCGACCTTTCCTGATAGTAGGCGGTCCTAACTTGGAACCGAAGTTAATCAACGTTGAGCCCGTTATATCGTATTTAGCCTTTAAAGAATTTAAAACTTTTTAAATTTAATGTTTTATGAAAGAATTTCTTTGATAGTCTTCGTACTGTTTTCAAAGATGAACTAACGTTTAGTTTTTTAGACTACGCAGTTGTTGACGTTCAGGACGTTCAACATGCGCTCTATCGTTACGATAGAGAGAGTGTATCACGGTTTCACTTTGCAGTAAGAGTAAATCGATTCTGACGTTTCGTTCATTCTTTCTTAGCTTAAATGTTTTAAATTCTAAATTAAAGGAACTTTTTATTTGGAAAACCTTTCAGTTGTTTCCTTTAGTCAAATAACATGTTTTTTTTGACGATATATAATTGGGCTCTTCTCTTAGGTGCGAAATCAAGAGAGAAAGAGAGAGAGAGATAGAGACGGAGGGAGAGAGAGGAGAGAAAACGTTGCGTTCAAGCGGGTAACGTTGTTCTCGCGTTACTCTCCTCCCTAGTCACTGTACGGGGAAGAAGGTAAAACGTTTCTAGGGTTTTATTCTTGTCCCCAGGCTATGTGCGGTGAGAGATTGTAAACGTAGTTTATTTGAACTAGTGTTTAGTCTCTTTCCCAGCCACTGAATTCTTTATCTTTATATGTTTTCTGTTTTTTTGCTAGTATTAATGAGCTGCATTATACGACTGTTTTCGCAATTACTACCTTTTAATGAAGGGTAGAATTGCGTGTTTCAGGTAGAAATCAGTAAAAGTTTCGATTTCAGTGAAATAAGTGCAAAACAGAAAATCGAAGTGATAAAGTGATATGCGCAAAGTGTTAGTGTTGCGTCCGAGGGTTCGTCTGTTCGTGCCTGTCGTTCACCTAGTCCGGGACCTCTTGCAAGCTCCCAAGCCCAGGGGAGAAGTAATGTCGAACGACTTATGGGTTCGTCAGGCCTTGATCAACGAACAGACGTTTCCCTCCGTGGTTTCGGGGGTATCTACCCAAGATCGCCCCACCCACACAAAGACGAGAGAGCCCATTTATTTCTCGTCTGTGGAAGAGGTTTCTCGTAAGAAACCATGGACCAAGGTCTCGCAGCTTATTAAGCGCAAGTCGGTCCCTTCCGCGCAAGTCCAACGGCCCAGTTGTAGCCACTGGGTCAGTTCGGACTCGCTGCAGTCTTCCGACGACTGCTCACCTCCTAAGAGAGGCAAAGCGGTACCGCTTCAGGCAGTCACACCGTCTGTTGCCGCACCTGCTCCTGTAGACTCTAAGTGGTCTTTGCTGCAGACCATACAGTCTCAGTTAACGTCATTGATGCGGGACTTTCGTGCGGAGAAGGTTGACACTGCACCAACCTCTAGCCTACAACCAACACGGTTGTGCGTCCTGTGGACGCTGAGGCGACCTTCTGCCGCACTCCAGCTGAGAGAGTCCCGCCACCCATGCGTTCCAGTGTACCCTGCCAGCCGCATGTTGACGTTCAGTAACGCACGGAACCTTCCGTTGACGTTCGCGAGGTACAACAACAGTCTAAGTTGTTTTGTTTTGACGCGGTGCGTCAACCTCCGCATTCTAGAGTTGTTTTGACTGCTCAGTATAAACAGTCAAAGCAGTCTCGAGTAAACACTGTATGTCCTCACGCACCTGTTGTGGTTGACAGTTCAGTTGTTGACAGTTCACAGACTGTCAAGCAGTTACATGACGTTGCCTTCTGGTCTGCTACTAATGCACCAGTGAGAGACTCACTGGGATAACCTAGCTTTTATCGGACAAGGTTCCTGTAGATGAGAAAGTGCTGTTCTCCCTCCTACTGATATTCCCTTGAGGACTCTGTCATTTGGAGAGGAGCCTTAAGCTGCTTAGCCTCCTATGGACTTTAATTAAATCATGATGATTTTTTAAGGATCTTCGTCCGGATCTTGTAACTGCTGCTCCTCGTTCGCCTAAACGTCAGAACTTACACTAGGCCTAGCTACTTCGAAGCCGTTGTTTTTAAGCTAGTGCTCTTTCGCTCTCCTAGAGAGCGTTACGTTGGCTAGGCGACTGGTTTTTGCACCAGGAGGAGTTTTAGGGATACAGCCTTTGATTTCCCTTCTTTTAAACTGGCTTATAGAGCGAGAGTCTGATAGGACACGAGAGAAGTTCTCGGCTTGGGAGTTCATGCCTCTGCCCAGATAGACTTCTCAATTCTGGTAGACTCGCCCTGGCGCCTAGCCAGGAGACGCTCCAAGTTGTTTACAGGTCAACTTCTCAACTTTTGTCGGGCCTTTGAAGTTTTGCTGTACTATTATGTCACACATAACAAGGCTTTCAGGGATGGTAAATGGTTCCGCCTCAGTCGCTAACCCCGTCTGTTGCCACACCTGCTCCCGTAGACCCTAAATGGGCTTTGCTGCAAGACATGCAGTCCAAGCTTGCGTCCTTGATAGAGGACTTGAATGCGGAGAAGAACCTTCTGGCCAACAACCTTCCAACCGGTTGGTTGTGCGCCCTGTTGACGCTGAGGTAACCTACTCGCGTCTGCCAGTTGAGGTGGTTCCTCCTTCTGGCCAACAACCTTCCAACCGGTCGGTTGTGCGCCCTGTTGACGCTGAGGTAACCTACTCGCGTCTGCCAGTTGAGGTGGTTCCTCCACCGATGCGACCCAGTGTGGGTTGCCAGTCACACGTTGACGTTAAGCGACGCTCGGAGGTGGTTGTTGACGTTCAGGACGTTCAACAACCAGCAGAGGTGACTTGTTGTGACGCAGTGCGTCAACCTCAGCAACCCGGTAGGGTGTTGACTGCACAACCCAGACAGTCTAGACAGTTTCGGGTTGACGCTGTACTTCCTCGCGCACCCATGGTTGTTGACAGTTCACAGACTGTGCAGCAGTGCCATGATATTGCGTCCGGCTCCGTCACGCATCCACCAGTGCGACCGGATTCAGCGAGTCAGACGTTGCCCACTCCGTTGCCGTTTCCCCATCGGTTTCGGATGAGGAACCCTCTGATGAGGACGTTGCTGAACAAGACGATCAGCCCCCAGCCCTGCTATCCATCCAGAAGATGCTGAAGAAGGAACGCTGCCCAGTCAGGCTGTGGATGAGTCTGGTAGGGACACTGTCATCCGTGGATCAATTTGTGTCACTAGGAAGACTACACCTCCGTCCTCTTCTATACCATCTAGCTTTTCACTGGAAAAAGGACAAGACGCTAGAAGCGGTCTCAATCCCGGTTTCCGGAAAGATAAAGTCTTGTCTGACTTGGTGAAAGGACTATATCAACCTTAGAGAGGGTCTTCCCCTGACTGTTCAGACTCCCAACCACGTTCTCTTCTCGGACGCATCGGACGTAGGCTGGGGTGCGACATTAGACGGTAGGGAATGCTTGGGATTATGGAACTCGAGTCAAAGGACAATGCATTTCAACTGCAAGGAGCTACTGGCAGTACGTCTGACCTGGAAAAGCTTCAGGTCTCTCCTTCAAGGCAAAGTGGTGGAGGTGAACTCGGACAACACCACGGCTTTGGCGTACATCTCCAAGCAAGGAGGGACCTACTCTCTGACATTGTACGAGATCGCAAGGGACCTCCTCACCTGGTCAGAAGGTCTAGACATATCACTAGTAACGAGGTTCATCCAAGGCAACTTGAATGTCATGGCAGATTGTCTCATTCGGAAGGGACAAATAATTCCAACAGAATGGACCCTCCACAAGGATGTATGCAAGAGACTTTGGGCCACCTGGGGCCAGCCAACCATAGATCTCTTCGCAACCTCGATGACCAAGAGGCTTCCAATATTTTGCTCACCAATCCCGGACCCAGCAGCAGTTCATATAGATGCCTTTCTACTAGATTGGTCACATCTAGATCTATATGCATTCCCTCCGTTCAAGATTGTCAACAAGGTACTGCAGAAGTTCGCCTCTCACGAAGGGACAAGGTTGACGCTAGTTGCTTCCCTCTGGCCCGCGAGAGAATGGCTCACCGAGGTACTTCGATGGCTAGTAGACGTTCCCAGAACACTCCCCCTAAGGGTGGACCTTCTACGTCAGCCACGCGTAAAGAAGGTACACCAAGGCCTCCACGCTCTTCGTCTGACTGCCTTCAGACTATCGAAAGATTCTCGAGAGCTAGAGGCTTTTCGAAGGAGGCAGCCAGAGCGATTGCTAGAGCAAGGAGAACATCCACCCTTAGAGTCTACCAATCGAAGTGGGAAATCTTCCGAAACTGGTGCAAGTCAGTATCCGTATCCTCGACCAGTACCTCTGTAACTCAAATAGCTGACTTTCTCTTATATCTGAGGAAAGAACGATCTCTTTCAGCTCCCACTATCAAGGGTTACAGAAGCGTGTTGGCATCAGTCTTCCGTCACAGAGGCTTAGATCTTTCCAACAATAAAGATCTACAGGACCTCCTTAAGTCTTTTGAGACCACGAAGGAGCGTCGTTTGGTTACACCTGGTTGGAATTTAGACGTGGTACTAAGATTCCTTATGTCAGACAGGTTCGAACCGCTACAATCAGCCTCCCTGAAAGATCTCACCTTAAAGACTCTTTTCCTGATATGCTTAGCCACAGCTAAAAGAGTCAGTGAGATTCATGCCTTCAGCAAGAACATCGGATTCTCATCCGAAACGGCTACATGTTCTACAACTTGGTTTTCTAGCCAAACACGAGCTGCCTTCTCGGCCTTGACCAATATCGTTCGATATTCCAAACTTATCGTATGGTTGGAAATGAACTAGAAAGAGTCTTATGTCCTGTAAGAGCTCTTAAGTTCTATTTAAAAACCTTTACGAGGCCCGTCTGAAGCTTTATGGTGTTCAGTTAAGAATCCATCTTTGCCTATGTCAAAGAATGCTTTATCCTATTTTATCAGACTGTTGATACGAGAAGCTCATTCCCATCTGAATGAGGAAGACCAAGCTTTGCTGAAGGTAAGGACACACGAAGTTAGAGCTGTCGCAACTTCCGTGGCCTTTAAACAAAATAGATCTCTGCAAAGTATAATCGACGCAACCTATTGGAAAAGCAAATCAGTGTTCGCGTCTTTTTATCTTAAGAATGTCCAGTCTCTTTACGAGAACTGCTACACTCTGGGACCATTCGTAGCAACGAGTGCAGTAGTGGGTGAGGGCTCAACCACTACAATTCCCTAATTCCATAACCTTTTTAATCTTTCTCTTGAAATGTTTTATTATTGTTTTTGGGTTGTCCGGAAGGCTAAGAAGCCTTTCGCATCCTACTTGATTTGGCGGGTGGTCAAAGTCATTTCTTGAGAAGCGCCTAGATTAGAGGTTTTGATGAGGTCCTGTTGTATGGGTTGCAACCCTTGATACTTCAGATCCTAGGGGTCGCTCAGCATCCTAAGAGGATCGCGAGGCTCCGTAAGGAAGACGTACTTAAAAAGGCAGAGTAATTGTTCAAGTCGACTTCCTTACCAGGTACTTATTTATTTTATGTTTGTTATTTTGAATAACTGCTAAAATGAAATACAAAATACTTAGCTCATAATAATGTAAACATGTAATGCTGGTCTCTACCCACCCCCCTGGGTGTGAATCAGCTTATATGATCACCGGCTAAGTTTAATATTGAAAAATGTTATTTTTATTAATAAAATAAATTTTTGAATATACTTACCCGGTGATCATATATTAAAGGACCCTCCCTTCCTCCCCAATAGAGACCCAGTGGACCGAGGAGAAAATTGGTTCTTTGTTTGCTTGGAGTACTAAGTACCTGCTCGACAGATGGCGCTGTTGATGTACACCCCCACCTGCATAGCGATCGCTGGCGTATTTTGACTGTAGGTTTTTCTGTCGAGCAACAGAGTTGCAGCTTATATGATCACCGGGTAAGTATATTCAAAAATTTATTTTATTAATAAAAATAACATTTTTCCATTCTGAAGCTCTCGAATAGTTTTAACTCCCCAGGTGGATCTTCTGGCTGTTCTTAAGAAGAGCAAATAAGCTGAATGGAAACAATGTCAAAAGGCATCATGGAACAAATGAGGCCATAGCTGAGAAAAGGCTGCTCATCTCGATGGAGAGTGTGTTCTGGTATAAGATGTCGCAAAGATCAAGACTTGCAAGATCTCATCTCCAAAGGGTCTGAATTTTCTTCAGCTTCTTCCCTTTACAGTACATCCCCTTTCCCCCACACCCTCCTCCCCCTCCTTTATGAAGCAAATGTTAACTAGATAACGGATTTTGAGCAACGCGAAAAATCTATTTTTGGGTGAGATAGCCATGTTGTCCTGATAGAAGGTTTCTTTAAGTAGCTTCCTAGGGTATATTTGACTACAGTGATATTCCCAGAGAATTTAACTTGGGTCTCCAGAATTCTAACTCCTGGCGCGAATATCCTTAAAGTTTTCTTTTAGGATATCGCATAATATCAGGGGGCATATTGTTGACACGCCACATAGCAATCTGCACCCCGCATAGCGTTTACGCTTCGAGGGGGAAAAGTGGCAAAATAAAAGAGGAGCCGTTATAAAGTTCCCTTCCTCCGTTACTGTTTGAGTACTTATATGGCGCCATAATCGTCAGTCATCTTTATTCCTTGTAGCGTTAAGCCGGTACTTATAGATACAGTATTATCGGGAGGGATCCTGCCAAGGCTTTTCATAGAAAGGAGGACGGGTCCATCAGGACGACATGGCTATCTCACCCAAAAATAGATTTTTCCCTAAGCTCAAAATCTGTTTTTTGGGCTCAGCCATGTCGTCCTGATGGAAGTTTACCAGAGCATTAATGTATCCGTGGATTTCCCAGTTGTGCCTTAAACCTCAAGACAATATTTCCTTGGTCATCTAGACCCAAGAGACCTATGACATTACTGTTATATGTCATTTCTTCTAATCTTATACTATGTTAGTGCTTCCTGCCCCCTACAGGGAAGAGTCGAACTAGACTCGGGGAAAAGTCAGAGTTGCATATTTCATATGACCAACCTAGCATTCAAAAGGACATACAGGTCTCACTGTATGCCTTTAGCCGAAGTTTGTATTTATAGTATGAACACAGGTTCATGTCAGCCACCATAGCATCCGTGGTGAGGTATAACAGTCCGGTTGTATACCGCAACAGACAAGTTTGTATCTTGTATTGAAACAAGTTACTTCTAGCTAGAAAGGTTTGTTTACATATAGGAAAAAAGTTACTAACTTTGCTCGATATAATTATGCAGAATAATAAGGAATGAAAGGAATGCTCTCACACATAACTTTATTAAAATGTTTAGGGTGAAATAAGACGCACAAAACAATTGATCATTTATTGTCAAACAATAAATAAAAATTCAGCATACATTTATAACATAAAAATGCAAGTGAAATAGAATTTATTAACATAGACAAAACAGAATAAATCAGAAATACTTATTTTACCTGAAAACAAAATCTTTGCCACTCACATGAAAATTTGATAAATTTTCTAATGTCTTTCTGTCTATTTACACTTGTGTAAAAAACACATGGCACTTAGTGTTCAGTCTGTTTCATCACCTTTGTACACAGGAACAGTCCATAATGTCACGATGATGACATTTCACTTACCATGTTGCAATATAAAGTGCCAACATGTACACCCTTTAGAATTACAGTCCCACATAATTCACTGTTCTTCGCAGCACTAAGCGACAGGTTTAGTACACTACCTGCCGCTACCACGAATCGTTTTAATTCTTGCACTTGCTTCGTGTAGTGTTTGAAAAACACTCTGGATGACTTCCATCCAGTAAACAAGCGAAGACTCTCGAAATCCATGAGCTGGAAAAAGTTTAACGAAGAAGCAATTTTCCTAGGATCATGACCTGTGGGTCTACTGTCAGGATCCGCTCTGCGAATCAAATAGGGGATCTTCGCCCTTAGTTGTTTCAGGGATAAGTTTGAGCCCAATGTTTCACCTTTAAAAAGCTGTCCTCCCCTGAAGTCTGAAGTTCTGCGAAGATAGACCTTTTGACTCTCCACTGGACACAGTGAGACATCTTCCTTCAGAGGGCAGATTCTCCAGGGACCCCACCTCTTAGTGGGTAGCTCATTCTTGGCGAGAAACGTTGGGTCAGGAAAGAGATTTAGCTCTCCCGTTTCAGCAAACTGGATATGGCCTTCTTCCCTAGACAAGGCTACTACAGTGAACCCTCGTTTATCGCGGTAGATAGGTTCCAGTCGCGGCCGCGATAGGTGAAAATCCGCGAAGTAGTGACACCATATTTACCTATTTATTCAACATGTATATTCAGACTTTTAAAACCTTCCCTTGTACGTAGTACTGTTAACAAACTACCCTTTAATGTACAGAACACTTAATGCATGTACTACAGTACCCTAAACTAAAACAGGCACAAATATTAAAGGTGATTTTATATCATGCATTTCCTAAACATGCTAAAAAGCACGATAAAAAATGGCAACCAATGTTTTGTTTACATTTATCTCTGATCATAATGTAAAAACAAACTGGAGGTAGAGCTTTGCTTATTACCCAGACATATTTCCCATACTTTTCCCTTAGAACTACATCACATCTTCCTACTTTAGATATATAGATATATATATATATTTTTGGGCTCAAGCCATGGCGTCCTGATGGAAGGTTCCTTTTTGGTAGCTTCCTTGGGTATAAAACTACTAAGATATTCCCAGAGAATTTAACCACAGGTTATCACAGAATTCTAACTTCTGGAGCGAGTATCCCAAAGGTTTCCCTTTAAGACATCGTATATCAACAGGGGACGCATGTCTGAACGCGCCACATAGCTATCTACACCCCGAACAGAGTTAATGCTTCGGTGTGTAAGGGTTGAGAATAGCTGGGAGCCGTTCCATAGCTAATCTCATTCGTGGCTACTACTGATACTCGAGACGTAAACAAACGGGCGCCATTGCTCAAATGACGTCACGTCCGTCTTCATCCTTTGTTTAGTAGCTTGCCCTACTTAGACGGATTTTCCCTGTGCTTCATTTATCGATTTGCATCTACGTTATGTCGTTACCTTCAGCCTCACCATCTTCTGGAAAGTTGAGTACAAGGTTCCAGTATTGTTTAGTTAAGCTCTGACCGTAAAGTAAATATTACTTTCCGAGATAATTGCTGTTTTGTGGCAGAGCTGTGCCTCTACCGGACCCGCCATTTTATGGCGTCGTTGTTGTTATGCATGCCTTATTTAGTTAGCCACAACAACGCTTCCGGCCTTATTTACTAATCGAATACATTAGTTTATTTAGTCTTCATAGCTAGGAACTTTTAAATCGTGTTTCGACGCTTTTTATCGGTCATCGATTGACCTCATACCAGTCGGCTACTATAGCCCCCAGGCCAGAGAGCCTGCATATAAGTGTTCATGCATGATTTATTAGTGATCCTAGGCTAAGTTATGAAGATAGTGGCATTATTTTACAATACTTTTGACCGTGATGCAAATGTTTTTCGCCTTCAGGGACCATATAGGGGATAGGTTAGTTAGTGCCTCTTTCTAACCTAACCTACTTGTAGGACCCCTATATGCTTCCTTCATCCCCTGCCTTGGCATTCCCTCTAATTAGCCTTGATTCCTTTTCTGAGTAAAGGGATCAAATGTCTAATAGAGTAATTATCGCCTCTCAGTCCTCCCTAAGGGAATGAACCCCCCTTAGGGTTGCGTTCGAGAGTGAGGTTAGGCTAGCCCTACCTCTATGGCTAGGATTAGTCTATGACTATCCTGCGATAGCGATATGTCTTCTTCCTTTCCTAGTTCAGGACTTTTAGCCCTGCTCTAGGTTGGGTTAGGAAGGTTTCTCTGTTCCCTGCTGAAACTGTACTCATGCACCGTTTTAGCCGATCTGCCTTATCTTAGGTTAGGGAGTGTCCTCCCTTTCCCTAGTGGCCGCTCTGGTACAGAAACCCTTCCTTGGAAGACTTCTCTCTACTCCCTTCCCCACCTATCTCTTGTATAGCCTAGCCTATGCTTAGGTTAGTCTATACCCATCTGTCCCCTGTCCTACAATTCCTCCTTAGGGTGGAGTAGTAGGGCTACCCGAGCTTCCATGTGCAGTCCGCTCTGGTACATATACCCTTCATAGTGTCCTATGGGGTTAGTCTCTAGATGTGTTCTGCATATGGGGGTCTCCCCCTTTTTGGGTGTCCCCTAGCCCTCCCTTGGGCTACCTAGCTCCCGGTCCTCAGTGACCCCTGCTCCTGGATGATAGAGCCTGCCTCTATCATGGGTACACCCTCTCAGGGGGGGGATGTCCGGAGTCCATGACTGAACTTCCTGCATCCCTTTCCCCCCCCCCTGTCTCTCTCACTATCCGGGTGCTGGTCTCTTGCCGCCTCTACTGTCGGCAATACCTGCCTCCTACCTTGGTGACTCTCCCTACCCTTGCCGCCAGCCCCCTGTGTGCCGGGGGACTGCCGACTGCCGCCGGCTCCTACCGGTGGCTCTCCTCCCTCCTAGCTTGTCGTCCGCTCGCCGGTCGGCCGCCGGAGTGCCGGCATCTACTGCCGGCAAACCGGTTCCGCTTTAACCATCCTTATCCCAGTCACCAAACCGGCATCCTCCGACTGCCGGAGCCGCCGCTCCCCTGCCGGCGTGCCGCCGTTGTACCGGCGGCCGCCACCCTGGTATATATTTGACTTTAAACATTGTCTGTCTTAATGCCAGAAACTCTGCCGGAGCGACCTCCGGCATGCCGGCGGCTTGCCGGAAACCCCCGGAGGCGTCAAGAATACTTGCACCCCCTTCTTCTAGCTATCATATGATACTGATAGCCCTATACCGCAAACAGATAGGCTGTTTCCACTATTAAGATCAATACCTTGGTACTGTTCTGTTAGTGATCATGCTGTCTCTTTGCATTCTTCTAAATTCCAGCATGCTGCGTGCATCTTAGCACGGCTGGTTGCCGGAAGCAGTTACCTTAAAAGGAGGCCTTCTAGCCCCTAGCTTGGGACCGAATGATCTCGGTCCCAATCTTACCCTTGGGTTTTTTCCACGGAATTCCATTGCCCTATGGAACTCTAAGGAATTCTATCCGGTGCCTTCGGTCTCTCGGATTATCCAAGGACAAAGCTTACGGTAACCAGCCGGGCGAGATGCATGGAGTATGTTCTCCTTTACTATTTCAATCTCTATGCATCACACCCTTCATTAAGTTAAAATTAATAATTAATATTAACTTAGTTTAAGAGCCATTCTTATGACTCCCCCATACTCATTTTCTCTTTCTTCCACAGGAGGAGCAGATGAAGTGTGACTTCGCCTCCTGCGCTGTGAAACGCCCGCAGTTTTACGGGCATACGGCTTGCAGGACTCACGCCCCTTGTGCCGACAAGAAAGGGGATCTGAAGTTTTGGAATCCACTGAACTGTACGGTCTGCCAGGCTCACCTAGTTGACGCCTTCCATAACCCTCCCTCAGCGGAGGTCAGAGACATTTCTCGTGATAAGCTACGCAAGTGGGTGCGTGGCTTCCAGAAAAATGCTACCGGACCCTACCTGGCCACCGAAGAATTGAGGTCACTCCTGTTCCCTAAGGCCTCCCCTGATTCAGTGGTACCCAAAGATGTGATTCCCACTGTCCAAATTACAGTGGAACCTGATGTTGTCATGGCTCAGTCCATGCACGAGTGCCGCCTGGATTCCGAAGATGACGAACAGATATCGGATGTCTCGGAAGACACGGAGAAAACGCTTATGGCTCAAGGAGCCGAAGATGAAGAAGACAAGGTGGAATACGCCGAGTCGGAGCAAGAGGTCGCTCCTCCTTCCATCCCCGCTCCTACTCCTACACCGTCGGAAATGTCTATTCCGTCTACCTCCTCGACCCCGGATCCCTCTTCTTCCACTCAAGAAATGATCCGACTGATTAGAGCCGTCATGGACGACAGGTTGAAGGAGAATCAGGAGTTCATCAGGTCCATGATGGGATCCAGAGAACCGAAGAGGATTTCGGTTAAGGATCTCCCCGCTTGCTCACATGCCAACCCGTGGAGGTATGCTGAGCATATGGTTATCGCGACCGGCAGGATCTTCGTCAGTGATAAGATCGGCACGGTCCCTTTGGAAGACGTGGAGTTCTTCCCAAACTTTGAGGCCTACCCGGACTGTTACGTCCGTCTGCGTTCCGAACCTGCCTCGAAGGAAGAGACCGAACCGAAGGAAGAGATAGTGTTCGATCTCGCAAAGGCCCAGGCTATGCTAGCCACCACATTCAAGAGTAGAGGCTTTACCTGCTCTAAGCTTCCGGCCCTGAGCAAGAAGCACCCTACTTATGTCACACCTGAAAGTGCGGTTCTTCCATTCCTGGAAAAGGCCTTAACTGCATGCCTTAAAGCTGCGGATGAAGGGAAAGCCTGCCCTGCACTGGAGGAGTGCAGACCCTTCTCCATAGTTACTCCCCCTGACGCTCGACACTGGAAGGATGTCCAGCATACTTTCGTCGTGGGAAGGCTAGATCCTGACGTCGCCGGACGTCAGTTTAATGAAGACCTCCCTAAGCTCAACGATCACCTCCTTCGTCGGGAACAAGATACGAAGGAGAGGCTCGCAGCATCCTTATCTCATCAAGTCCAACTTGAAGTTATGGCCTGTGACACCAGAGTACCAGACCACTACATGGTACTCTCCAAATCCCACATGATGACCGTGATGAAGGACTTGTACCACTTCATAAAGGCTCGGAGAGCCTGTCGTGAATTCGTGTTTGCAGGTGCCACCGTGAAACACGAACCCCGGAGGCTGATTTCCTCCAACATCTGGGGTAAACACCTCTTTCCTTCTGACCTTGTGAAGGAAATCACCGACAGAGCCGCCACGGAGAATAGGAACCTTCTCCACAAGTGGGGCATGTCCAGGAAAAGGAAACCCTCTCAGGACGACGGACCTCAACCTAAGAGGAAATCCCAAAAACAGAAACCCCAGCAACGTCAACAAAGACGTCAGTTTCCGGGACCCGCTACCTCCCAAGTGGTTGCCCAACCACAACAGACCTTTCAATTGGTCCCCCAACCGGTGTTGTCACAGTCACCGGTCTTCACCCCTGCTTTCGAGCAACAGTCAACTACCTTTCGTGCCAAAGGTAGAGGCTCATACAGAGGTGCAAGCAAAGACGCCTCTCGCCGTCCCTCCAGAGGCAGAGGAGGAAAGGGAGCTAGCGGCCGAGGCAGCAAGCCCTCGGGACACCAGAAGCAATGAAGTGCTTCCGGTGGGAGGAAGACTCCGCCAATTCCAGGATCGTTGGACCTTCGATCCCTGGGCACACAGCATCGTCAAGAAGGGTCTAGGCTGGAGTTGGACTCAACCACCCCCAATCTTCCAGCAATTCTTCCAACAATCAACCCCTCTTCTGGAAGAATATGTCCTAGATCTCTTGAACAAGAAGGTGATAAGGAAGGTAAAGTCCACCAGGTTCCAAGGGAGACTGTTTTGTGTCCCCAAGAAAGACTCAGACAAACTCAGAGTCATTCTGGACTTATCCCCCCTCAACAAGTTCATAGCGAACGACAAGTTCAAGATGCTGACTCTTCAACAGATAAGGACCCTTCTGCCTCGAGGTTCCTACACGGTCTCCATAGACCTGGCGGATGCCTACTGGCACGTTCCAATGAACCATCACGCTTCCTCCTACCTAGGATTTCGACTCCAAAGGAAAAGCTACGCCTTCCGGGCCATGCCCTTCGGCCTCAACGTGGCCCCTCGGATCTTCACAAAACTGGCGGATGCCATAGTACAACAACTCCGCCTACGAAACGTCCAGGTGATGGCCTACCTCGACGACTGGCTAGTCTGGGCTCCATCGCCCGAAGATTGTGCAAAATCTTGCAACGAAGTCACCCAGTACCTAGAACACCTGGGATTCAAGATCAACGAGAAAAAATCTCGCCTCTCTCCAGCTCAGAAGTTCCAGTGGTTGGGAATCCACTGGAACCTTCAGTCACACCGCCTTTCCATCCCCCAGAAGAAAAGGAAGGAAATAGCAGGGTCTGTCAAGCGACTGCTGAAATCCAAACGCATTTCAAGACGCCAGCAGGAACGAGTTCTAGGCTCTCTACAGTTCGCCTCAGTGACAAACCCAGTGCTTCGCGCACAGCTAAAGGATGCCGCGGGAGTCTGGAGACGTTCGGCATCCATCGCTCGAAGAGACCTCAAGAGACGGCTTCCAAACAGACTGCGACTTCTCCTAAAGCCGTGGTCAGAAGAAAAGGCCCTGAAAAGGTCCATTCCTCTCCAACACCCTCCTCCATCACTCAACATCCACACGGACGCTTCGCTGGAGGGTTGGGGAGGTCACTCCCACCAAAAACAGGCTCAAGGCACCTGGTCTCCCCTGTTCAAGACGTTCCACATAAACATCTTGGAGGCCATGGCGGTCCTTCTAACCCTGAAGAAGTTATCCCCGCCGCCCTCGATCCACATCCGTCTAACCTTAGACAACTCGGTGGTAGTTCGTTGTCTCAATCGCCAAGGCTCAAGATCGCCCCAGATAAATCAGGTGCTTCTCCCAATCTTCCGTCTGGCAGAGAAGAAGAAGTGGCACCTGTCTGCAGTTCACCTACAAGGATTCCGCAACGTGACAGCGGATGCTCTATCTCGGACAAACCCGATAGAGTCGGAATGGTCTCTAGACGCAAGATCGTTCTCCTTCATCTCTCACCAAGTCCCAGAACTTCAGATAGATCTCTTTGCAACGAGCGACAACAATCAACTTCCTCGGTATGTGGCCCCGTACGAGGACCCCAAAGCAGAAGCAGTGGATGCCATGTCACTGGATTGGAACAGATGGTCCAAGATCTACCTGTTCCCCCCCACCAACCTTCTGTTGAAAGTCCTCTCCAAACTGAGAACCTTCAAAGGGACAGCGGCCCTAGTGGCTCCCAAGTGGCCTCGGAGCAACTGGTACCCCCTGGTCCTGGAGCTGCAGCCCAAGCTGATCCCTCTCCCGGGCCCAGTTCTCTCTCAACAAGTACAGAAGTCGACTGTCTTCGCTTCATCATCGAAAATCAAGGACCTTCATCTCATGATTTTCTCTCCCTAGCCGCAAAGAAGAGGTTTGGGATCTCGAAGAAAAGTCTGGACTTCCTAGAGGAATACAAGACCGAATCCACAAGACGGCAATATGAATCATCCTGGAGGAAATGGGTCTCCTTCGTCAAGACAAAAAATCCTAAAGAAATCACGATTGATTTCTGCATGTCCTTCTTTATTCACCTTCATGGACAGGGATTAGCAACCAATACGATATCAACCTGCAAATCGGCCTTGACTAGACCAATTCTATATGCTTTCCAAATTGATCTGTCCAGCGACATCTTCAACAAACTACCGAAAGCATGTGCTCGCCTACGCCCAGCACCCCCACCGAAACCGATCTCCTGGTCACTAGACAAGGTGCTCCATTTCGCCTCCAACTTGGACAATGATTCATGCCCTCTCAAGGATCTGACTCAGAAAGTTATATTTCTCTTTGCTCTCGCTTCAGGAGCTCGAGTCAGCGAAATAGTGGCATTATCAAGAGAAGAGGGACACATCCTGTTTACCGATACAGGAGAAGTTACCCTCTCCCCTGATCCGACGTTTCTCGCCAAAAATGAATTACCCACCAAAAGATGGGGCCCTTGGAGAATATGCCCCCTGAAGGAGGATGCCTCTCTATGTCCAGTAGAGAGCCTCAAGGTCTATCTTCGCAGAACTTCAAACTTTGGTGGAGGCCAACTCTTCAAAGGAGAAACATCGGGCAGCGACCTGTCACTGAAACAATTAAGAGCGAAAATCACCTACTTCATTCGCAGAGCGGATCCGAACAGTACACCCGCTGGTCATGATCCTAGAAAAGTGGCATCATCTCTGAATTTCTTTCAGAGCATGGACTTTGAAAGCCTTAAAAACTTCACGGGTTGGAAGTCCTCGCGAGTTTTCTTTAAACATTATGCGAAACAAGTGCACGAAGTCAAACATTTTGTGGTAGCCGCAGGTAGTGTTATGAAACCTGCACCTAACTCTGCGTAGAACAGTGAGTTACTTGGGACTCTAACTCTTCGGGTGCCTATGTTGACCCTCGAGCGATTCATAGTGATGTCGAAAACACTTAGTGCTTTTATAACTGTTCTTATCCCAGGTGAAATGTCATAGTTGTCATACAAGTGCCACATGCCCTGAGCATGATGTGTTTTATCAAAGACTTGCGTTCCTCGAGAACGAGTGCCTACTAATAAACTTGAAATTCCTTTTCAGATTCAAGAGCAAGCCTTTATTACTATGTACATTATAATTATTGTAAAAAGAATTTTACTTTCTGCTGTAAATTATTTAATTTCTGCATTTGTGAAATAAAATTTCTATTTTATTACCTGTGCGTCTCAATCAGCTCCTACTTACTATGAAATACATGCCTGTCATAGTTTTATTATTCCCCCTTTTCCTTATGGTTATGAAGAAATTAAGGTGCTAACTCTTAATTTATATTCACTCTGATTATGTAAGGTTCCAACACGAATACTTACTTTTAATACCCGGGAGATGAACCATCATTCTCAATACACAGTGCCCAACCACCACTGGTCTAATTTTCAGAATGTTCCTACACAAATACCAAACATTCGGCTTCATCTCCAAGTTCTTCAAGTTCTTCTATCAGGATGAATAGCCCTTCAATACCACTTTGACGTCGGCATGACCCATGGGAACTTCACTGCCAAGGGGGGCAGGATGCTTCTTCCCTATGGTTCTTTATCAAAGATTACTATGCTGTTTTGTCAATGCCTTGGCACTTACTATTAGGGGAAAATCTACCACGATACATTGATTCTCTGGTATTCTTCCATCAGGACGCCATGGCTTGAGCCCAAAAAACGGATTTTGAGCGAAGCGAAAAATCTATTTTTGGGTGAGATAGCCATGGCGTCCTGATGGACCCTCCCTGATACTTCGTCCAGTTTTAGATCCCACCCTGTTCTACTGTATCATGGTGATGGGCAAGCAACTAGCTTCAGGATGAAGACGGACGTGACGTCATTTGAGCAATGGCGCCCGTTTGTTTACGTCTCGAGTATCAGTAGTAGCCACGAATGAGATTAGCTATGGAACGGCTCCCAGCTATTCTCAACCCTTACACACCGAAGCATTAACTCTGTTCGGGGTGTAGATAGCTATGTGGCGCGTTCAGACATGCGTCCCCTGTTGATATACGATGTCTTAAAGGGAAACCTTTGGGATACTCGCTCCAGAAGTTAGAATTCTGTGATAACCTGTGGTTAAATTCTCTGGGAATATCTTAGTAGTTTTATACCCAAGGAAGCTACCAAAAAGGAACCTTCCATCAGGACGCCATGGCTATCTCACCCAAAAATAGATTTTTCGCTTCGCTCAAAATCCGTTATATATATATATATATATATATATATATATATATATATATATATATATATATATATATATATATATATATATATGTGTATATACATATATATATATATATATATATATATATATATATATATATATATATATATATGATAAATTTTGCACATTTTTACGTGTTTTTCATATTCAAATAAGCCATATATATTTTTGATACATTAAGGTCTGGATTCTCTTAACGACCTCGGGATCAGAGCCCCAGGCGAAATCACACACAGACAAGAGCTTGGCTCCGGCCGGGAATCGAACCCTGGTCGGCAAGCTTGTATAGACAGTGACTAAGCCACTTGGCCACGAAGAAGGATATATATATATATATATATATATATATATATATATATATATATAGTGTGTGTGTGTGTATATATATATATATATATATATTTATATGTATACACATATACATACCTACATATATACATAAATACATGCATACATATATATATATATATATATATATATATATATATATATATATATATATTACTGTATGTATATGGGTTATGGAAAAAATCCGCGAAGTGGTGAATCCGCGATGGTCGAACCGCGAAGTAGCGAGGGTTCACTGTATCTCAATAACTCTAGCCCCTGAGGCTAGAGCAAACAGGAATATAACTTTTTGAGTCAAATCTTTCAAAGAACAAGTATCGTTGTCCAAACTTGAAGCAAAATGTAGTACCTTATCCAAAGACCATGAGATGGGCCTTGGAGGTGCTGCAGGCCTGAGCCTGGCACAGGCCTTAGGGATTTTGTTAAAAATCTCATTAGACAAGTCTACTTGGAAAGCATAAAGCAACGGTCTAGTCAAGGCAGATTTACACGTAGTTATTGTGTTGGCTGCTAAACCTTTTTCGTGAAGGTGAATAAAGAAAGACTAGCAGAAATCCATTGAGATTTCCTTTGGATTTCTTGCCTTGACAAAGGCCACCCACTTCTTCCAAGATGACTCTTATTGCTTTTTGGTAGATTTTGACTTATATTCCTCCAAGAAGTCTATACTTTCTTTTGAGATCCCAAACCTTTTCTTTACTGCTAGGGAGAGAAAATCATGAGATGAAGGTCTTGGGTTTTCTGTAATGAAGCGAAGACAGTCAACTTCTGTACTTGTTGAGACAGAACTGGGTCCGGCAGGGGAATCGGCCTCGGCTGTAATTTCAAAATTAAAGGGAACCAGTTGCTCTGGGGCCACTTGGGAGCCACTAGGGCTGCTGTTCCTTGAAAAGATCTCAGCTTGTTGAGGACCTTCATCAGCAGGTTGGATTTAGGGAACAGGTAAACCCTGGTCCATTTGTTCCAGTCGAGGACATGGCGTCCACTGCTTCCGCTAGAAGGTCCTCGTACGGGGCCACGTATCGAGGAAGTTTCTTGTTGTCGCTCGTTCCGGGACTTGATGTAAGATGGAGAATGATCTTGCGTCTAGGGACCATTCTGACTCTATCGGAGTTATCCTGGATAGAGCGTCCGTTGTCACATTGCGGAACCCCTGAAGGTGAACTGCTGACAAGTGCCATCTCTTCTTTTCCGCTAAACGGAAGATGGCCAACATCACTTGGTTGAGTTGAGGCGATCTTGAGCCGTGGTGATTCAAACATCTCATTACCACCTCGCTGTCCAAAATCAGTCTTATGTGGAGTGAAGGGCGAGGGGATAATTTCTTCAGTGTGAGGAAGACTGCCATGGCCTCCAATATGTTGATATGGAAGGTCTTGAACAGGACCAAGTTCCTTGAACTCTGCGTTGATGAGAGTGACCTCCCCATCCTTCCAATGATGCATCCGTGTGGATGACGACTGAGGGTGGAGGCGGTTGCAGAGGTGTTGACCTCTTGAAGTTTCTGGCCCCCGACCATGGCTTGAGAAGTGATCGTAGCCGAATCGGCATTGGTCTTCTTAGATCTCTTCGAGCGTTTGATGCGTATCTTCTCCAGACTCCTGATGCATTTTTTAGCTGTGCTCTTAGCACTGGGTCTGTCACTGATGCAAACTGAAGGGAGCCCAGCACTCTCTCCTGTTGGCGTCTTGAAATCCTGTTGGATTTTAGAAGTCTCTTGACAGATCCCGCTATCTCTCTCCTCTTCTTTAATGGAATGGAGAGACGATGTACTAAGTCCCAATGTATACTTATCATTGGAATTTCTGAGCTAGAGATAGTTGAGACTTTTTGGTGTTGATCTTGAATCCTAGATGTTCCAGGAACTGGATCACTTTCTTGGATGCTTGCATGCATTTCGACTCTGATGCTGCCCACACCAGCCAATTGTCCAGATAGGATACCACCTGGACACCTTGTAGGCGTAGTTGTTGAACGACTGCTTCTGCAAGCTTCGTGAAGATCCTTGGGGATATGTTTAGTCCGAAGGGCATGGCTCTGAAAAGCGTACTTTCTTTTTTGTAGCCTGAATCCTAGGTAGGAAGAGAGTTGGCGATTGATCGGAATGTGCCAATAGGCATCTGCCATGTCTATGGAGACTGGGCAACTGGGCCCTTATGTGTTAAAGGGTCAGCATCTTGAACTTGTCGTTCTTGATAAAATTGTTGAGTGGCGACAAATCCAGAATGACTCTGAGTTTGTCTGAGTCCTTCTTGGGAACACAAAACAGCCTTCCTTGGAATTTGATGGACTTTGCCCTCTTTATCACCCGTTTGCTCAGGAGCTCTCGGGTATATTCTTCCAGAATGGGGGTGGAGTGTTGAAAGAACTGAGGAAATGATGGGTGAGCTGTCTTCCAGCTCCAACCTAGTCCGTTCTTGATTAGGCTGTGGTCTCAGGGATCGAAGGTCCAACGATCTCGGAAGAGTCGGAGTCTTCCTCCTACCGGAATCATCTCATTGCTTCTGGTTTCCGGAGGGCTTGCCTCGTTGACCGCGTGCTCCTCTACCTCCTCTTCCTCTCGAGGGACGTCTAGAGGAATCTCTACCTTACCCCCTACCTTTAGGGCGAAAGGTGGTGGTCTGCCTCTCGTAGGCAGGAGTAAAGGCTGGTGACTGAGTCACCACCTGCTGGGGTACCATCTGGTAGGTGGGTTGGAGCTGTGCCACCATCTGTGGTACAGGGTCATGGGAAGTTGTTGTTATCTAGCAGGGCGAGAAGGCAGTCTTGGCCTCTTTGTCTTCCTCTTCGGTTGAGGACCCTCATCCGGAGAAGACATCCTCTTAGCCGACATGCCCCACTTCTGGAGAAGATTTCTTTTCTCCTTGGCGGCCTTGTCGACTATTTCTTTGACCAATTCGTTAGGGAATAGGTCTTTCCCCCCAGATATTGGAAGATATCAACTTCCTGGGCTCGTGTTAGACTGCAGCCGAGGCAAACGCGAACTCTCTACAAGCCCTTCTTGCCCTAACAAAGCTGTAGAAGTCTTTAGTTAGAGTTGCCAAATGTGTTTTGGCCATGACCATGAACATATCAGGGGATCTCTGTTCACTGGCCATTGCCTCTATGGTCACCTGGAGGGACAGAGAGGCAGCAAGCCTCTCTTTTGTATCTTGTTCCCTGCGCAGGAGAAAGTCAGACAACTTGGGGAGGTTTTAGCTGAACTGACGTCCAGCGATATTAACCTCCAACTTCCCGACTGAGAAGGTAAGCTGAATATCCTTCCAGTCTTTGTGATCCATTGGCAAGGCTAGGGAAAGGGGCCTACACTCCTCCAGTGTAGGGCAAGGTTTCCCAGCTTCCACTGCCTTAATCACCGCCTTAAAAACCCTTTTTCCGCAAAGGGGAAAGCCATAGTTGCTGGAGCAAGAAAAGAGGGATGTTTCTTGCTCAGGGCCGGCACCTTCGAATTGGTGAAGCCCCTGTCCTTCAAACTGCTGGCTAGCAAAGCCTGAGCCTTCGTATGGTCAAGCACTATGACCTCCTTAGGCTCTGTCTCCTCCTTGGATACAGGTTCTGCTCTTAGACGAACAAAGCAGTCTTGATAGGACTCAAAGCTTGCCCAGTACTCAATGTCCTCGATAAGGACAGCTCCAAGCTTCTCTGAAATAAAGATCTTACCGTTTGTAATCTGCATGTACTCGGCATGCCTCCATGGGTCCACCTCAGAACACGAGGGAAGTTCCTTTACGTTGAGTCTCCTTTGAGACCCACGGGTCGCTGCCAGCTGAAGAATTTCCTTCCTGAACGCAGCTTCCCTTTGTTCGCTCTTCTTCTCGAACATTTCCATCATAGCTTTGATGGCAGACATGGTGTCGTCCGACTTTTCCAGTTGAGGAGCGGAAGACGTAGAGAGCACGGGTTCTGGGGCAGGAACCGACGAAACAGATCCTCTTCCGTCTCTGGAGCCAACGTTGACTCCTCATCTCGACCTTCCGCCAGAAGGTTCTTTTTGGTGTCCTCTGACACCTCTGACATCCTCTCATCATCTAGATGGATGTCCTTCATCACATCCGAGACATCTGTGTCCACGGCTATCTGGATGCAAGGGATCTCAGAGTGAGGCTGAGGAATAACAGCATCCGCAGATGCTTTGGGGAATAGACAGGCTCTCATACGCTCACTAGGGAGGTAAGGCCCCGTGGCATTCTTTTGGAAGCCACGAACCCATTTGCGCAGCTTATCCCGAGCTGCATCCCTTGACTGCGTTGTCTTTGGATTTTCGAAAGCCTCATACACCAGGTCTTTACATACAGTACATACCTGTGTATTTGAAAGGTCCCTTGGTAATGGAGCAGCGGGAGTGTGTCCTACATTCCAGATGGCCACAGAAGTCCCTGCTACGCACGTTGCAGAAGACGCTGTTGCACTTCACATGGTCCGCCTGTAAAGAGAGGAAAATAAAATGAGTATAACGTAGTCTATCTCACTAGATAAACTAATTCATATTATAATAATATTTTCCATTTTATTTTATTGCATATATCTTAGGATAGGTAAGCTAGAAATGAAATGGGAAAGACACATACGTGTGTTTCCTGCCCAGCCAATTGCTGTGACCTCCCTCAATATTAACCCTAGGGTTATCCTCCTCAGGAGGCCCGGTGGAAGAGTCTAGCCTATAAGGATAGAATAGTGTAACCAACACCCACTTCCAAAAGGATTAATAATGAGGGTCAATAATAACTGATCATCTATCAGTATAAAGAAGGGAATTCCTTTCCCAATCTTACAAGGTCTCAACAATAGACTGCGCCTGGACACACAGAGTATGTTGGAAAATTTAACTATGTATACTTCTATACCATAGTTTTCTATCTGCAGTATGCTCTTTACCACAGATGTACTGGTTACTGTATATACATTTACCGTAGTTGCTGCCAGCATGGATCCGGCAAAGCTAGTACCTAAGGCGTAATTCAACTGACACAATATTGATAATTTTTATGGCCGGACACCAGCGGGTCACCGGCTGTCGGCACACTATCCCAGAAAGCATTCAATGTGACAGGGTAGTGGTCGGTATACCAGACTCGGCCGGCTCTAGCTGGCAAAGTCAGAAGTGACAGTAAATTAACGGCTGTCGGACCACAAGTCTAGCCTGCATCTTGCCGGCAAGGTTAGTGGCCGGCAGCCACCAGTTAGGTTAGTAGCTGGCGGCACAAGCCAGTAGAGAAAGAGAGAGAGAGAGAGAGAGAGAGAGAGAGAGAGTGAGAGAAGGGTGATGTAAGACCACTGTCTCACTTCCTTCCTCCGGAATGAGGGTTCTAATGGAAGGGGAGAATATAGGATAATCAAGCTTCCACCCTTCCACCCCCGTGCCGGTATCTGCCTGTCATAGGATGTGAATGGCAGCCCAAGAGAGGACTGAAGAACACTCTAAAGCAAATGGGTCTCCTCCCGGCAGCTAGACCTGCTGATACAGCTATCCCGGAGCTCCATGTCCGATAGGGAAGCTATACGACAAGGCCATACAGGCAGAAGCCCAAGCCGGCCCTACAGCCTGCCGGCAATCGGCGAGATTGTAGGACAACGGCCACAGGGATGTGATGGCTAGGTCATCACTAAAGGACAGAATGGGAAGGGCAAAGGGTCCTGTATAAGGGGTGAGAGGAGCCGGCAGCATGTCGGCCCTACCACACCTTAAGGAAGCTCTTTCTGTATCGGCGCCATCCTAGGCAAACGGAGAATTTATTCCCCAGCCTAGGGTCTGCCAATACAGTAAGGGGGCTGGCAATCATCTAGCCGCCACCCTTAATCATAGAAAAAGAGAGTCCCAATGCTGGCGCCATTCTAGGCAGAAAAATAATCTCTAATCTTCAGCCTAGGGTCTGCGAGCACAGGACTAGTCGACTAAACCACAGGGAGAAGGGGATCACATGACCCCTTCAAGTGCAGTCTAGGGAGGCAAGGCCTCCTATGCCAACTAACAAGGCCCGTCAGGGGAGTACATTTATTAGTGTGCTACTTTTATAAGCACACATTGAGTATGTGTTGTTTAAGATGTGTATAGCTGGGTAACGAAGTACATCTTATTAGCTTTAAAAGTATTTATTAGTTAAAAAAACAGAGTTAAACATCTCCATCACTGGAGGGAGCTGGGTTGGTCAGATGACCAATTCTGGTGAAGTATAGATATGAACTGACTAAATTATCGATATCACAGATATCGTATGCTTAGTTTATATAGCAATTTTGTCACAATCTCGGAAGACACCTGCATCCGGTGACGTCACAAACTTTCACACGCTGATGCATGGTGTTGACGCTTAAGAAAAATGTCACATTGTTGAGGCTGCATTGTGCGTCCTGTTTATGATTTGAATGACTACAGCAAGTCCCACGGCTAGCATCTTCATCCAAAATGACATATTACGTCATGTGTTTTAAACATGTAATATTAACTATTTTAACTATTACATAAGCTCGGCCAGCTATCTCAATTTTTTCACAAAAATTTAACAACAAGCCAAAACATGGTTACTAGGTGTGACTGGACATATGTATTATTCTTTGTTTAACTTTAGCCATAATCAAACGAGGACGAATGTCCAAATAGGCACATTAAAAAATAATAACAATAATGCATATGAAAAAGATATTACCAAAGCAAAGAAAAAAAAAATGCATGATAAAATAAAGATCATATATATGGTACATTGCTAGCAAATGATTATATGGTACCAAAAAAAAACTACTGACTTACATATGATTCGGTAACTTGTTAAAGAATAATTGTTACCTTTGTCAGAAACATAGATTAACATAATACGGTAACTAATAAAAATATTTGTTACCTTGGCAAAAATTCAATTTTTTAGTGCACAAACACGAATTCCTGGTACGTACACGTACCACAGTTTCGTACATATATATATATATATATATATATATATATATATATATATATATATATATATATATATATATATATATATATATATATATATATATATATTATATATAGGGCTGATATATTTTATTAGATGCCGAGAGAAAAAATGATTTATATTTTTTTTTAAATGGTGTTTTAAATGTATTTTTAACAATGCAATGTACAGTAGATAATTTCTTCAATTACATATTACTAGCGTACTAGCAGCTTTTCTTACAAACTCTTTCCGACAATTTACTCCTTTAGAGAATGAGGTGGCCACTTCAAACGGCTTTAAACTGAATTAAATACAGAGTATTGTCTGGACAAGGCGAAACATTCTTTTGTAGCTGCCTGCTGTGCCGTAACCTACGCCAAACAAGGATGTTCACGGCGATAAATATCACCACCGTGAAAGCCAGACCTGCTAGTAGTATGGGTTGAAGGATTTCCTTATAAGTCGGTGACAGGTGGTCCCTTTCGGTAAGCTTCATCAACCGCTTTGCAACCTGTCTGTTATACGGGAGAGGGAGTGCTGGCATTGTAGAGGTCCACGTGAAGTTCGCGAAGTAGGCTCGTTCTCTGATGAGTGTCCGTAGACCAGTCACCATGGAATTAGGGGAAGTCCCGATACAACCATCTGCTGCGACGAAGATGTGGGTGAAGGACGTGGATCCGTCAGGGCATGATACATTGAAGCCGTCCTTGTCGTATCGTATCCACGAGCCATTTTTCAGTCTGCAATTGAACTCATTATTGTCAAAGGGATAAAGCTTATCCAGACAATTTTCATTTGTATGGGAGAGAGCACCGTCTAGCACTATACCTAACTCGCATGAATCCATTAAGTTTTTATGGAATTCAAATGAGTCAGCTGTACATATTTTTCTATCCATTGCGTCTGAACAGTGAGTTAATTGATTCAAGTCTTTAATGACCGTATATGTTTCCTTGTCTGGGGAAATCAATACGTGTCCTGTCAAACTGGATATTACTGGATTTGAGTGATTCGTCATGAAAGTCGGAAATGGTGATATCCTGTAAGATTGCCAGGCATCAGAAGAATCAAAGGGAATTGTAATCATAATCTTGTTATTATCAACGTTTACTGTAATTAGGCTGTAATAAAATTCTAACCTATGTTCGTCTAACAAAGGAACATAGCCTAGTTTATCCCTTCCGTTCTCCAGAATTAACTTTAAGTAATTTATAGGCAACAAATGGGGCGACAGTACACCTTTAGTTGCTAACGTGATAGCTTCTACATAATCCTTGGATTTCTCAATGAAGTGTGCAATTCTGTTATGTATGTGATCTATCTTTGAATCATAATACGTTAATGTTCCCAACAAATCCTGTACTTCCATAATCTGAATATTATTTGAATGTTCATTTACTAAATCCATAATTTTATTGATTGAAGCTAACTGATTCCTTAGTTCTGACATAATCAATTCATCTTCATGAGTCAAGAACTCAATTTTCTTATTTTGATTACTAATTTTAAGACGATTGGAAATTCCTAAACCTAAACTTGCAACAGACCCAAAGATGTTTAATGCAGCATAAATAAACGGATTTCGTCTTTCTTTATGTTCGTGTCCTACAGTCCACATCAAAAGGTCATAAGCCAAAGATCCTGTCTCGTCAGTCTTATTTTTCAAGTCATCAGATAGCATCTCTGCAACTTTTAATGTTGATCCAAGCAAACTCTCTGTAGTCAAATGAAAAGGTCTTCTATGCAACTCATCCAATGAGGCAGAAAACCTTGAAATGGCGGTTCTTAAGCTAGTGACATCATTCTCTTGAAGAAAAATTGCTTGCATATTCAATTCTACTACTACGTTGGTTGATGTAATAAAAACGTCTTCTTGTCTTTCAACTATAGTGCCATATTTAAAATTTATACTTTTAGTTTTTGAGCTCATCCCACACGAGAAAAATGTCTGAGCGAACAATATCACTCCCAACAACAAAAAATTCATCTTGGAAACCTTAACGAGAAAAATATATGTAATTACTCCTGTATTAAAAAGAAAACTTTTAATCACATAAAACAAAAAAAAAATTTTCCCTCACTTCTTTTCCTCTCTTTTCTTTTTAATTTCTTATGTGAGCCAATGGTACTATTCTCTCATCCGTGGGTTGGGATACGTTTTGAACTCTAAACCTATTGGCCGTTAATGTTTCCAAAATGTTAAATGGGCCTTCAAACTTAGGTGTTAGTTTATAATTGAGCCCTTTTCGTACATTGATTTGAATATATACGTTATCACCCATGGTATATGTTTTAGTTGGTTTCGCTGTTTTATCATGATTCCTTTTCATTATGATTTGTGATTCTTCTAAATTCTTTCGAAGGATATCATATCGACTTATACTTGCATTTATACATTCTTTTAAAGGATTTGATAGATTAGTTGTAGGCGTTAATACATGGAAAGGCGTTCTAACTGGGGTACCATACAATGCTTCATGCGGTGACATTTTAATTGATATATGATATGAATGATTCAGAGTACTCAGTGCCGCCAGTATTGCAATATCCCAGTTGGGGTCTGATCCCCCTAGTGTTACTCTTAATATATTTAATATCTTCCTATTTGCTCTTTCCACTAGCCCATTCGACTCTGGGTATTTATTTTCTTTATGCTGAGGAATTCACACAATGAGGTAAGAAAGTGATTATTAAATTCACCACCCGAGTCTGAGATTATCATGTGTGGAATTCCATGTTTACAAATGTAACACTCGTAAAACTTCCTAGCGCATTCAATCGCAGTTTTAGTTTTAAGCGCTATTAGTTCTGTATATCGAGTTAAAGCATCTATAATTACTAAGAGGTGCTTATTTCCTCTGTCTGACTCGTAAAATCCTGTTAACAAATCTAAATGTATTCTTTCAAAGGGTTGATTGGGCACAGGATAAGCTCCTAGGCTGACAGGTGTTTTCGTATGCCCTTTGTTTTCCTGACATGTGCGACAATTAGCTATGTGTCTTTTTATATCTGTAAGCATCGTATGCCAATAAAACAATGATTTGGCTTTCTGTGACATTAATGAGAACCCCGGGTGTCCATGTAATGGATTTGAATGCAACCAATTCAGGACAGTGGAAATAAGTGAGATTGGTACTACTACCTGGTCATTAGTTACATGTGGTGTATTGCGGGTTTTCCTTGTCACAGTCCTACACAGAATATTATCCTTGATTATATAATTCTGCTGCTTATACTTTATATATTCCTTTTCCTTATGATTGCCTTTCAAAGCATTTATAATTGTTTCTATTTTCTGATCTTTTCTTTGCTCAGTCTGTAACAATTCAGCGCTCCAGCCTAAATCTTCTTGTTCAGATATTGTTTTTACAATAGGCATGGATGTTGATATATCTATTAATTCAGCTAAAGGCTCTGTAGAAGATGACACGGGGTTGCATGATAATGCATCCGCAATGATATTTGCTTTCCCAGGTAAATACCCGATTCTTGCGCCAAAATCTTGAATGATCAAATGCCACCGAGTTCGTTTAGGGCTGTGGTTGAAGCCTTTAAAGAACTCTGTTAGTGGTTTATGGTCAGTAAGAACCTTAACGGGATAACCGTAAATTATGAACTTAAAATGCACTAGTGAATTAACAATAGCTAGCCCTTCCTTGTCTATTACTGCATACTTACTTTCGGAAGTTCTCAATTTTCGAGAATAGAAAGCTATCGGGAAAAATTGTTTATCATATTGCTGAAGCAATACCCCTCCTACTCCTAAGTCTGAGGCGTCTGTTGCAATGAAGAATTCCTTACCGAAGTCAGGAAATTTAAAGATAGGAGAACTACACAGTTCATCTTTCAAAGTATTAAACGCCTGTTGATGTTGCTCAGACCATATGAAATCTACGCCCTTCTTCGTAAGATCAGTTAAAGGAGCGGCTATTATTGAATAGTTGCGTATAAAACGCCTGTAATATCCACTACAACCCAGAAATTGCTGTATTCCCTTGACATTAGTAGGTATGGGAAAATTACGTATAGCCGACACCTTATCATGGACTACTTTAAGACCTTGGCTTGACACCATGAAACCCAAATATATTAATTCTGTTTTGAAAAATTCACACTTACTAATCTTTACCCTTAAGTTATGTTGTCTTAATCTCTGTAGTACTAGTTCTAACTTACGTAGATGTTCTTCTAAGGTGTTGGAAAAGATTACAAGATCATCCATATAGGCATGCAATATATCCCCTAACAAGTCTCCAAACACTATGTTAATCATTCTTGTAAATGTTATAGGAGCACAACGTAAACCAAAAGGCATCCGTAAAAATTCATAATGTCCCCTGGCTGTACTGAAGGCTGTGTATGGGATACTATCTTCTTCTAATGATATCTGGTGAAAGCCTTTAAGTAAGTCCAAACTGGTAAAATATTTATTCTGACCTAACAAAGACAAAATATCGTCAGTACATGGCACTGGGAATCGATCAGGGATCGTTTCCTCGTTTAGACGACGAAAGTCGACGCAGATACGCCATGTTCGATCTTTTTTCGGTACAACTATCAAAGGAAAATTATAAGGGCTGTTTGATTTCCTAATGACTCCTTCTTCTAGCATTTTACCTACTTCATCAATTATTTCATTCTGGAATTTCATAGGGAGTCTGTACGAGGGTACATAGATAATTTTCTGCTTGTCCTTTAACCTTATTTGATGCTCGATCACATCTGTTTTTCCTAAGGATCCATCCGTAGTGGAAAAAACATCATGATATTTAGTTAAAAGTTCAAAAAGTTCTGCTGAATTTCTTCGTCTTGAATGTCTTTATTGATTTTATTTTTAATAGATCGCAAAAGGGATTCATCCGCAACTGATTGAGAGTGATTGATTTCAGCAACGGTAAGAATACGATGTTTATAAACTTCTACATCCAAGATATGTTGATTTTTGTGAATTACCAAAGTGTTATTTAAATGATTACAGACTTCAATATTACATTGTTGATGTGAGCCTACTGTATAAATAGCTTGTGTGACAGACAATGCGTTAGTTTTCAAAGTATCGGAAAGGATTAATATTTCAGATCCCGGTAATGTTTTCTTTATTTGCACTATTAAATTCGAAGGTACGTTTGGTTCGATAGATTGCGTGCAAGATGATATTACGGGTGAACGAGAATTCTGCTGGGTCGCGTATATTATTTCTTTATTAGTGAGACAAGTTATTGGTTCTTCAACGTACGTTACGGTTACATTTGTCATCTCCTTTTTATCCAAAATTGATTTTAAGGTATTAGAAGACTTATAGAATTTCCCTTTGATATACACGCTGTGCTTGGCAGGGGCTAAGATAATGTTTTGATTTCCCATAGATGGGTATCCTATAATTACAGCTGGATACATATTAATGTTTTTTACAACAACAAATGTATCGGCAAACGTGCGTTTACCAACTCTGAACTGAACATGAGTTATGCCTATGACATTTAATTCATTATTTCCTATACCCGAAAGTCTAATTCCGGATTTTTCAATCGGAAAGTTCGAAAACAACAAATGATGTGTCTTCAAATCCATGATATTACGTGGACAACCAGAGTCAAAAAATAACGTAAAGGATTTGTGTTCTAAATTTACAGCATATAAGGTTGGCCGTAACTCATTTTGGCTTATTATTGTATGAATTCGTTGCAAATCTACGGGAGCATGCACTGTTTTACTTAATTCGGCCGTGTGTTTCATAGGAAAATCTATTGTCTCACAATTATCTGATAAAACATTAAATTGATTATTCAATACTATTGATGTTGACATGAATGACCTTGACCCAACATCACTCTCTTCCCCTCTTAAAGTTAACTATGTGGTATTTGCTTTGCTCTGCACATTCTGAAAATTAGTCTGACCTTGCGAGGTCTGGTTTGACGACCCAGGCTCAGCGATATTCGAAGAAGTGTTTGTTTGTTTTGGACTCTGAACTGCATTGACATTTGGTTGTTTCTTCTTATTGTTAAAATGAGGATTTTTCTTTTTATTTCCATATGGAACTGACTGTGGAATTGACTGTGTATTTCTGGGATTCTGTTGTGTCTTACGCGAGTAACATTGGCTATATGAATGGGTTGCACTGTTGTGAATCGAGCAGAATTTCGTTCTGCAGTCCGCGCTTAAGTGACCTTGATGTTTGCAGTTATAACACGTCATTCCCGCTACTTGACTGCTAACTACGTTCACTGTTTGTGGCTTTGTTTCATTCTTTGCAAAAACTTGAGTTATAACACGGGATCGAGATCTGGACACTTGGACATGTGTTTCTTTATCTGTTTATAGACATCCAATTCCGTACTTGCAGGCGTTAACTTCTTATCAAAACACCGCACTAAAGCTTCAGGCAACATAAGTGTCATGCAAGTTAAATACATTAATCGTAAAAAATCTTTCACGGAGATGTTATCGCTAGTAACCCAAGTGGAATGACCTAAAATGTCCTGATATTCATTAAGCCTATCAGCTATGAGAGCTGCTCTCTCAATAACATTAAGCCGATTCACAGTGGCTTGATTAAGTGTATTTCGTAACGTTAATACTACATCCAAGGCTTCCTCACCCCCATAGACCGCGCGTAACCTAACTTTGAAATCATCCCAGGTAACTGCTTCTTGAAATGAAACACCTCTTAAATACGCACTCGCATCCCCCTTAGAAAAATCTATAAAACTTTTAGCTTCTTGTAATTGTACAAAAGGGTCTACGATTTGTTTGGCATTTAAATGGGCATCGACGCATGAAATCCATGACTCCACATTTTGTGGCAAGAACCCGTTGACCCGACCCTGAAAAGGAAGGATTGCTGACCTGGCATTTACAAGCGTCACAATTGGAGGAGGATTAGTCTGGCCTACACCACTAGGTCCAGGGGAAGGGCTCACAGGGGGAGTCATGACTGCTGTATTTCTTTTCCTATCTCTTCGACCCCTTGCAATTCTATCAAAATATCTATATGAGTACAGACGTCCACTGCGTAAACGCATATGTATAACAAAATTCCCCAAACAATGTTACTAATCCCAAAACATTTCCCGAGAATTTCTGAAAGAAAAAGGAATTAGCAAAAGAGAGAAAAATTCTAGATGAGAATTCGGAGTTGAACACAGTTTCCTTTAATGAACGAAAACAAAAGATTAGCAATTCACTCACCCCAGTAATAATCGACTAACGACTCGTGATAACTACACTTCACTGCCCAAACTGGAATGAATTCAAAAATTTGTACTTAGCTTATATATGGGTCTGTGTGATGTCGACACGTCCTCTCTCTCTCTCTTGATGTTTTGTTAGCGATGTATCGTTCGAGTTTCTTGTTGAATGTAGTGCTTCCTGGGTATGTTTTGCAATTGTTGAATGCCAGTCCTAATAAAATATATCAGCCCTATATATAAATATATATATATATATATATATATATATATATATATATATATATATATATATATGTACGAATTCCTGGTACGTACACGTACCACGGTTTCGTACATATATATATATATATATATATATATATATTTATATATAGGGCTGATATATTTTATTAGATGCCGAGAGAAAAAATGATTTATATATTTTTTTTTTAAATGTTGTTTTAAATGTATTTTTAACAATGCAATGTAGATAATTTCTTCAATTACATATTACTAGCGTACTAACAGCTTTTCTTACAAACTCTTTCCGACAATTTCGTACATATATATATATATATATATATATTTATATATAGGGCTGATATATTTTATTAGATGCCGAGAGAAAAAATGATTTATATATTTTTTTTTAAATGTAGTTTTAAATGTATTTTTAACAATGCAATGTAGATAACTTCTTCAATTACATATTACTAGCGTACTAACAGCTTTTCGTTGATAATAACAAGATTATGATTACAATTCCCTTTGATTCTTCTGATGCCTGGCAATCTTACAGGATATCACCATTTCCGACTTTCATGACGAATCACTCAAATCCAGTAATATCCAGTTTGTATTCATAACATTCCTTAATGTTAACTATTTCGTTGGACTATAATACTTAGTCAAAATTGTAGATTCATGTAGATAATGTTGAGTTCTTGAAGATCTTTCTCTGGTTTTACAGCTTTTATTTTGAAGTCTTGAAGATCTTTCTCTAATTCTTAGAGTTTAACCGCTGCCACCATTTATTAGTGTGCTACTTTTATAAGCACACATTGAGTATGTGTTGTTTAAGATGTGTATAGCTGGGTAACGAAGTACATCTTATTAGCTTTAAAAGTATTTATTAGTTAAAAAAACAGAGTTAAACATCTCCATCACTGGAGGGAGCTGGGTTGGTCAGATGACCAATTCTGGTGAAGTATAGATATGAACTGACTAAATTATCGATATCACAGATATCGTATGCTTAGTTTATATAGCAATTTTGTCACAATCTCGGAAGACACCTGCATCCGGTGACGTCACAAACTTTCACACGCTGATGCATGGTGTTGACGCTTAAGGAAAATGTCACATTGTTGAGGCTGCATTGTGCGTCCTGTTTATGATTTGAATGACTACAGCAAGTCCCACGGCTAGCATCTTCATCCAAAATGACATATTACGTCATGTGTTTTAAACATGTAATATTAACTATTTTAACTATTACACATTCACCCTGTCAATCAGTTGCCGGCACACGACAAGTTCTCTGAGGTTTTGACCCAAACCCAAAGCTCACCCTCAGTAGCTAGGTGAAGGGGCAGAAAAACCCTCGCCTAGACTTGCCTGAATGACAATTTGAAGCAAGATCAACTAGGATTGTAGCCATAGGCTACACTAGAGTGAAGGAGGGATTACCCTATATATGAGGGTAACCGGGGAGATCGTATGAAAGTATACTAAAGCCACTAGGCTACTAGCCTAGCGACAGTGAGATCGACTACCTAACTCATCGAAGCTCTCTCATATACTGTTTTAGTAGAGGAAATTTTACATGCAATCCATATATCTTACATGTAGAAATTGCCTATTATCTTCATTTAAATTTAATAGCACCAGGAAAACTTATTATATCATGCAAGAGAGTAAACTATAACGCCTAGGCTAGGAAGCCTAGCGTAAACAAGATCTGCTACCTAATTCGCCGAAACTAATGTGAATACTATCGGCATAATATAATTAATTCCTAGCAATGAAGACTAAATAGCTAATTATTTTCATTTAAGCTATTATACCGGGAAAGTCGTTTTGGCTAACTAAATAACTCATGCGTTACGAACGACAGTGCCGAAGACGCCTCTGGTCTAGGCAATAGCTCTGCCAAAAAATTAGTTGTTCCGTACTTGGAATACAAACCACGCTATTTAATAGGGGTATTACTTTCGGTGTAGCTGAAATGACGAGCCATTAAAATGTATCGAGGGTTTACTACCCACACCGCTAGTTAGTGGGGGTAGGGGAGGATAGCTTGCTTAACCCCCCCCCCCCTTTCACACACACCTGTGCTTGAGCTTACTTTACTTTTGGCTCGGAGCGAGAACGGTTGTTTCCTCTCTCTCTCCTCACCTATTTTGGACTGCCATTAATTTTTATCTTTTTACTTACTTTTTCTTATACTTGTAAATATATTTCTGGGCCCGAACCTGTGCCGCCCAGTGAATAAGCTCCATTTAGCACTTATTCTTAGGTAATTTACTGCTAAATATACCAGAGAAAAAATGTAAAAGAGTGCTAGGTTAACTAGCTCGCTCACCTATTGGTGTCGGTATAAAATTGGGCGTATAATCCAGAGGTCCCGCACTATTTAGATTCATCCACGACAGAAACCCCAATAGAGGAGAGCCGTTCAACCTCACTCGGTACTACTAACACTGCATCCGCTCAGAACCCAACTCCTTTTAGCACGTCTTGTGTGTAACCCGCTTTTTTGTTGTGCTCTCGTTTTTCCACTTATTTTCATTGGATTATGGCTTCTTCGTCGGTTTCCCTGGAGACACCCTCTAAGTTAAGTACCAAGCTTGGTTTTGCTGTGTTTTGAGCAACCTAGATCGTTTAATATTTGAATTATAGGAGTTTATTCTCTTCGTTCATATCGATCTTGCTTGATTCCACTTACAGTTGGTACTCCTGTTTTGAGAGCTTTTAGTTTCACTCGCGGTGTTACTATATGTATTATTTTTATTATTTTTATTATTAAATTTTATTTGTTATTGTGGATATTCATTATTTAGCGTTTAGAACCCTCGTGGTTCACTTTTTGGGCCGATATCATTTATGTGGTATCATGTAGTCCCATGTAGCTATGAATAAAGTGCAGTCTCTACCTAGCACCCAAGCCATCAAGACCTGTCTTTTGATCACTGCAACCTCTTGCATATTATATCATGGTGGCAGCGTGGTAACGCAACCCACGCCATTCCATCAACAAACCCGGACCATAGAGACACTTTACATACCTCTCCTGTCCGTAATAACTGAGAAGAGGACTCATAATCAGCCCAAGTTTATTACCAGCGGCCGCAGATGACGCCATTTTCACCCAACGGCAACTGAACAAAGACTGTCATACCGGCCCAGATAACAACCGTACATAACTTATATCGTCAGAATATGGCATAGAATGGACATTAGTGCACCGTGATTACAGTGAGAATAGTGAAGAAAGTTGTGAATAGATTACTTACAAGTATTTTGGCCATTGTTATCCGCGCACTACTTCACAAAATGAGCCAAACAACGACGTACATTCAGCAGTGTAAACAAAACTGAAAACCGTGCCGACTACCAGTGACAAATTTTTGTAGTGATTTCCATACTCTTATTATATGTCTCTTTTTGTGAACCGTAAACTGTGTTATTAATCCAATCACTATCTATCTATTGTGTAACACTCGAAACCAAATCCAATCATGGCCCAGCCTAAATGCCCAAGTATGGACTGGGCTCACCAGCCCCTGGCCGAGTCATTTCGTGCATTCAAGGCGCGCATGAACTTATACCTCGAAGACCAGGAAGTCACAGACCCGGGCAAGCAAGCAACTAAAATTAAAATTGCCCTCGGCGATGAGGGCATGAGGCGTATCTTGGCGAGCGGCCTCACTGAACAGGAGCAACGTGTGCCGCAGAACATATGGAGGCTTATTGAAAGTGAGGTTGATGCAACGGTCAAAATAAATTTCCGAGTTCACCGCCTCGAATTTGCAAATACCAAACAGAAACCTGCTGAAACAATCAGTCAATTCCTGGCCAGACTCCGTGAAAAAGCGACAAAGTGCGAGTTTGAAGACAGAGAACTCAACGAACGACTTATCGAAATGACCATACTACGAACACAATTCGAAGAATTTCGGAAAGAACTCCTAACTAAACCGAAGGGCTATGCTGTGAGCAACGTTCTAGAGAGAGGTCGGGAATACGAGGCCATTGCGGCCTCCACGGCATCATTACGCTCCATACAGATGAGCTCTGAGAACACAAGTACAAGCCATACCAACGTGGATGCAATTCGAAGGGAAAGCAACGAGCCACGGAACAAACTACAAACCACGGACAACCCCTGCTGGAACTGTGGGCTTAGCCATCCCATAAGGTCATGCCCCGCTTACAATGACAGATGCAGTGGTTGTGGCATCAAGGGGCACTGGAAAAAGATGTGCCGCAAAACTGATGGAGGCAGAACAATGCCAGGAGACAACATGCAGCAGACACAACGTCAGAGCAAGACAAGAGGGCGCTCCTACCGACGGCCGAATCGGGCTCCTAACCACAGGCAACACGAAGTCATGGTTAATGGAAACCCTAATCTTGATGAAGAAACAGATTATATGCCAAACTTCGACATGATAACGATATCTGACATAGGAGTGGCACTGAAACGAGAAGCATTCTCAAAGCTCATGGTCAAGCATGAAAACCCCCCAGCCTATGGGCCCCTGAAACTCAAAATCGACACAGGTTCCGGTGGCAATACGCTGCCCTTGCGGACATACAAGCAAATGTTTGGTGATGCACCCACCAGCCTCGTACTATCCCCAGAACCATCAGTAAGACTAACATCATACAGTGGCGACAATATTCCCTGCCTAGGGTCACTAGTGCTCAGCGTCCGCAAACTCAGCAACCCAGCATTCTCGCAAGAAAAGTTCTTCGTGGTTGATGTGTCTGGTCCAGCCATACTTGGCCTTCCCTCATGCCAAAAACTCGGTATTGTGGATATCAATGTCAACGACGTTACTGGAATACCTGAGCAACCAAGCCAACAAGGCCCTATTAGGTCAGTCGAACAACTAAAAGCACAATTCCCAGCACAGTTTGACTGTATCGGCAAACTAAAAGAGCCCGCGATGCTCCACCTCAAGGATGACGCGATACCTTTCTGTGATCCGCCCCGTAAGGTGAGTATCCACCTGAAGCCCGAGCTTGACACTATGGAGAAAGAGGGGGTTATCAGACGCGTAACGGCACACACAGACTGGTGTAGCAGCCTTGTGTATGTCACAAAACCCGATGGAAGCCTACGGATCTGCCTAGACCCCAAGCGGCTCAACCAAAACCTCAAAAGATGTCCCCACAAGATTCCCACTCTAGAAGAGATCAACCCGGTATTCTCCAAAGCGAAAGTGTTCTCCAAGCTAGACGCCAAAGCAGGCTACTGGAGTATACCGCTACACGAGGACTCACAACTACTGACAACGTTCCGAACACCACACGGCCGGTATTGTTGGACAAGGCTACCATTCGGGCTGAATGTAAGCCAGGACATATTTCAAGCCAGGATGGACTCCATCATCGAGAATCTCCCAGGTGTTGTTGGCATCGCTGATGACGTGGCAATATGTGGGAAAGACCAGTCGGAACACGACAAAAACCTGATGGGGTTCATGCAGCGTGCAGCCCAACACGGACTCAGCCTAAACTCGAAGAAATGCTCCATTTCAAAACCAGAAATCGAGTTTTTCGGAACACGCTATACCAGCAAGGGCATGATGCCAGACCCGTCAAAGGTACACGACCTGCATAGCATGCCGTCACCCTCCAATAAAGAGGAACTACAGAGATTTCTGGGAGTAATGACTTACCTCAGCCCCTATGTACCACATTACTCAGCTCAGTCACAAAGACTTCGAGATCTGATCAAGGAAGATGTGCCCTTCCAATGGGAAGAAAACCATGAATCCACCTATCAACAACTGAAACGCCAAATAGCACCATCAAGCACGCTGTCTTACTATGACCCAACTCGACCCGTGACTCTTGAAGTCGATGCATCACAAAAAGGCCTCGGGGCGGCCCTCATCCAAGACGGGAAGGTAATAGCCTTCGCCAGCAAAGCCCTGACACCAACGCAGGCAAATTACAGCAATATCGAGCGAGAGGCCCTTAGACTAGTACACGGTGTGCAACGATTTCATACCTACCTATACGGAAGAGACTTCGAAGCTGTCACTGACCACAAACCCCTCGTTAATATCTGGGAGAAGCCACTTATCAGTGCCCCACCTAGACTACAACGTCTCTTCTTGAAACTGCAGGGGTATGACATGAGGGTCAAGTACAAGGAAGGACGAACCCTTGTACTCTCCGATGCCCTATCACGCCTTCCTAACCCACAAAATGACAAGGAAATCCCTTTGGATACACGAGTGGACGGTCTGGAACTAGATGACATCGACGTGATATCAGTTGCACTCATAAAATTTGGTCCCCAGATTTTGGAAGAGGTCCGCCATAGGTCTGACACCGACCCAGTGCTGCGCACTCTCAAGCATACTATCATCGAGGGTTGGCCTACCTCAGTAAAAGGCTGTCACCCCGATATCCGCCAGTTTTTCTCATACAGAGAATGCCTTGCCGTGGAAGACGGAGTCATATTCAAAGGGCGACAAGTTATCATCCCCAAAGAGGTCAGAGGCCGGATATTGGACCAGCTCCACCGGTCCCACCAAGGGATCACAAAAACACAAGCCCTGGCACGGGAGTGTGTATTCTGGCCCAACATTGCAAAGGATATAGAGGACAAGGTCAGGGCATGTGACATATGCCAGAAGTATCAGCCCCAGCAAAGTCCTAGTGAAACCACGCATCATGACATTCCCCCAATGCCCTGGTTCAAAGTCGCTTCGGACATCTTCCAAATTGGCCACAAGACATATCTGATCACAACTGATTATTTCACAAAATTCCCGATAGTCACCGAACTAAAAAACCTGTCATCTGAAAGTGTGGCCAACCACCTCAAATTCCTGTGTTCGCTGTTCGGATGCCCCAAAACCCTGGTCTCAGACAACGGACCTCAATACACGGGAGCAGCCATGAGGGACTTCACAAAAGCCTGGGGTATTGAGCACATCACATCAAGCCCACATTACCCTCAGTCCAATGGCCTCGCGGAGCGCGCAGTTGGAACATGCAAGGCGATTATCAAAAAATGCCTTGAGACAGGCGGTGATATGCATACTGCATTACTCCACTTACGGGCCACCCCGATCGACAATAAGACAACCAGCCCCGCAGAGCTCATGTTTGGTCGCAATGTGACCACTGACCTACCAGGCAGATACGAACCACATCTCGCACACATCACGACCCGCAACCACCTCCAGGACCGCCTAGGACCAAATCGGACACAACGGCTCTTCACAGACCTCCAACCCGAACAACCAGTCCGAATATTCGACAAGGCCTGCCACACATGGGTGCCAGGCAGAGTGGTACGTAAGTCAGAAGAACCCCAATCATACATTGTGGAAGCCCAAAACGGAGCGTGCCTCAGGAGGAACCGGTCCCACATCCGTCCGACACCGCTCGCGACAAACACAGAACCGCCCAACGCCCGGCAGCAGGCTCCAACACCATCAGCACAGCCTCCACCACGACCCGCCGATATTTCGCTGCCGCCACCTAGTGAGACCGAAATAACCCACCAAAGACCCGCAACTAGTGATAACACTACAGACCCGACAGCGGTGTATACCAAGTCAGGCCGGCTGGTGAAAACCCCATCCAGATATATTGAAAGTAACGCGGTCACATACCGTAAATTCCCATAAAGTGTTAAGTTAAATAATAATATACAACTCCCCCCCCCCCCTTGTTTCATGACCGAAAATTCTGAGAGGTCGTTACCAGAGTTTGAAACTCAAGAAAAGTTATCAGTCTCAGGACTGATAAGTGATTCAGAATAATGAATTTTATTTGAAAATTTACGAGTCTCGGACTGGAGAACAGGCTCCATTTCGAACACTCGTTACATGTGTATCAGGTTTCCATTTTGTTTTAATATATTTTGGGTGTTGTTGTTCTTTGCATCAAAAAAAAAAAAAAAATTATAATTTGCCATTTATTTTCATATTTATGACTGCCCTGCTGTAACCAACACTATTCTGACCAATCTGCAAAGATAATAGCTGTTATGTTTATATTATTATCCACAATCACAAATTGTACTATGCATGTTTATTATGAAGGGATGAAAACAATGGAATACGTTTGAATATGGAACTTTCATCGTTTATTTCTTTGTACTTATATGCCAGATTAGGTATTATGTGTAATCAATTCTTTGTATGTGATAAGGGGGATGTGGTATCATGTAGTCCCATGTAGCTATGAATAAAGGGCAGTCTCTACCTAGCACCCAAGCCATCAAGACCTGTCTTTTGATCACTGCAACCTCTTGCATATTATATCAATTTATGTATCGTTATGGCTGCCGACCTTCGTTGCTAGGCGGCAATGTTATTTTTTAAGCCATCAGGTGTGTCTTTTGTGATTTAATTATTATTATGTTGCATGCCTTGCCCAAAAATTTTTATGTGTTTATTTTATATTATCAACGCTATCACTATTATAATGAATATTGTGCTATTACTCCGTTTGATCTGTTTGGTTGGGGATCGTCAGTTGGTAGCCCTGCTGCTCCGTATCACGTGATCCTCCCCCATGCTCCCCCTCTCGCTAGGTGGGCGGCTAGGCTTCTCTCCCCCCCTCCCCTAGGGGACCGTTGCCTTCCCTCCTTTTAGAGGGGGTAGTTCAGTGTTTATGGACTTTGTCCTCCGGGTGTCCCGGCGGGTTCGTCTCTGTCTAGTCTGGTTGGCCACCGGTCAACAGAGTTGGATCCCGGTGCACCCTATTTTATATTCACTTATCACACTGGTTTATGTTATATGAAACCCTCTGGGTTCGGTTGGCGGTTCTTATCTACAGTTCCGTCCCCCTATTAATTTATAACAGTTCCTATGATTATATATAATGATTATATGACAGATCACTATCCCGGAGTTCCTATACGAATTGGTTTTGGATACTTTTATTTCCCGGCCCGGGGCTTAGCCTCGCCCCGGGAAATCAGACACCATGTGTCTTAATTTCTTGTTGTTGCATCCTTTTTTATGCTCCCGGCTCGACCGGAATGGATGGCTATACTTTAGTCTTAAGCTAGACTTATGTTTAGGCCCGGGTCCTCCGGACCCGCCCCTACTTAAGAATATTACAGTTAAGCTCTAATCTTGTGTTAGGCTTATGTTAGGCCCGGGTCCTCCGGACCCGCCCCTACTTAAGAGAATTACAGTTTCTCATATACTATTCTTTTTATAGATGGTGCATTGTCAGACGACGGCCTGTGCAGCTGTTCTACATCAGCCCTGCGGCCATACCGTCTGTCGGTCTCACGCCCTCTGCGGAGTGCAGCTGGAGGATGTCGTGGTATGGCACCCGGATAACTGTGTGGTCTGTTTTGACCTCGTTACCACCCTTGGATCTGACTCGGTGAGTCCCGTTGGCTATGTTGCCTTCTTATTTATCTTACCTTTTTTGGCATACATACACTATTTAGTAAGATATCTATGGTCTTGAAGGACCACTGGGAGTCTTCCCTTTTTAATTCCCACTATTATTTCAGGCATCCCCGGAGCAAAAGTCTGCGGCTCGGGCCACACTGAAAGTGTGGGTTGGTGGTTTTGCCCGGAACGTGAAGTCCAAGCGGCCGTACGTCCTCTCCGAGGACTACTGTTCCTTGATTTACCCCAACGCCAAGTCTTCAGCCGCTGTGGCTAGGCATGTTGCAGCTCCCATCATTGCCCACATTGATGCCACCATAGCGGGGTTCATTGATCCAGAGCAGGATCCGTCGGACGCCCCCGGGGATCTAGAAGACAATGTTGCCTCCATGAACCTTGACGTGGAACCCATGTTATTGGATGATCCAGATACAGGTAGGGTGGTAAGTGAGGCAGGTGTTTCCGGCGCTGAGATTCCTATCCTCAGCCCCTCTCTTTCTTCTTCATCTGATCGCTCTTCCTTTCATGGTTTTTCTGGGGACCGTGATTCGTCCCAACGATCACACTCGGTTCCCCCCAAGAATAAGTCTAGAACCTTACCTAAAGCTCATAAGCCTCATAAGGCTTCTCATGGTTCTAAGCAGAATACAAACCTGTCATCTAAGGCTTCTGGCTCCTCCTCTAAGTCTCGCGACCCGGGAGTTCATTCCGCCACTCCGGCTGCTAGCCCGGGCCTTTCCGAATCAGCCATGCTTCGCATCGTGTCGGAGATGCAGGCTAAGTTGGTATCAGAGATGCAGTCTAAGATGGACACGATGTTCTCTAACATCGGTCAGAGACTTGGGGCATTAGAGCAAGGTGCTCCGGAGCGAGTCCAAAGCTCTCTCATCCCGGATGCCTCTAAGCTCCCGCCGTTTGCCAAGAATAACCCTTGGCGTATGGCTCTTCATTCCCCGTTCTCAGACGGAATGTTAACTTTGGAGGGTCTTGGCACTCGTCCCCTAGAGGACTTTGAATTCTTTCCTCCTGGTCTGGCATTTCCATTTCATGGTTATGCCAGGCTTACCGAGGAAGCTTTGGTTCGGTTAGACAAGGTCCCCAAAGAGACAGTCATCTTTCCTAAAGAGCAAGCCCAATCTGTGTGGGCCAGATTCCTGAATGACATCGGCTGCACCAACACCATGTTGACGCCTTATAAGAGCTCCTTCACAATGTTCTTAATGGACAAAAACACCGTGACTCCATGTGTCAATAAGGTAGCAGAGCTTGCCTTCCAATATGCTCTGGAGGAGAAGCCCTTGCCTCCCATCCGAGAGGTGGATCCAATCTCCCTTCTTCTTCCTTCAGGCATTGAGTGTTGGGACAACGTCCATACCACTTTTACCTCTGGCAAGCTAGCAGCAGACTGTGCTTCAGTAATGTTTAGTGAGCGGCTTCCCCGTCTCCCGGAATCCCTCATTAAACAGGAGTATGATTCCCGCCTACGCGTTGGCCGTACTCTGAACTTGGCCACTTCCACGGAGTCGATAGCCTTGACTTACGATACTGAGAGTATTTTTAAGTCTCTCAACAAGGCTACGTTGCAGTCATTATACTATGACCTGTATGACTTCGCTACTGCTAAACGCAGGTGTCGCAAACATGTCCTGGCAGAGGCGACTATTAGGCATGAACCTAATAAGCTTATCCGGTCCTCCTGTTGGGGTCCAAATCTCTTCCCTGAGGTTCTTGTAGAGGAAGTCTTGGCGGAGGCCACTAGAGTCAACCAGAGCCTTAAAGCCCGTTGGGGTTTGACTCCTAAACGTAAATATGACCCTGCAAATTACCAAGCCCGGGGTAGGAAGAAGCTCCGTCCATATACCTCCACCCAGTTCAGGCAACAGCAGAGTGGTTCGTCCAATTTCCGGCTGCCTCTTCCCCCATCTCCTGTTGCCCCTGCACAGCCTTCCACCTCTCAGGCTCCTTCGGACGACTATGTCACCGTTCTGCTCCCTAAGAGCCAGCTTTCCGGTGCCTCCGCCACTTCTCCTGCCTTTAACCAGTCTTATGAGGCTCATAGCTCTTCCCAGAGTTATGGTAGAGGTAGAGGCTACCACCGTGGTTCTAACCAGAACAAAGGCAGGGGAAGAGCTTTTCGCAGGGGAAAGAACTTCCGAGGCGGACGTGGAGGCAACTCCTCAAACCAATACTGAGGTGCAGCAGGTAGGGGGGAGGCTCTATGCCTTCCGCAACAAATGGAGGTTCAGTCCCTGGGCTTTCAGTATCATCTCCAAGGGACTGGGGTGGAGTTGGATTCAAGGACCTCCTCCTCCGAACAAATTTCATCAACATTCCACTCCGGACCTGGTCGAATTTGTCCAGGATCTTTTACAAAAGAACGCCATACAAGAAACGAAACACCTGAAGTTTCAAGGTCGGCTGTTCAGTGTCCCGAAGAAGGATTCAGACAAGAGAAGAGTGATTCTAGACCTATCCCTTCTCAACTTGTCCATTCAATGCGACAAGTTTCGAATGCTTACCGTCTCGCAGGTGCGGACCTTACTTCCCCGTGGGGCCGTCACCACCTCTATCGATCTTACAGACGCCTATTATCACGTCCCGATAGCGAGACACTTCCGTCCGTATCTAGGCTTTCGCTTAGGGGACAAAAGTTACTCCTTCAAGGTGATGCCTTTCGGGCTCAACATCGCCCCAAGGATCTTCACAAAGTTAGCAGAAGTCGCTGTTCAGGAACTCAGAAATCAAGGGATTCAAGTAGTAGCCTATCTGGACGACTGGCTCATTTGGTCAGACATATCCCAAAATTGCCTAAAAGCCACTCACAAAGTCATCCATAATCTTCAATCTCTAGGCTTCCAGATCAACTTCAAGAAGTCCTGTCTTCTTCCAAAATCGAAGTTCCAATGGCTCGGCCTGCAATGGGATCTTATATCTCATACTCTGTGTCTTCCCAAACCCAAGAGGTTAGAGATTGCAAGGAACACCAAACGCTTTCTCAAAGACAAAGTAAGTTCCAGACGACTCCAAGAGAGGATTCTGGGGTCCCTTCAGTTTGCCTCAGTGACGGATCTTCTTCTGAAGGCAAAATTGAAAGATATCAATCGTGTCTGGCGTTCGAGGGCGAACCGGAAGCTCCGGGACAGGAAAGTCCGCCTTCCTCCCATTCTACGGGAAAGACTTCTTCCTTGGACAAGAGCAAACAGTCTGTCAAAGTCAGTTCCCCTTCGATTTCCGCCTCCGAAGTTAATCATTCACACGGACGCATCCTTATCAGGTTGGGGCGGCTATTCTCAGCTCAGGAAAGTTCAAGGTCTTTGGTCCCCCTTGTTCCGCCAATTTCACATCAATGTGCTGGAGGCCATGGCAGTTCTTCTAACCCTGAAACGTCTCGCTCTTCCCAAGAGACAACACCTTCGTCTGGTCCTCGACAGCGAAGTGGTGGCCCGCTGCCTCAACAGAGGCGGGTCAAAGTCAGGGCCTCTGAACCATGTTCTAGTAGCCATATTCTCCCTAGCAGCCTTGAACCGTTGGCATCTTTCAGCTGTCCACCTGGCGGGAGTCCGGAATGTAGTGGCAGACGCCCTGTCCCGGACCTCCCCTCTAGAATCGGAATGGTCACTCGATCTAAAGTCATTTCGGTGGATTCTCTCTCAGGTTCCCGGTCTCCAAGTGGACCTCTTCGCCACGGAGTCCAACCACAAATTGAGAGTATATGTGGCTCCCAATCTAGACCCTCAGGCTTACGCCACAGACGCCATGTCTCAGAATTGGGACATCTGGGAAAAGATTTATCTCTTTCCCCCGGTGAATCTTTTGCTGAAAGTTCTAGACAAGCTGAGATCCTTCAAGGGACAAGTAGCCTTGGTCGCACCCAACTGGCCCAAGAGCAACTGGTATCCTCTCCTGCGAGAGTTGAGACTATACCCTCACCCGATACCCAATCCGGTTCTGTCTCAGATAGTACAAACACGCGTTGTGTACGCTTCCTCAAACATTCAGAGCACCCTAACTTTATGGACTTTATGAAGTTTGCGGCCATGCATGGTGCCAATATTGATCCTCAAAACACCCTGTTCCTAGAATCGGATAAACGGGATTCCACCATCCTCCAGTATGACTCTGCAGTTAAAAAGTTGGCAAAATTTTTGATAGACTCAGACGTGAACTGTATGAACTTGAACCTTACAGTCACTTTCTTTAGATCTTTATTAGAATCAGGTCTGGCAGCCAATACTATCACCACTATTAAATCTGCTTTGAAAAAGATCTTCCTAGTGGGTTTTAACATAGACTTAACCGACTCTTTGTTAGCTTCAATTCCGAAAGCCTGTGCCAGACTGAAACCGGTTACTCGTCCTACCCCGGTGACCTGGTTCCTTAATGATGTACTCAAATTGGCTTCTGATACCCTTAACAGTTCTTGCGATTACATTCCCCTTCTCAGGAAAACACTTTTCCTGGTGAGCTTGGCTTCCGGGGCAAGAATTTCTGAACTGGCAGCCTTGTCGAGAGACCCGGGTCATATTGAGTTCCTGCCTTCGGGAGAGGTCCTTCTTTCACCTAACAAATTCTTTTTGGCTAAGAACGAAGACCCTCAGAACAGATGGTCCTCCTGGAAAATTGTTCCCCTCACGCAAGACCCGTCTCTGTGCCCTGTTACTACTCTTAGGTCTTATTTATCCCGGACCTCCTCTAACTCCTCGGGGCCTCTATTCGTTAGAGAACAAGGCGGTACCATTACTATTAAAGGGATCAGGCAACAAATTTTGTATTTTATTAAACAAGCTAGCCCTGACTCTTTTCCTCTTGCACATGATATCAGAGCGGTTGCTACTTCGGTGAACTTTTTTCACCACATGAATTTTACGGACCTTTCCAGGTATACAGGGTGGAAATCACCGTCAGTGTTCAAGAAACACTACCTTAAACATTTGGAAGCCCTAAAATTTTCTACAGTAGCTGCAGGGAGCGTAGTTACTCCCAGGTAACTCACAGGTTAATGCCTTGTCTCTTTATCTCTCCCTCTTACCTGCCTCATTTATACCCTATTGTATTCGTTGGTCTCGCACCTGAATACTGTTATTATATTTGTAAATTTTTAAAACTCCTGAGTATCTGTATATATTATCACTCACGGCATTATTATACCTACCTTATTTGTCAATTGTCTACCAAGTGGATTTATGTTCATATTTAAGATACCCTTATAATTGTTTTTTGGTACTCATCTCTGATTAAAGCATCCTGTATTTCCCTTATGCTTATGTTTTTTCCTTTACTTTGCAAGTTTGGTGACATTTCTCTTGTATAGATTCACTGGGCGGCACAGGTTCGGGCCCAGAAAAGGGATTTTGACGTAGGAAAAATCTATTTCTGGGCGAGGGACCTGTGCCGCCCAGTGAACCCTCCCAGCTCCTCTCCCTTGGAGTCCCCAAACTTTGGGTGCTAAGGAGTTGGGTTCTGAGCGGATGCAGTGTTAGTAGTACCGAGTGAGGTTGAACGGCTCTCCTCTATTGGGGTTTCTGTCGTGGATGAATCTAAATAGTGCGGGACCTCTGGATTATACGCCCAATTTTATACCGACACCAATAGGTGAGCGAGCTAGTTAACCTAGCACTCCTTTACATTTTTTCTCTGGTATATTTAGCAGTAAATTACCTAAGAATAAGTGCTAAATGGAGCTTATTCACTGGGCGGCACAGGTCCCTCGCCCAGAAATAGATTTTTCCTACGTCAAAATCCCTTATATAAACATTCTTAATGTTTATGTATATATATGTGTATAGAAATGTAGTAAGTTTTCTTTTCAGTGTTTGTGCTGTGTGTGTGTGATATACGACAACGACACTTGCTTAGTAGCAAGGCCAGCACAGTTCCACTTCGTGGGGAATGGCCTCTCCCTCTCTGGTCCATCGGTCTTCCCGTCTGAATATATCCGTTAACTTGGCCGCCGCAGGGGCATCGTCATCGCCTGGACCCTCTTCATTCATCTAATATCTTCGCTTTTCCTCTTTTCCTATGAGAAACTTGGATTCTGAGCGAAGGGAATGTGGCCTTTTAAGATTGACTACGGTCTCTCTCTACTCGAGGTCGTTCACCTTTACTACAACTACGTACTATTACGGAAGCTCCTTTCCCGTTACGGGTTAGGTTGCTATTCCGTTTGTTTGTCTCAATTATTTTTAGTGAAATCTAATTGTATTTTAACTTTTTCAGCTTTCTCCGTGGGGAACACTTTCCTTCGGGGGGTCAGTGGTTCTCACTATTAGTGAATATTCTTAGATGATTTAGATAATTAATTCTGTTATAATTCTGGTTTTTTTTTATTACAGTTACTCCGCCCCCCTTCTCCCATGGATGTCATTTGGGGAAGGTGGGCATATACTATACTGTATTCTTATTTTTTGTTTTTCCCTCGGGGCTCCTCTTCGGAGTTCCTCCCTAGGGAATTTCTGTTAAAATAATTATTTAATTTTATTTTCCCAGTTAACTATGCAGCTTTTCTTCGTTCGACTAAAGAGTGCCAACGAAGCAGAGCTGTCCTGTTCATGCCTGGGGAATCTGCTGTCGCTGCCGTCCCTCAGAGGACGTCGTCATGGGCATTATCCCTTCTCTTGGAAGTACTCCCGTGACAACATGCCAGCACTTCAGATCATCTTAGAATGCTAAAGGAGGTTCGCCTCCAGGGGTTGGACAACTTCCCTTCCGAGGGAGGTTTCCTCCCCAGGTGTGAGGTTTTCTCCCTTCAGAGGGAGAACTTCCCATACCTTAGTAAATTCATTCGACTACTGTTGCTGCCCTTCGGCCAGACTTTTCTCCCCCCTTGCTGAGTTTCTCTTCCTTCAGGGGAGGAGCACAGTCTTGGCAAGTCTCTTCTACGAAGTGTTCACCTCTCTCGTTCGCGAGAGAGGCCACTCACAGAGACTCCTCTTCGGAGGATCGTTCCTGCTAAGGTCAGCTTGCTGATCCACCGGCCCTATGGGGCGTCACCACGAGTGTCTTCAGGTCTCTTCTACAAAGTGTCACCTCTCTCGTTCGCGAGAGAGGCCACTCATAGAGATTCCTCTTCGGAGGATTGCTACTGATAAGGTCAGCTTGATGATCCAACGACCCTAAGGGGCGTCATCACGAGTGTCTTCAAGTCTCTTCTACGAAGTAGTCACCTCTCTCATTCGCGGGAGAGGCCTCTCTTAGAGACTTCTCCTCGGAGGATCATGCAGACCTTCCAGTGGCCTCAACCTTGTGCTGCAACGTGGTCCTTTGGACTTCGGTCCTGGACTCTAACACGGACCTTTTACGGTCCCATCGGTGGATGCTGGCCCTTCCAAAGGGCACATCCCAGTTCCTGATCGTCCTGCCAGCTGACCTACCCATCTACCAGCGCAACCTTGTGCGGCAACGAAGGACTTCGGTCCTGGACTCTAAAGCAGACCTGCTTACGGTCCTCATCGGGGGATGCCCGCCCTTTTTTAAAAAGGGCACATCCCAGTTCCTGATCATCCTGCCAGCTGACCCTTTAACCTACTAGCGTGTGAAGCGCGCGCTCGCTGATCTTACGCGCACAAGCGCCGCCAATCTTCTTACGCACGCAAGCGCCGGCGATCTTACGCGCGCAAGCGCTGATGATCATCCGCGTGTGGGTACCGATGGTTTCCTGCGCCTGCACCACTACCTTCGCGCGCGTGCGCTCGCTGATCTTCTTACGCGCGCAAGGGCTGACGATCTTCTTACGTGCGCAAGCGTGGACGATCTTACGCACTCAAGCGCCGACGATCTTCCGCGCACGCACTGTTACCGTCGCGTGCACGCTCGCCGATCTTCTTACGCGCGCAAGCGCCGATGATCTTCATATGCGCGCGCAAGCGCCGACGATCTTTCCTGCGTGCGGGTACCGATAGTCTTCCGCGCATGCGCGCGCCGATAGTCTTCCATGCGCGCACGCGCCGTCGGGCTCCCGCGCGCGCGTCGAGTATTTTCCACGCGTACTAGCGCCAACAAGTGCACTAGTGGAAACAAGCACCCAAGTGCCAACAAGCGCGCAAGCGCCAATGCTCCTGTGCACGCTTCATAGTCTGGCATGCGCGCGCAGCAACAGTTCCGCGCGCACGGTTGACTTTCTCCCCTGCGCGAGCACCTGAGGTCTCCCGCATGCACACCAACAGTATTACGCGTGCGTGCCGACTTTCTTCTGCGCGCGGCCGCCGATGGTATCCTGCACGTGCGCCAATAGTCTACCGTGCAAGCGCATCGACGGCTTTATGCACGGGCGCGCTCCGACGGCCTTCGCGTGTGCGCGCTCCAATAATCTTGAGTGCAAGCACACAGCCTTCCGTGCGCTCCGACGGTCTTCAACGTGCGGGTGCCGATGGTCTTCCGCACGCACGCGCCAACAATCTCAACGTAGTACTCTCATGCACGCGCCAATGCTCCCACTCTAGCGCAACCAATCACACGCTTCGGTGCATTCTAGTGAGAATCCACAAACTACACAGTGCCTTATGGCGCGCCAGCAATCTTCCTCACTTTACTGCGCCCTCCTGCGCAGTTACGGTCCCCGGATTCATACGCCAGCTCTTGCCAAAGAGTCAAGGCTCGCAGATCCAATGCACCAGCTCTTGTCTAAGAACCAGCGCTTGCCTTGCTCTGCAGGAAGATATTAAACACCAGCACCATCCTGTGTGCCATCGCTCCAGACTCACCTACACTCGCGCAGTTGTCAGTAAAAAGGAGTAATATGTTTTGGACAGGTCACCATTGCCCCATTCCTCCCCGCAAGCACATAAACATTACCACCGGGAAAAGAGGACTAAGGCTCCGCAGAGGATTCAAGATCCCGAAGATTCCATCCTACAAGGAAATCGAATCGGGGAATCCTTGGTCCCTATCTCTTCTAAAGTTTATTTTTTCCTTGACAGACCAGCAGCAGCAAACAGGAAAGCACAACAGACTGATCTTTAGATCACTGTTTACTGATGGCCACTTCACAGTTTACTGATCGCTAGGTGGCCGATCATCAGATCGCCAATTGCTAGCTCAATGCTGATCTGTGACCTCTAGTCCCTCCAATGACTAATGATCTCCAATTGCTAGCATTTCCAATCATCGATTGCTAGTCAATAACCAGTCATCAGCTTGCTGATCACTAGATCACCAATGGGCAGCTCATCCTTCTTCGATCATTGAACTCAGCTCGCTGATCTCTGACCAGCCCATCTTCAGCTTGCTCATCTCTGACCAAACAGGGGGAATCATAATCACCTGGCTGTTCTCGAATTCACCATCGGTGCACAGACCACCGATTCATGGTCATCTGTTATTTGCCAGCAGTTCGTGACTCGAACTTACTAGTCAACCGCTTCTTGTAGTTCCTAGATCAGAAGTTATACAACATACTTCTCGCTACTGGCCGTTTGCCATCATCCTTAAAATGAGAAGTCTGGTAATTATTGTAAGGCAGATAACTTTCTTGATATGAGAAGATTGATGAGTTATTGTAGGGCATAAAAGCTTCCTAGAGATGAGAAGATTCAGGATTATTTAGAAGCAGAATAAGTTGTTCTAGATGAAAAGATTGATAAATATTTTGAGGCACAATAAATAAGAAATTAATAAGTATTGTTAGGCTGAATAACATGCTTGAGGTAAAAAATGTTGATAACTATTGAGGCAAAATAACTGTAGCTAAGATTATTTTGATGCAGAAAATTTGTTTACGGTGAAAGAATTGATGATTATTGTGAGGCAAAATAAAATGCTGGAAATGAGAGGGGTAACTAGTGAGGTACAACAACTTCTCTGAGGTGAGAAGATTGACAACTATTGTGAACCAGACTAAATTACTGGTGATGAAAAGGTTACACTATTTTGAGGCAAAATAACTTGCATGAGGTAAAAATATTGATAATTATTTAAAGAAAGAATAACCTTATTGAGAGACAAATTATAACCATTGTGAGGCAGAATAACTTATTTATGGGTAGATTCTTAATTATTTTGAGGTAAAATAACTAACTATCTTGCAGTGAGTAGATTGATAAAAATTTTGAGAAAATTAACATGTTCGAGTTAAGAAGCATGATAATTATTATCCGGCAGAATAACTTAAAGTGAAGATCAATAGATATTATAAGGTGAAATAATTTGCTTCAGATGAGAATACCGATAACTTATACAATGTAGAATAGCTTGCCTAATACTGCGAGACTGAATGACTTGATTATGGGAAGGTAATTTTGTGTGGCAAAATAGTATGCCTGAAGAGAGATTATTAATAATCATAGTGAGGCAAAGCAACTTGATTGATGTAAGAATATTGATGATCATTTTAAAGCAGAATAGTTGCTTGAGGTGAAAACATTGACAATTATCTCTAAATTGAATCATTTGGAGGAGATATGAAAATGATAATTATTGTGAGGCAGAATAGATTGATTGACGTGAGAAGATTGATATCTATTTGAGATAGAATAACTATCTTGAAATGAGAAGATTGTTAACTATTTTATGCAGAACCATTTGCTTCAAATGAAAATATTGATAACTATCATAATGTAGAACATCTTGTTTAAGGTGAAAAAAATTGAAAGCAATTGTAAGGCAGAATAACTTGCACGGGCTAAGAAGATTGATGCCTGTTTTGGGAAGAATAACGTGTTTGAATGGAGACATTATTATTATCATTATTATTATTATTATTATTATTATTATTATTATTATTATTATTATTATTATTATTATTACTTGCTAAGCTACAACCCTAGTTGGACAAGCAAGATGCTATAAGCCCAAGGACTCCAAAAGGGAAAATAGCCCAGTGAGGAAAGGAAATAAACTACAAAAGAAGTAATTAACAATTAAGAACATTAGTATGAATCATCATCATCATCTCTTATGCCTAATGACGGAAAGGGCCTCGGTTAGATTTCGCCAGTCATCTCTTATTATTATTATTATTATTATTATTATTATTATTATTATTATTATTTGCTAAGCTACAACCTTAGATGGAAAAGCATAATACTATAAGCCCAGGGGCTCCAACAGGGAAAATAGGTCAGTGAGGAAAGGAAACAAAGTAAAAGAAAATATTTTCAGAATAGCAACAAAATGAAAATAATTATCTCTTATATAAACTATAAAAACTTTAACAAACCAAGAGGAAAAAATAAGATAGAATAATGTGCCCAAGTGTACCCTCAAGCAAAAGAACTCTAACCCTAAAGACAGTGGAAGACCATGGTACAGAGGCTATGGCAGTACCCAAGATTAGAGAACAATGGGTTGATTTTGGAGTGTCCTTCTCCTAGAAGAGCTGCCTATCATAGTTAAAAGAGTCTCTTCTACCCTTACAAAGAGAAAAGTTGCCACTGAACAATTACAGTGAAGTAAGAATTGTTTGGTAATCTCAGTGTTGTCAGGTGTATGAGAACAGAGGAGAATGTGTAAAGAATAGGCCAGACTATTCGGCGTGTGCATGTAGGAAAAGGGAAAATGAAACCGTAACCTGAGACAAGGATCCAATGTCGTACTGTCTGGCCAGTCAAAAGACCCCCATAACTCTCTAGCTTGAGCTTCAAAATCAAAACTTCTTCATTCATCTTCAACCATGTAGACCTCTGTCTTCCGACTCTTAAAGTGCCTTGTGGAGCCCAGTTGAAAGTTTGGTGAACTAATTTCTCTTGGGGAGTGCGAAGAGCATGCCCAAACCATCTCCATCTACACCTCACCATGATCTCACCCACATATGGCACTCAAGTAATCTCTCTTATAGTTTCATTTCTAATCCTGTCCAGCAATTTAACTCCTAATATCCTTCTGAGGGCTTTGTTATCAAATCTACAAGATCTGTTGGATATTGTTTCATTGTCATACCACAACTCATGTCCATACAGTAACACCAATCTCACTAAACTGATATATAGTCTGATTTTTATATGCAGCTTTAGGCAATTTGATATCCAAATTTTATTTAACCTAGCCATTTTTACTTAACCTAGCCATTTTTCAATTTCTCACTAAACTCTAATTCTAAAGACCCTGTATTGGAGACCATAGTTCCTAAATACTTATATGATTCTACCTCATTAATCCTTTCTCCTTCCAGTGATATTTCGTCTTCCATTGCATACTGTGTTCTCATCATCTCTGTCTTTTTTCTATTTATCTTGATCCCAACCTCATGTGATATTTCATGCATTTTGGTAAGCAAACTTTGGAAGTCCTGTGGTATTCGGCTAATAAGGACACCATTATCAGCATACTTTAGGTCAGCTAATTTCCTGTCACCAATCCAGTCCAATCCTTCTCCACCATCCCCAAACTGTTCTATGCATTACAAAATCCATGAGGAGGATAAAATAAAACAACATAGGTGACAACACATTCCCTTGGAGTACTCCACTCTTCACTGGAAATTCATTTGATAGGACTCCACTAACATTAACTTTGCACTTGCTGTGCTCATGAACATTATAAAATAGGAAAAATAAAAAAAAAAACAATGAAAAAATACAGCATATAAAAATTTAAAAAAGTTTAAAATAAAAAGGAAGAGAATGTGCCCACAAGCAAGAGAACTCTAGCCCAAGACAGTGGAAGACCACAGTACAGAGGCTATGACACTATCCAAGACAAGAGAACAATGTTTTGATTTTGGAGTGTCCTCCCAGATGAGCTGCTTATCATAGCTAAAGCGTATTTTACCATTTATCAGGAGGAAAGTAGCCATTGAACAATTACATTGCAGTAGTTAACCCATTGAGCAAAGAAGAATTGTTTGGTAATCTCAGTGTTGTCAGGTGTATGAAGACAGAGGACAGTATATAAAGAATAGGCCACACTATTCAGTGTAAGCTATATGTAGTCAAAGGGAAAGTGAGCCATAACCAGAGAGAAGGATGCAATATACTACTGTCTAGCCAATCGAAGGACCCAATAACTCTTTAGCAGTAGTATCTCAATGGGTGGCTGGTGCAACTATTGTGAGCAAAATAACTTACTTGACCTGAGAAGATCATTAATCGTCTTGAGGTACAATAACTTTCTTGAGGTGAGAAAGTTGCTGATTATTATGAGATAATAACTTGGATCCTTCTCTCTGGTTACGGTTAATTTTCCCTTTGCCTATACACTCACACACCGAATTGTCTTGCCTATTCTTTACATATTCTCTTCTGTCCTCATACACCTACTAACACTGAGATTACCAAATAATTCTTATTGCACTGTAATTGTTCAGTAGCCACTTTTCTCTTTGTAAGAGTAGAAGAGAGACTTTAGCTATGGTAAGCAGCTCTTTTAGGAGGACACTCCAAAATCAAACCATTGTTCTCTAATCTTGGGTAGTGCCATAGCCTCTGTATTATGGTCTTCCACTGTCACGGGTTAGAGTTCTCTTGCTTGAGGATATACTCGGGCACCCTGTTCTATCTTATATCTTATTTCTCTTCCTCTTGTTTTGTTAAAGTTTTTATAGTTTATAAAGTGATATTTATTTTAATATTGTTGCTCTTCTTAAAATATTTTATTTTTCCTTGTTCCCTTTCCCCACTGAACTATTTTCCCTGTTGGAGCCCCTGGGCTTATAGCATCCTGTTTTTCCAACTAGGGTTGTAGCTTAGCAAGTAATAATAATAATAATAATAATAATAATAATAATAGGATAAAAACGTTGATAACTATTGTGAGGCTGAATAGCTTGCTTGAAATGAGAAGGTTAGTAATAAGTATTTATTAGAAAAATTTGATTTACGTGAAAAAATTGATAACTGAGGTAAAATAACTTTCTTCGAGTGAGCACATTTATCAAAATTTTTAAGCAAAAAACCTACTTGAGGTGAGAAGACTTATAACTATTTTGATGACGAATAACTTGCTTGAGGCCAGAAGGTGGATAGATATTGGGAAACAGAATAACTTGTTTTAAGTGAGAATATAATTAATCATTGTGTGGCAGGATAAGTGCTGTGGGGGCAAAATAAAATTCAAACAAAATATAATTCAAAATCTGCAATGTTTGATAGCTATTATAAGGCAGAATAATTTTTTGTCAGTGGAGAAGAATGATAGCTATTGTGAGGCAGAATATATATATATATATATATATATATATATATATATATATATATATATATATATATATATATATACATATATATATATATATATATATATATATATATATATATATATATATATATAATTTTTTTTGTCGGGTGAAAAGAATGATAGCTATTTGAAGCTAAATCAATTTTTGTCAGGTGAGAAGAATGATAACTATTGGGAGGCAAAATCTATTTTTTTGTCAGTCGAGAAAACTGATAACTATTGTGAGGCAGAATAATTATTTTGTCAGGTGAGAAGAGGGATGACTAATGTGGAGTAGAATCAGTTTTCGTCAGGTGGGAAAAATTATAACTACTGTGTGGCATAATCATTTTTTTCAGGTTAGAAGAATTATAACTATTTTGAGGCAGAATCATTTTGTCAGGTGAGAAAAATTATAACTATTGTGAGGAAGAATCATTTTTTGTCAAGTGAGAAAAATTATAACTATTGTGAGGCAGAATAATTTTTTGTCAAGTGAGAAAAATTATAACTATTGTGAGGAAGAATAATTTTTTGTCAAGTGAGAAAAATTATAACTATTGTGAGGAAGAATCATTTTTTGTCAAGTGAGAAAAATTATAACTATTGTGAGGAAGAATAATTTTTTGTCAAGTGAGAAAAATTATAACTATTGTGAGGCAGAATCATTTTTTGTCAAGTGAGAAAAATTATAACTATTGTGAGGAAGAATCATTTTTTGTCAAGTGAGAAAAATGATAACTATTGTGAGGAAGAATAATTTTTTTTTTGTCAGGTGAGAAGTAGGATAACTATTGTGAGGCAAAATAATTTTTTGTCAGGTGAGAAAAATGATAACTATTGTGAGGCAGAATTATTATTTTGTCAGGTGAGAAAATGATAACAATTTTGAGGCTAAATCTTTTTTGTCAGGCGAGAAAAATTATAACGATTGTGAGACAGAATTATTATTTTGTCGGATGAGAAGAATGATAACTTGTGTAGCAGAACACTTTTTGTCAGGTGAGAAGAATGATAATTATTGTAAGGCAAAATCATTATTTTGTCATGTGAGAAGTATAATAACTATTGTGAGGCGTAATCATTTTTTTTTTCAGGTTAGAAGAATGATAACTCTTGTGAGGCCTAATCATTTTATATAAGGTGAGGAAAATGATAATTATTGTGAGGCAGAATCATTTTTTGTCACATGAAAAGAATAACTGCTATTGTGAGGTGTAATAGTTTTGTCTTCTGATAAGAATGATAACTATTGTGAGGCATAATCGTTTTTGTAAGGTGAGAAGAAAGAAATATTGTGAGGCAGAATAATTTCTTGTAAGGTAGAAGAATAATAACAATTGTGAGAGAGAATCATTTTTGTCAGGTAAGAAGAATGATGACTATTGTGAGTCATAATCCTTTTTTGTCAGGTGAGAATGATAACCACTATTGTGAGGTAGAATATTTGTTGTCAGGTGAGAAGAATGAGAAATATTGTGAGGCAGAATCATTTTTGTCAAGTGAGAAGAATGATAACTATTGTGAGGCATAATCGTTTGTATAAGGTGAGAAGAATGAGAAATATTGTGAGGAAGAATCATTTTTTGTCAGGTGAGAAGACTGATAACCATTGTGGGGCATAATCATTTTTGTCAGGTTGGAAGACTGATAACGATTGTGAGGAAGAATTAGTTTTTATCAGGTGAGAAGAATGATAACTATTGTGAGGCAGAATAATTTTCTGTCAGGTGAAAAGAATGATAACTATTGTGAGGCATGATCATTTTTGTAGAGAAGAATAACTACTATTGTAAGGCAGAATCCATTTTTGTCAGGTGAGCAGAATGATAACTATTGTGATGCAGAAAAAAATTTTGTCAGGTAAGAAGAATGACAACCATTGTGAGGCAAACTAGTTTTTTTTCAGGTGAGGAGAATAATTACAGTATTGTGAGGCATAATTACGTTTTGCCAGATGAGGAGAATGATAACTAATGTTAGGCATAATTATTTTTGTCAGGTAGAAGAATGATGAATGTTGAGAGGGAGAATCATTTTTGTCAGGTGAGAAGAATAATATCTAGAATATTGTGAGAAATAATAATTTTTCGTCACATGAGAAGAATGATAACTATTATGAGGCATGATAATTTTTTTTAGTCATGTAGAAGAACGATAAATGTTGTGAGGCAGAATCATCTTTTGTCAGGTGAGAAAAATTATAACTATTGTGAGGTATAATAATTTTTTGTCAGGTAAGAAGAATGATAACTATTGTAATCAAGAATCAGTTTTTTTTTGTTTTTTTTCTCAGGTGAAGAAGGATAACTATTGTGAGGCAAAATCATTATATATCAGGAGAGAAAAATTATAAATATTGTGAGTCATGATAATTTTTTTTGTTAGGGAAGAAGATTGAAAACTATATGAAGCAGAATCATTATTTTGTCAGGTGAGAAGTAGGATAACTATTGTTAGGCAAAATTGTTTTTGTCAGGAGAGGAGAATGATATTTATTGTGTGGCAGAATATTTTTTGTCAGGTGAGAAGACATAACTATTGTGACGCAGATTTTTTTTTTTTTTTTTTTTTTGTCAGGTGAGAAGAATGATAACTATTTAGGGGCAGAATCATTTTTTGTCATGTGAGAAAAATTATAATTATTTTAATGTATAATCACTTTTGCCAGGTGAGAAGAATGATAACTATTGTAAGGCCTTATCCTTCTTTTGCCAGGGGAGAAGAATAACTACTATTTTGAGGCAAATTCTTTTTTTTTTTTTTTTTGTTATGTGAGAAGATTGATAACTATTGTGAGTCATAATCATTTCTTGTCAGATGAGAGGATTATCTACTATTGTGAGGCAGAATATTTTTTGTCAGGTGAGAAGACAACTATTGTGACGCAGAATTTTTTTTTTTTTTTTTTTTTTTTTTTTTTTTTTTTTTTGTCAGGTGAGAAGAATGATAACTATTTAGGGGCAGAATCATTTTTTGCTTATGTGAGAAAAATTAGAATTATTTTAATGTATAATCACTTTTGCCAGGTGAGAAGAATGATAACTATTGTAAGGCATCATCCTTCTTTTGTCAGGGGAGAAGAATAACTATTTTGAGGCAAATAATTTTTTTTTTTTTGTTAGGTGAGAAGATTGATAACTTGTGAGTCATAATCATTTCTTGTCAGGTAAGAGGATTATCTACTATTGTGAGGCAGAATATTTTTTTTTTTTTGTCAATTGACGGGAATGATACTATTATGAGGCATAATATTTTTGTCAGGTGAGAAGAATGAGAATTATTTTGATGCAGAATAATTTTTTTTGTCAGGTGAGAAGAATAACTATTGTAGTGAGACTGAATTATTTTTTTTTTTGTCAGGTCGGAAGAATGATAACCATTGTGAGACTAATTGTTTTTGTAAGTTGAGAAGAATAAGAACTATTATAATACAAAATCATTTGTCAGGTAGAAGGATTATAACAATTGTGAGGAAGAATAATTTTTGTCAGGTAAGAAGAAGAAGAATGATGACTATTGTGAGGCAGAATTATTTTTTCTCAGGTAGAAGAACTAGCCTATAACTATTGCGAGGGGGAATAATTTTTTCTCAGGTAAGAAGAATGATGACTATTGTGAGGCACAATCATTTCTTGTCAGATGGGAAGAATGATAACTATTGTGAGGCGGAATAATTTTTTCTCAGGTGAGAAGAATAACTACTTTTGTAAGGCAGAATCATTTTTTGTCAGTTGAGAGTAATGGTGACTAATGTGAGGCATAATTGTTTTTGTCAGGTGAGGAGATTAAGAGCTGTTGTGAGGCATAATAATTTTTTTTTTTTTTTTTTTTTTGTGAGATGAGAATAATGATACTTATCATGTGGCAGAATCGTTATTTTTAGGGTGAGAAGAATGATAAGTATTGTGAGGCAGAATTATATTTTTGTCAAGTTAGAAGACTGATAATGATTGTGAGGAAGAATAATTATTTATCAGGTGAGAAGAATGATAACTATAGTGAGGCAAGATCATTTTTTGTCAGATGAAAAATATTATAACTAATGTGAGGCAAAATCGTATTTGTCAGGTGGGAAGAATAGCTACTATTGTAAGGCAGGATCATTTTTTGTCAGCTGGGAATAATAATACCTATTTTGAGGCATAATTTTTTGTTAGGGGAGAAGTATGAAAACTATTGTGAGGCAGAATCATTATTTTGTCAGCTAAGAAGAATGATAACTATCATGAGGCATAATTATTTTTGTCAGGTTAGAAGAATGATAACTATTGTGAGGCAGAATCGTTTTTTAACCAGGTGAGAAGAATGATAACAATAGTGAGGCATAATAATTTTTTCAGGTAAAAAGAATGATAACTATGAATGATTCTGTCAGGTTAGAAAAAAGATAACTATTGTGTGGCAGAATCATTTTTGGCAGGTGAGAAGAGTGATAGCTATTATGAGGAATAATCCTTATTTTGTCAGGTAAGAAGAATGATAACTGTTGTGATGCAGAATCATTGTTATTTTTCTTTTTTTGTCAGGTGAGAGGAATTAGAACTATTTTGGGGCAGAATCATTTTTTTATCAGGTGAGAAGAATGAGAATCATTGTGAGGCATAATCATTTTTTCCAGGTGAGAAGAATGATAACCATTGTAAGGCATTATCTTTCTTTTGTCAGGGGAGAAGAATAACTACTATTGTGAGGCAAAATAATTTTTTTTTTCAGGTGAGAAGATTGATAACTATTGTGAAGCAGAATAATTTTTTTGTCAATTGAGAGGAATGATAACTATTGTGAGGCATAATCGTTTTTGTCAGCTGATAAGAATGAGAATTATTGTGAGGCAGAATCATATTTGGTGAGGTGAGAAGAATGATAACTATTTTGAGGCATAATCGTTTTTGTAAAGTGAGAAGAATGATGACTAATATGAGGCAGAATATATATATAAATTTTTTTTTGTCAGGTAGAAGGATTATAGCAATTGTACATACATACATACATATACCAAGGCACTTCCCCCAATTTTGGGGGATAGCCGACATCAAACAAATGAAACAGAAAAGGGGACCTCTCCTCTCTACGTTCCTCCCAGCCTGACAAGGGACTCAACCGAGTTCGGCTGGTACTGCTAGGGGTGCCACAGTCCACCCTCCCCTGTTATCCACCACAGATGAAGCTTCATAACGCTGAATCCCCTACTGCTCCTACCTCCGTGGTCTTCCAAGGCACCGGAGGAAGCAGCAGAGCCTACCGGAACTGCGTCACAATCGCTCGCCATTCATTCCTATTTCTAGCACGCTTTCTTGCCTCTCTCACATCTGTCCTCCTATCACCCAGAGCTTCCTTCACTCCATCCATCCAACCAAACCTTGGCCTTCCTCTTGTACTTCTCCCATCAACTCTTGCATTCATCACCTTCTTTAGCAGACAGCCACAATTGTGAGGAAGAATATTTTTTTGTCTGGTAAGAAGAATGATAACTATTGTGAGGCAGAATTATTTTTTGTCAGGGTGAAGAATTATAACTATTGTGAAGGAGAATACTTTTTTGTCTGGTAAGAAAAACAGAATTTAGATTGGGAAAATGCAGAAATCAATATTAATGGAAAATACCTGAAGACTTACAGATGACATAGCTCTGTTTGATGAATCATGGGAGGAATTGCAAAGTATGATACAACATTTTAACAGAGAAAACAGAAAAGTAGACTAAAAATTAATATGACTAAAACTAAGATATGTTCAATGAAAATGCAGGGACGAATAGCGGCTATGGATGAACCTTAAGAGATTGTTAATGATTATATGTGCTTAGGACAGGCAGTAATTGTGTTTCCCCAGGATATGAGACTGAAATTAAAAGGATAAGCAATTGATGGAGATTAGGTTTTGGTAAACAAAGTGAGATTATGAAAATCAAAATGCCACTTTCTTTAAAAAAAAAGTATTTAATCAGATGATCCTACCAGTATTATCTTATGCATCAGAAACTTGGAGTCTTACTATATCCTAAGAACATAAGTTAGTTACAACTCCAAAAGCTATGGAAAGAATAATGATGGGAATAACACTAAGAGACAGAACAAGTGCTACATGGATACTAGAGCATCCTAAAGTAGAGGAGAATCTAACAGCATGTAAGACAAAGAAATAGACATTGGCAGGGCATATAATGAGAAGGGCTCCATAGAGATTGCAAAAGACGCATGGAAAGGAAAAAAATACGATTGATTGACGAGCTAAGAAAAATTGTTGCTATAGACTGGCTTAGAAAGACCATAAAGTTGCATAAACAGACGGCAGTGGAAGGACATGTCTGAGGCCTTTGTCCTGGGGTAGTCTATCAATGGGTGATAGTCATGATATACTCATTATTTCCCCCTTTTTTTGATGAAAGATCTGGTAGCGGATAGAATAATAATTGTGGTCGTTTTCTGAAAATGCGTTATTATGGAATTCCTCTTAAATAACGAATTTTGAGCGAAGCGAAAAATCTATTTTTGGGTGAGATGGCCATGACGTCCTAATGGAAGGTTCCTTTAGTAGCTTCCGAAGGGTATATATGACTACAGTGATATTCCCAGAGAATCAAACCAAAGGTTTCACAGAATTCTAACTTCTGACGCGAGTACCTTTAAGATTACTCTCAAGGGTATCGTATATCATCAGGGGACGTATTCTTGACACGCCACATGGTAATCTGCACCCCGAATAGCCTTTACGCCTCGAGGGGGAATACGGGGCAGAATAGAAGGGTAACCGCAACAAAGATTACCCTGGTTCCCTTACCACAATCGTATCACAACCGCGCCAACTCCCTCTGGCGGTCATTCCTTGTAGCGTTGAGCATGGTGCTACAGATACAGTAGATCAGGGGGGGAAACTGTGAAGATCTTTTCATAGAAATGAAGGGTGGGTCCATTAGGACGTCATGGCCATCTCACCCAAAAATAGATTTTTCGCTTCGCTCATAATCCGTTTTTTGGGCTCAAGCCATGACGTCCTAATGGAAGCATACCAGAGAATTAATGTATCTGTGGTTTTGTGTCAGTGCCTTAACCTTGGGACAATATTTTTACGGCCAAAAGGGCCAATTGAGACAAATGACGTTACCGTTATCCGTCATCATCACTAAGCATAAAAATGTTAGTGCTTCCTGCCCCCTGCAGGGAAGAGTAATTTTTAGACGTTAGAAAAGGGCCTCAAGGTAGCATATATTGTATAAACAAACATAAGTATACACTGAGAATACAAACGGTCTCAAGGATTGTATATATTGCGGAACCATTATCAGTGTCCTCATCCATTGATTGTAAGCATACAATGATATTAGAAATACTTACATGAGTAAGTTAAGGAACTCTGGTATTTTAAACATGCATTTGTTGGGCGAATTAGGACGCAACTGCACTTTAATAGACATTTATTCCTAATAAATGACAACATGCTAAATGAATGTAGCATGATAAAGAAATTATACGAGAGACATACACAGAAATTAATGTTCCCCTTTTTGAAAGGGGGAAAATGATGAGTGCCACTCTCAAACTGAAGAAAAGCTCTTTTAACAAGACTTTTCTTTATAATTTCTGTACAGGAAATAGTCTAACAACACTGTGTACTATGTACACACGGCACTAGTGGTATCCGTATAATTTCACACCTGAGATTCTGAACAGATTTAGTGTTACCTTGGCAACACTTATTCAAAGGGAGGTCACACGAAAATTGCTGACCCCTTCTCCTTTTAATTGATAGTCCCAATCAATTTACTGTTCATTGCAGAGCTGGACGACAGGGTCCAAATAGGACCTGCCGCCACCACATAATGCTTCAATCCATAGCTTTGCTTAGTATAGTGTCTGTAAGACGCATTGGACAACCTCCGATCAGTAGGTGAACGAAGAGGCTGAAATCCACGCACTGAAAGGTTCAGTGATGAAGCAACATTCCTCGGATCTTTTATCTGCAGGAGTACTATCAGGATCCGCTCCGCGAAAAAGGTAGGTGAGCTTCGCCCTCAGTTGTAGGGATAGTTTGATCCAAAGTTTTCTCCTGTAAAGAGCTGTTCCTCCTGAAGTCTGAAATTCTATGAAGATAGACCTTAGACGCTCTAGCAGACCTAACGAGACATCTTCCTTCAGAGGGCAGATTCTCCAGGAGCCCCACCTCTTATTAGGTAGGACGTCTTTAATGAGAAAGGTTAGGTCAGAAAGATGCAGTTCTCCCACTTAATGTGGCCCTCATCTCTGGATAGGGCCACTATTTCACTAACTCTAGTCCCAGAGGCTATAGCGAACCGATAAAATAACCTTTTAGGTTAGATGCATGAGGGAACAATCCTCATTGTTCACAGGATAGGCATAATGTAGAACCTTGTCCAAAAACCATGGGATGGGCTTTAGTGGCGTTGCGGGCCTAAGCCTGCACATGTTATCGGAAATTTATTAAAATTTTCAATCATTAGATCCATTTAAAGGGCATATAGTAGAGGTCTAGTCGGGGCTGACTTGCACAGAGATAATGGTCCATGGATCCAAAGATTCCATCAAGTGACCTCTCTCGCAAAGTCGGCCATACCCTTGGTGCTTACTCAAGGGTTTATATGGAGACAAGGCCGAAGAACTAGCGTTCTCATAGTATCCAAGGATACACTGCCTCCTTCCTCAAAGGCCAACGTGCTGTCGGCCACCAGACCCTGAATATAGGGGTGGACAGAGAAGGACAGGCAGAAGATCATGAGATTGTTTTCGGGCCCTTTTGCTTTACAAAACAATTTACTTTTCCCAAGAAGACTCGTATTGTCTTCTCGTTGACTAGACTTGTATTCTTCTAGGAATTCAATTTTGCCTTTAAGATCCCAGTCTTTTTCCTAACCGTTAAGGGCAAGGAATTCATAAAATGAAGGGATCAGGTGTACTGTGATAAATCGAAGGCAGAAAACTTCTGAACCTCCTGGATAATCCTAGGTGCATAACTAGGACTAGCCTCAGCCTCAGTTCCTTCATTACAGGGAACGGGGTGTTCTTGGGCTTTCTGGGAGCCAACAGAGCCCCTCTTCCCTGGAAGGGTCTTAGCATGTAGAGGGCCTTCCGGAGGAAATTTGATGGGCTGAACAGGAATTCTAAGCCCATCACTTTTAATGTAGAGACACGATGTCTGTTACCTCCATTAGAGGGTCCTCGTATGGGAATAGATAACGAGATAGTATCTTGATAACGCTCGTGATGAAGAGAACGATCTGCAGCTCGGGGACTTGTCCCCTTCTGGGAGGGAATGCGTCTGCGTCCGTGTACCATTCCAACTCTGTTGGGTTGAACCCGAGAAGAGCATCCGCTGTCACCTTGCGGATCATATATAAACGAGCTGCTGGTAGGCGCCATTCCCTTAAGGAAGGGATGGCTAGCATTCCCTAATGAAATGAGACGTCCCTTATCCTCGACAGTTTCGACGCCTCATTATCGCTTCAATGCCCCAGATCAACCTGAGGAGGTCCGATCTGTGTGGAGAGAGTTTATCCACCCATTACAGGGCTAAAATGGCCTACGGGTCCGTGGCCTTTGGTCATTGTAGGGAAAGCGAAGAGGGAATGACCATCATTGGTCCTATTAGATCTCTTCGAGCGTTTGATGCATATCTTCTCCAGCCTCTTAGCGCATCTTATAGTTGTGCACGTAGCACTGGGTCTGTCATCATCGTGAACTTGAGAGAGTTCGAAACTCCTCCCTGTTAGCGTCATGGAATCCTGACTGATTACAATAGTCTCTTGACAGACTTTGCGATCTCCTTTTACATCCCCAGAGGAAAAGGGGCGTTAGGGTGACTACAGGTTTCAATGATTTTTTAAAACTTTGAAGCCCCTGAGCTGGAGAGAATCGAGATTTCTTGAAGTTCTTTGCATCCTCGATGTTCCGGGGCCGGATCATCTCCATGGATGCTCATAGACAGTCATTTCGGGTGCTGCCCACCCCAGCCTGTCGTCCAGGGCCATCGTTGCCTGAACTCTTTCTAGGTTTGGTTTCGCTTGACTGAGTCTGCTAATTCCATAAAGATCCTAGGACTGAAACTAGTCTGACGAGAATCTCGTCAAGGATATATGTTATCTTCTGTGACTTGGATCCTAGGTAGGAGGGGAGGGGGTGACTGACTGGAAGTTGCTGATAGACATCTTCCAGGGCTGGCTAGATTGTCAACACCCCTTACTGAATAGGGTCCTTATGTTCAGAAGGATTAACATTCTGAACTTGCTGTTCTATTGGAACTTGTTGAGTGGCGCCAAGTCCAGAATGACTCAGAGTTTTCTTGAGTCTTTCATGTGAACACTAAACCGCCTTCATTGGAAATCGATGGACTCTACTTTCCTCACCACTAGTATGCTCTAGAGCTCTAAGGTATACTCTTCTAGGGGGGATTTGAATATAAGAAGAGTTGAGGAAAGGATGGTGGAGGTATGTCCATTTCCATTCTAGTCTCATCTCGGTCAGACCTTGGACTCCAGGGATCGAAGGTCCGGCGATCCAGGAGGAACTTCCCTCCTACCAGAAGCGTCTGTTTTCTTTGCATGATCCGAAGGTGTATATCTGACCGTCTGTGGAACAATGGTCATTGTGACTGTGGGATGCTGTTTAACATCTTAAGGAGAACTAAGAAACCCTTCCGTTCTCCTTTCAGGCCATACCTGACTGTTTGCCTATATCAGCTTTTCAGTGTTTCACTGTAATAGAAGATTCCTTTCTATTGTATAAAGCTTAGGATAAGTACGCTGGGAAAGAGGAGAGACACACGTGTAAATCCTTCCAGCCAACTGCTGCGGTCTTCCTTATTATTGATTCTAGGGCATCCCCTTTCAAGAAGGGGCCGATGGAAGATTCTAGTCCATTAGGATAGAGTAGCGCCCTACATCCAGGGAATTAATAATGAGAATCAAGAGGCTGATGAAGAATCAGCGTAAGGAAAAAAGGGGGTGGGGGAAAGTGGATCCCCCAAATCAGGTAGGTCTCAGCAAGGGGTTGTGCTTAGAAGCACAACGTACTGGAAAACCATTCTATTGTATGGTTATGTACCAAAGAATTCTGTCTGCGATATGGTCCTAAACTGCAGGTGTACAGGGTATTGTATACCCCTATACAACTGGCATGTTACCGTCAAGGCTAGTGCTTGGGGGTAAGTTAACTGGCACAGTACTTCAGTACCGATATGGCTAGCAGGTCTTCGACATATCAGTGACTTATTGGCTGTCAGCGGGTCGCTGACAGACGTCACACCATCCTAGCCAGTATTCAATGTGACTGGGTAGTGGTGAAAACTATACGCATAGTCAGCAGATCTGTGAACCAGAGGCGACTCCTCGGGCTGTCGGCAGACCGCCGGTAATCGGCGGGCTGTCGATTGAAGGTATACCAACTCAGCTATTGACTGGGTGGTGACCAAGGGTACACACTGCCGGCTCTTGGCGGCGGAGTCAGATGTGACAGTGAAACAATGACTGCTGTCGTTGATTTCACTACAAGGTGTGGCTTGATTGTGGAGTCTCTGCCCGGTGTTTGTCAGTCGGGGGTTCGAGTCCCGCTCAGACTCACCAATGCCGTTAGTGTCTGCAACCTCATCTTGAGAGGCAGGGTTTGGGGAGGGGGTGGGGTTTAGACCTTAAAAACCTTTAAAAGGAACACTAAATCGGCAGTTTTAATAATAAGAAAGTGAAATTTTCAGTTCAATTCCCGTAGAGTTTTCGCATTTTTACGAGTTCGCAACTGAACCGCATTTCTGAGATAACTTTCGAAACGAAACCAACCACAGTTCGACAGCTCTAGATTACCGTCTTGTAGGTTGGGGATTTTGGAAATAATATTGCTGGGGGGGGGGTGAACCTGCATATATTATGTCCGTGAAAATACTCATCTTTATAACTGCAGAAGACTGCAATGTATCATCTGGTGTCCCTCCTGTAAGGAAGGGAGAACAGAAATGAGTATTCAATTGATTATCGCATCGATAAACAATTTGCAAAATCGTCTTTTGACAAAATAGCTTAGGACAGAAAGCTAAAAGAGATAGTGGGAGACACATACCCGTGTATCCCTTGTGAGCCAATGCTGTTACTTCTCCTCAGTCTTAAGATAAGGAAATTCCTCCAACCAGGGAATTCCCTGAAGAAAAGGGGTTCGAACACCTAGGTGTAAGGAAGTGTACATGCACTGTCCCCTTCTATGCTTAACGCTGTGAGGTAAGGAGGATTGATACACAATCAGAGTATCGAAGGAATGTCATTCTTTCAAAATAGGAGCGGTAACAGCAGAAGCTCGCATCCAAGATATGTTGATTAGAAATTAAAAGACATATATTTTTGTAACCCAACCCATCTATTTGCTGTAACCTCCCTTACAATATTAAATCAGGAAGTTTCCTGAACAGGGAAACTCAGGGATAAGGGCTCTCCCCTTTAGGGGTTAGAGGCGTCACACTACTGGCCCTTTACGAAATTTGATATTGCAGGGTAAATAGAAACTGATATCAAATCAGAATTTTGATGAAATATTATTCCATCAATATAGAATTGGGTTCAGCAAATATCTAGACAGGGACACCCAATATATATTGGAAATAACTACTAGTATAATCTATACGTTAGTTATCCATCTGCCGTATTTACTATACTGCAAATATACTGACTACCTGTATAGACCTATACTGTAGTTCAGCCGGCAGAAAATAAAAGACATATACTTATGCATCCCAACCAATCTATTTGCTGTGACCTCCCTTACAATATTAAATCAGGGAGTTTCCTGATCAGGGAAACTCAGGGATAAGGGCTCTCCCCTATAGGGGTTAGAGGTGTCACACCACCAGCCCTTTACGAAATTCAATATTGCAGGGTAAATGGAAACTGATTTCAAATCAGAATATTGATGAAATATTATTCCATCAATATAGAGTTGGGTTCAGCAAATATCTGGGCAGGGATACCCAAGATATATTGGAAATAACTGCTAGTATAATATATACGATAGTTATTCATCTGCCGTATATACTATACTGCAATTATACTGATTACCTGCATAGACATATACTGTAGTTCAGCCGGCATATTGCCGGATTAGCTAGCTATTGCCGGAGCATCTAGCAAGCTAGAAAAGAGAGAGAGAGAGAAAGCATGGATTGAAGGCTATCTATTACTGTATATGTATACAGTAATAAAAGATGTAAAAGTCTAATTTTACTGCCTTTCTCCGAAAAGAAGGTTCACTTCCATTTAGCCACAGTATTATTGCCGGCTTACTACTGTAGGCCAGCCTCCGGAAGCATGAGTACAGTCGGCATGCTACCTACTGAGTCAGTATCTATCTCTGCCGGTCTACTGCCGGCCAGAACAATACGCCGACAACAGAAACTGTGGCTATAGCAGTTCAAGGGAGAACTGGAGAACCTTGGTGACAAAAGGGACCTCCCATCCACAGCCGCCAAAGCCGCTGGAAGCCGGCAGTCACCGACAGCCGTCATGGCCGCCGGCAGTCGCCGACAGCTGACGGCTGAGGAGAGGGGGTCTGGGCGGCTCCGGCAACCCACCGGCAATGGTAAGGTTACAGGAGAGACAATGGCTCGGCCATCGTAAAAGAACAGAGGGGAGGGGAAAGGGTCCTATATGAGGTATAGGAGGGACCGGCAATGTTGCCGGATCTACACACCTTGAAGAAACTCTGTTTCAGTACCGGCACGACCACAAGCGGCAGGAGAATCATTTATTCTCCAGCTTAGGAGGTGCTAATACAGTTAAGGGGACGGCAGCTCATGCCGTTCCTCTCAACAAGGGAGAAACAGAGTTCCAATGCCGGCCCCATCCTAGGCCACAAGAGTATACGACTCTATAGCCTAGGGTCGGCGAGCATAGGACTAGTCTACTAGACCACAGGGAGAAGGTGGCGGCAACATTCGACCACTTCAGGTGTAGTCTAGGGAGGGCTAGCCTCCTATGCCGGCAGTTCCGCCGGCAGGGGAATGCAATCAGCCCGCCGACCGACTGCCGTCAAAGACTAAATACTCTGAGGTTCTGATCAAATCCCAAAACTTGCCGACGGCCGTTAAGGGATGAAACAGAAAACTCTAGGCTAATCATGCCTGAATTCGAAATTCAAGGCCGACAAAGAGAGTTGTAGCCTAAGGCTACTCTCAGAGGGAAGAGAGATTACCCATAAATCTCTAGTGAGATTAATAACGGTTAATATAATTCCAGGAGATATCGATCTCCAGGAATGATAACCAATACACAAGGGTAACCGGGGAAATGACGAAAATATATGTTGTCTAGGTTATGTTACCCAGACAAGACGAGATTTCTGTTACTTAAATCACCAAAACTCTGACATATACGATCGCCACGGAAAAGGGAAAAATATGCTTATAGATATCTTTACAATATATAATGCCTAAATAGCTTTCATAATAAGATTAAGCTATTTACACCGGAATGTCGTTATGCTAACTAAATAGCACATGTACAAAGAACGACAGCGCCATGGCAACACCGGCGATCGGCAAAGATCCGCACACAATAAATACACAAATTCATTGTGAGGCTGGAACTAAATTACATATTGTAAAGAATCAATACTCAACTTTCTGGGTGGAGAAAGAAGCCGTAGAAGCATATTCCCAGAAATCGATCGAAAATGTCAGATCGACAGGGAACACCACCGTAGCGAGTCGCTACAGATAAAGGAATAACCGCCAGAGGGGGTTGGCGCGGTTGTGATACGATTGTAGTAGGGGAACCAGGGTAATCTTTGTTGCAGTTACCCTTCTATTCTGCCCCGTATTCCCCCTCGAGGCGTAAAGGCTATTCGGGGTGCAGATTGCCATGTGGCGTGTCAAGAATACGTCCCCTGAAGATATACGATACCCTTGAGAGTAATCTTAAAGGTACTCGCGCCAGAAGTTAGAATTCTGTAAAACCTTTGGTTTGATTCTCTGGGAATATCACTGTAGTCATATATACCCTTCGGAAGCTACCAAAGGAACCTTCCATTAGGACGTCATGGCTTGAGCCCAAAAATGTGAATTTGATTAAATCTGTTCATGAGCATAGCAAGTGCAAAGTTAATGTTAATGGAGTCTTATCAAATGTATTTCCAGTGAACAACGGAGTACTCCAAGGGAATGTGCTGATGCATATGTTATTTATCTTCCTCATGGATTTTTTAATGAGTAGAACAGTTGAAGATGGTGGAGAAGGCTTCGACTGGATTGGTGATAGGAATTTAGCAGACCTAGAGTATGCTGATGATACTGTCCTTGTTAGTAAAACACCACAGGATTTGCAATGCTTGCTTACCAGAATGCATGAAATATCACACGAGGTTGGGCTGAAGATAAATGGAAGAAAGACAGAGATGATGAGAATGGAGTATGTAATGGAAGATGAAATGTCATTGGAAGGAGAAAGGATTAATGAGGTAGAATCATTTAAGTATTTAAGAACTATGATCTCCAATACAGGGTCTTTAGAATTAGAGTTTAGTAAAAGATTGAAAAAAGAAAATCAGGCAATGGCTAGGTTAAGTAAAATTTGGAAATAAAATCTCCTAAAATTGAATATGAAAATTAGACTATATATTAGTTTAGTGAGGTTGGTGTTACTCTCTGGACATGGGTCATGGTATGACAATGAAAAAATCTCCCATAGATTTAGTAGATTTGATAACAAAGTCCTCAGAAGGATATTAGGAGTTAAATGGCAGGACATGATTAGAAATGAAACTATAAGAGAGATTACTCGAGTGCCATTTGTGGATGAGATTATGATGAGGGGTATGTAACATGATGTAAGTAGTCCTGTGAAAAAGTAGTTCGTGCTTGCGCACAAATACATGCTTGTGCACAATTCAATTCAGTCTGAATAAAGTTCTCAACTAGCAAATATCATCCTTGGACTCCCGACAACAAAAAACATTACATCATGGCAGCAAAAAAAGCGAACCTAAAGTGAACAGTGATGAAAAAAATGGACAGTGAAAACAATGCTGTGTGGGAGAATGACGAGATGCCGTGAAACTTATGAGTATTTATGCTGTGGGTGCCGCCATCTCGGACGCCGGTGAGAAACTGATCAAGGAAACAACAGTCAAGTGTGAGCAGAATGCTATGGTGGCCCACAAGGACGTTTGTACTGAAAAATAGAACTGAAAATCGTGACAATGGCAGAAGCTTATGGGACAGCGCCATACATGGACTGGTCTGCTGCTAACATAGGAGAAGCTTTCAAGCTTTTCCACCAGCGCTGTGACCTCTACCTCAGTGTCAAGGACATCAAGGCAGAAAAGCAGGTGGACCATATACTACTTCTCTCAGGGGAAGAGGGCCTGAAGCAATACAATTCCTGGACCTTTGACAGGGAAGAAGATAAGAAGGATGCAGAAAAGGTTTGGGAAAAAATTGAGGTACAACTGGATAGGAAAAACAACATTCGTATCACTCGCTTTTACCTCCAGAAGTTCAAGTAGAAAGAGGCAGAGACGAGCAATGACTTCCTTTCCCGATGCAGGTTGCAGGCACAAACGTGCAATTTTCGCAATGACAAAGAAACTAAGGAACGACTCATCGAGCAGCTAATCACAGGAACTCGTCACCAAGAGCTACAGAAGGACTTGTTGGCCAAGAACGAGAAGCTGATACTAGAGGAAGCACTGGACATGGGACATACACACGAGGCATCACTCACCGACATGCACCAGTCACTAAGTGCCGTGAAACGAGCCCGAAATTCGCAGTGTCGTAGGTGTGGGGGAACTCATGAATACAAGAAGTGCCCGGCCTGGGGTACTACGTGTTCTGAGTGAGGATGAAAAAACCACTGGTTTAAGATGCGCTACTCAAAAAACGGCAGTCAGCATACAAGCGGTGAAACGGTGGAGCCAACCACAATTGGCCCAAGCCTCAAGAGCAGAAAATGTCGAACCATAAGGATACAAACAAACAAGCACAACAGAAACAGTTCAGCAGCATCCATGCCATGTCACAAGATGACGACTACCCCATGTGCGAGGAATTTGAGCAACTATCGTTTGACGCCATCACAGTCAGAAGTCAGACTCTCGTCGCGAGGCATTCGCGGAGCTGGATATCGCCCTACCCAATCGTCCTGGAACTCGTCTATTGAAGGTAAAGATTGACATGGGTGCAGAATGTAATGCCCTCTCGCTGCGAATATGCCAGAAGGTGTTCCCTGATAGAGTCGACAACTGAGGACTACCGCGACCAGGTGTGACCAACCAAGTGTCAACATCACTCACGACATACAACGGTTCCAAGATACAGCAGTTTGGGACTGTACAAGTCCGGTGTGCGTATGAAAGGAACGGTTGGCAGGACACAAGCTTTTTTGTTGTGGAAACCACAGGGCCAGCAATACTCAGGTTGCCAAGCCTAAGAAAGATAAAGCTCATCACCTTGCACTGTGCGATCACCACAGAAGCGACATCGCCGATCAACTCGACTAAGGACCTCATGAACAGGTACCCGGATCAATTCGACAGGGTCGGTAACTTCCCAGGCATGTACCACATTGTTCTAAAACCCGATGCACAGCCCGTCATACACGCTCAATGCAAGTACTACATCCATATCAAGGATGAAATCAAGAAGGAGCTCGACGAGATGACCAAAAAAGGGCATCATTCGGAAGATCGAGGAGCCCACGGATTGTGTGAACAGCCTGGCCTACGCACGCAAAAGCAATGGAAAATTACGGCTTTGCCTGGATCCCAAAGACCTCAACAAGGCCATCAAAAGATGTCACTACAAGACGCCAACAATGGAGGAGCTAACACACAAGTTTGCTGGCTCTAAACACTTCTCAAAACTGGATGCTAAAAATGGATATTGGTTGGTAAAACTTGACCCTGAGTTCCAGCTGCTAACGACCTTCAACTCTCCCAATGGTCGGTACTGCTTGCAACGCATGCCTTTCGGCCTGGTGATGTCCCAAGACATCTTCCAGCAAAAAAATGGATCAGATACTGGAGTTCTGCCCTGGTACTCTAGGGATCGCCGATGATGTTGCGATGTTTGGTGAGACCAAAGAAGAGCACGATAAGAACTTACGTAACCTTATGTGTGTCGCTAAAGAAAAAGGACTTGTCTTCAATAGCGCTAAGTGTAAAATCTACCAAAACCAAATCCCCTTCTTTGGTGCTGTGTACTACAAGGAGGGAGTACACCCCAACCCGTCCAAGGTAGAAGACATCAAGGCTCTGGTCAGTCCGACCAACGTGACAGAGCTACAAGAGTTCCTAGGGATCATCATGTATATGGTGCCGTTCATCCCGAGGCTGTCAGACCTGAGAGTTCCAATGAGAGAGCTACTCAAAAAGGACACGGAGTTCATCTGGCTGCCAAGCCACAAGAGTGCACTACGCAAAATCAAAGAACTGATCTGCGCCGAGGTTACGTTGACTTACTTCGATCCAAGTAAGGAAACAGTAATTCAAGTCAATGCATCGACAAAAGGACTTGGTGCTGCACTCACACAGGAAGGAAAGCCGGTCGCGTTTGCTTCGAAAAGTCTGACCCCAACAGAACAAAGGTATGCTAACATTGAACGTGAACTGTTGGCAGTTGTCTTTGGGTGTGAACGTTTCTACACTTATGGCAACTCCTTTGTGGTTGAGAGTGACCATAAGCCACTGGAAATTATCAGCCTCAAGAATCTCACTGCCACACTGCCGAGACTGCAGAGGATACTTCTACGTCTTCAAGGATAGGCCATGAACATCTGCTACCGGCCTGGACGAGAGATGATCCTGGCGGATGGTCTCTCGAGACTGCCCAATAAAAAATGCAACACAACGATTGATCTTGATATCAAAGTACATCTCGTCCAATTTTCAGGGAGCAAGCAACTCTAACTGCTCACTGAAACCAATGCGGACCCGGTGCTATCACAACTGAGGGACCAAATCCTGAGAGGATGGCCCAAGCCACAAAGAGAAGTCACGAGTCAGCTCCGACCCTATTGTTCCTACCGAGATGAACTGAGTATCGAGAATGGCATCATTCTCAAAGGTGAGCGAGTGTTAATCCCAAGAAGCGTGAGGGGTGAGATCTTACAGAATATCCACAGTGGACACCAAGGAAGGGAAAAATGCAAGCTTCGTGCAAAATGCTGTGCTTTTTGGCCTGGCATCAATAACGATGTTGGTGAACTCGTATCAGGATGTCCGACATGCCAGGAGAACCAGAAAAGTCAAGGACCAGAGACACTACAACCTCATGAGATCCCAACTCGTCCCTGGCAAGTCGTTGCTACGGACCTCTTCCACATCGACGGTCAGGAATATCTGCTTGTGGTGGACTATTATTCCAAGTTCCCCTTCGTGCGATGAATCCCCCCACCAGGGGAGTACTCCAGCCAGTCGATCGTGAGTATCACCAAACAGCTATTTGGCAAGCAAGGAGTACCAGAACGTGTTGTAAGTGATAATGGACCGCACTATAATTCCTACGCATATAAGTCGTTTGCTGCAGAGTGGGGATTCGAGCATGTAACGTCATCACCCTACTACATGCACTGTCATGCAGTCAAATGGTTTTGCAGAACATGTAGTCCAGTCCACGAAGCCGGCCATGAAGAAGGCGCTGGTAGGTAAACACGACATAGATATGGCTCTGGCCTGTCTACGCTCAACACCAATCGACCATGTCGTTCCCAGTCCAAGAGAGCTGCTGTTTAACCGGAAGTTGGTCAGTAATCTCCCAGCCCGTTGTCGCCAAAAGTACAAGCACGCAGGTGAGGTACAGGAGAGACTCCAGCAACGGCAGAGCACACAAAGGCATATTACGACCGATGCGCCAATGATCTCATGCCACTCAGGCCTGGGCAAGAAGTTCGAGTACAGAACAAGGAGTCCGGGAAGTCATCACCAGTGACTGTAAAATAAGTGTGCTCCGACAAAAGGTCATATATTGTGGAAACTGCGGAAGGCAAAACCCTGCGACACAACAGGAGACAACTCTGGGACACAATTCTACATGGGGGAGAAACCCAACACACAACCCACAGACGACGGCGCGACAAGACCACTTGCTCACGAAGTAGGCTCCGACCAGTCGCAACCTTCATCCAACCTCATCGTCCCGCCGCCGGCAGAATTTGGCAACAACACGCCGTCCAGGAACACGAGCAGAATGTTGATCCAAGCCTCGCTAGTCCAGCATAACCCAAGACCAACACCTGAGCCGGTTGCCACACGATCCGGCGAGGCGGTAAGAAAACCACACCGTTATAACCAGTGACATTTTAATCTTGATCATGTTTAAATTGTATTTTAGAATGGACATGTTAATGTGTTGATGTGAAATTGTGAAACCATAGTAAAAAAATATCATAACTTGTAGGCTATATATTGGTATCTTTTGACTGTGTGTATATTGTGTTGATTATATGTGTCATATGTTCAATGCTGAATTATTTTGTGTAATTAGTGATCAACAAGGTATGCAGTTTTATGTATCTCATATACTCAAGTGAAATGTCAAATTATGGTTCTGCCAATGCCTCCCAATTGTATCTTATATGTATTGTCGTAAATTACTCTTTTCTAGGCCTAATGTTAAACCATTCGTTGTGTAAAATGAATCAAACTTATATTGGTTAAAGCCTATTTTATTGAAAGGGGGATGTAACATGATGTAAGTAGTCCTGTAAAAAAAGTAGTTCGTGCTTACCCACAAATACTTTTACTTTTACGGTTTTATTTCTCGCCCTCCATCAGACACTAAGAGTCTGTTCAGGCGGGCCTTGGTGTGTGAAAATAATTTCTTTCCAGTTAATATTTTGCTCTGTATCTTATCAGTTATCTCGCTAGCATTTGTATTCAGACTTAATGGATTTCAGATCACTATTATAACACTTTCCAAAGAGATAAGTCTTCAGGTTTTTCTTGAAAGCTGCCACATTTTTGCTATTCTTGACATCAAGTGGAAGGTCGTTGAAGAGTCTCGCTGCAGCATCACAAAACGTTCTTCCTCCTATTGCATGATTCACACTAATTTCGAATAGTCTATATGGGTCATCTGCATGTCTAACTCTTACAGCAGTGCTAGTAGCTTGAGGGTAGGGGACCAAGCAATCACGAAGATATTTAGGCTTTTCACTTGTAAGTGCTTTGTGAGTCAACAAACAAATTTTAAATTCAATTCTAGCCTTAGCAGGTAACCAATGTAGATCGATCAGTGCAGGAGTTATTCTTTCCCAAGGTTTAATGCCTTTTATCAGTCTAGCCGCCCGGTTTTGCTCATTTTGAAGCTTTCTAAGCAGTGTATTGGGCAATTTATAGTACAGATAATTGCAATAATCAAGCCTTGATATTACGTGACTCATCACTAAAAATTTTGTACTGTCCTCTGTTAAATATTTTCTAATAAATGCCATGTTTCTCAAGTGATAGTTACACACTTTCACTGTGTTTACTATTTGATCCCTCATTGACAAATTACAATCTATCAGTACACCCAAATTTTTCACAACAGGCACAATCCTAACATCAGCGTCACCAATTTTTATACTTTGAAATAGCTGGTAATTCTTCAAAGCCACCCTTGTGCCAAAAAACATACATTTTGTTTAATCATCATTTAATTTAAGCTTTTTCCTGTGCATCCATGTTTTTATTTCAGTCATTATCTCATCAATTCTCTTCTTTGTATCTTGTATTGTTGAAATTGAAAGGTAGAACTGAGTATCATCTGCATATAATTTAAAGCCCACTTTTTGTATTTTCAAGATGTGTGACAGCTCGATAATATATATGTTGACCAAGATAGGGCCCAGAACACTACCCTGTGGTACACCTTTCATAAGAATTCTCTCTACATGCATGTGCACAATTCAATTAATCAAGTCAGTCTGAATAAAGTTCTCAACTAGTAAACGTCGACATCTTAGTACTTCCGACAATAAAATACATTACAGGGTAGATGGAGATGGTCTGGGCATGTTCTTCGCACCCCCCCCCCAAAAGAGATTAGTTCACCAAACGTTTAGCTGGACTCCACAAGGCACCAGAAGAGTTGGAAGGTCCAGGCCTACATGGCTGAGGACTATGAAGCGCAAAGTAGATGATGAATGGAGAAGTATTGAATAAAAAGCTCAAGGCAGAGACGACAGGCGAAATCTAACCGATGCCATTGACGTCAGTAGGTGTAGATGATAATGATGATTTTTCCTATGGAAGAAAACTTTAATTTGTCATAGAATGTATAAGACCGGTAGGTCAACAAAAATACACTTTAGAAACTATGAAATATAAAGATTTATTTTTAACATGATCTGTGTAGTAAACCTCCCGTTTACGTAATTTATGTAGAATAAAACTTAAATGATAAAATCTGTTTTGTATTTAGTATTTCTATAAACATGAATAGAATTATTAGGAATGTAAAAACTTCTGTCGAAGTTTTTTCTTCTGAAAACACACACACACACACACTTCTAGATGTCTGCCTAAACAGTTGCATCCCCCCACAAGATCAAATTATATGTTTTATTTAGCATTTGTAAAAAAAAAAAGATAAACAAAATAACTTTGACAGAAACTGTAATGGTTCGGTAATATAATTAATCTTAAAGAAAAAAAGTTTGTCATTTAATTTTCTTCTGTGAACACATTCATAATAATTGTTAAAATTGCTTGTCGTTATATATAACGATGAATAAAAAGGGAAAATGTAATTGTATTTAAGCAATTCAACATAAGACATTGTTTTGAATTTCAAAACAATTGTATTTAGATATATATATATATTTTTTGCTATAACGCATCCACAAACACTAGATTCGTCTGCCAGAATGTCAGCTCTGTGGCAGGGTTGCCAGATATGAGGATTTATCTCTAGATTTGGGAAATTTTGTGTCTGAAGAGGATATACTGTACAAATTTCCATGAAGAAGAAACGATGGTGCGTAAACCTTTATATTGTTGCTATTAGTTTGCTTGCACTTACATGAAGTATAGTGAGTAATTTCTCCATTAGCAAAGCCTACATTATGAGAAGAAAATATATTTGTGGAAATGGGAATTTTTGGGTTGTTTTGGGGAATTTGTATCGTGAGTTTGGGAATTTTTAGACTAACCCATATGGCAAGTTGGCAACACTGCTCTACTGTGGTGTGGAGGTCTGGCTGGAGCTCAGGACGACCGTGTGATTATGTGAGACGTACCATACCGGGTGAATGGCGTTGCTGTGTATTCGTTAAGCCCTATATAGATATATATCTCCAAAATGGCTGACGCAGGTTTCTTTCGGGTGAGTGGAGAAAGTGACTGTAATTAAGATTGTATTGCAACGAAGTTGAAGGTTACTGTGGTTTAGATATGAAGCAACGTTTACATATTTATGTCTAATGTTGACGACGGCGTCAAGATGGCCGAATGGGGCTGCTCACAATTTTCGGTTTTAGTCCGCTAATTTTGTTTTTCCTTCAGATTAGAAAGTCGGCCACTGTTTTATTCCTAAGTAGGTATTTGTTTGGAAAGCAATTGACATTAAGGCTGCCTTTGCCTACATTGGTCGATGGATGCAATCTGTAGGCCTAGGGCTATATTAACTTCCCTAGCCTGAACGATAGTCATCGTCAACAGTTATTTTATTACTATTATTACTTGCTAAGCTACAACCCTAGCTGGAAAAGCAGGATGCTATAAGCCCAGGGGCTCCAACAGGGAAAATAGCCCAGTGAGGAAAGGAAGAAGGGAAAAATAAAACCAAATATTTTAAGAAAAGTAATATTAAAATATATATATCCTATATATACTATATAAACTTTAACAAAACAAGGGGAAGAGAAATAAGATAGAATAGTATGCTCGAGTTTACCCTTAAGCACGAGAACTCTAACCCAAGACAGTGGAAGACCATGGTACAGAGGCTATGTCGCTACCCAAGATTAGAGAACTATGGTTTGATTTTGGAGTGTTTGTCTCTTAGGAGAGCTGCTTATCAAAGCTGAAGAGACTCCTCTACCCTTCCTTACCAAGAGGAAAGTGGCCACTGAACAATTACAGTACAGTAACCTCTTGGGTGAAGAAGAATTGTTTGGTAATCTCGGTGTTGTCAGGTGTATGAGGACAGAGGAAGATCTGTAAAGAATATGCCAGGCTATTCGGTGTATGTGTAGGCAAAGGGAAAGTGAACTATATCCAGAGAGAAGGATCCAATGTAGTACTGTCTGGCCTGTCAAAAGATGCCATAACACACTCGTGGTAGTATCTCATGTTGATGATATGATATTAGGATTTATTGCAAAATTAAGAAACCATACACATTACCAAATGTGTTTTGGAGAATATGAGATACTTGACTTTTAGGCCAAGCACATAAACCATATGTTTTTCCCTCTTGTTTTCTTATATTTTATCCATTTCTGATCATGAGTATTGGGTTTCGTTATAGAACATTGCAATGTTAGTTAAGACATTGAAACACTTAATTCAATAGATTTTAGCAAGTGCCTAATTTTGAATCCCACTTACTACTGTCAGAAACGTTTAATAACAAAGTTACAAATTATTATATGAAATACTCTTTTTTCCTCTTCTGTCATCTTAGCATATACCTTTTTCCACCTGATAGCTCAGAAAACACTTATAGGTTGTGCTTCTATTGTAAGTTACTTGTTCAAACATAATAAAGTGCTCAAGGTTTTATATACTAAATCTGTTTGTTACTTTGTTACAGTATTGGAATATACAATATTATTATAGCTCATATTCTATTTAACATGTTTACAATAAAAGGTTATGGTAGAAATGTCTGTGATATATTTAATCTTATCATTGGAAATGGAAGCCAAGTCTGTGTTTGAACAGAGGCTGGTTTTGAAGCTACAACTCGCCCCTTTGTTATGTGGGTTCACTTCATATTTTAGGGTGTTTCAAATGTAATTTCTGACGATACTTTGATTTTCAGTATGGTAGTTGACCCACCATGACCCTAAAACTATGGATATCTACTGGGAATCATTATCAAAAATTATCAAAACACCCCAAAATACAATTTATTACAAGCGTTTATTGTACCGTTTTATAATTTTACCGAAAATTTGGGCAAACTACACATCCATGAGTTTCCTATCACCCTTTGAAAAAATAATTATGGGGATCCCAGTTAAAAATGAGGGTTTTGGTGGAGAAACACTAAAAATGAGTGATTTGCAGCAATAATAGTGGTCAGAAATACATCATAAACACAAAATAACCAGTGGAAAAATACATCGTTTGTGTAAGTGATGAGCTATAAAAATTACCTGTAATTCATATCACATCCCTCAAATGTTTTTCACTCCTCAGTGGCTCACTTTGCTTGCAAATAACCATAATCTCGCTGCTCCTCTGTCCTGATAAGCAGCCCATAGATGTGATGTGCTTGCTAGTCATGTGGGTTATTATTTTGGGTGATATAGTAATACCTTAAGATACGAGTATAATTTATTCTTGGATAGAGCTCGCATCTCAATTCAATATTTCCCATATAGACTAACGGACAAAAATCTAACCTGTTCTGGCCTTCTTAAAACCCCCAAGTCAATGATGACAATGGAAAAAACATGTTTTTAAACATAAAACTTACCTGTTGGTTATATAAGAATGGCTAAAGTCCCTGGACTCCCGGCAGAAATTCAAAATCTCGCGGCAATCGCAGATATGCCAGGTGTATGCTAGCGTCCTTGCGGTAGACAGGCCGAACTATTCCAACCAATTCAGACCTTCCCTGCCCCCATTTCTGGCTGGAACAATTGGAATTCACTTGCAACCTACTTTGATTTGGACAGTTTATTTGGTGATGTTCACTGTCCTTTGGTTTTAGGCTTTCGCTTTATTGATTTCTCTTTCATATTATCTTGAAATCTTTGTTGTTTTGGGTTTATTTAGATAGTTTTGACCCTTGTTCATGTTTTGATCTCTCATAACTATTCAATATGGCCGACCCCTCCCCTGTATATAGGAAGTGTATTAAAGGATGTCATACTCTTCTTCCTAAAGTTTCTGTTGATCCTCACACGATTTGTGTGAAATGTAGGGGTAAAACTTGTACTTTTGGGGATCGGTGCGAAGAATGCTTTTCTTTGACCGAAAGTGAGTGGTTAGCTTTTGAGCGCTATACTCGGAGACTAGAGAGAGAGAGAATTAGACGCAGTTCTTCTCGTTCTGTAGCTGTTCCGTAGCTGAAATACAAACCACGCTATTTACATGGGGTAATTACTTCGGCGTAGGTGAATGACGAGCCATTAGAATTTTAACGAGGGTTTACTACCCCACCGCTAGTTAGCGGGGGTTAGGGAGGGGTAGCTTGCTACCCCCCCCCCACACACACACACACACACACTCACTCACACTAGTGAATGCTCCACTTTGCTTTTGTCTCTGGTGGCGATCAGACCTGTCTGCGCTCACCCTCTCTTGACTGCCATTAATCTGTTTTGCTTTCTCTTTTCGTACAGTGTGTGTTTGAAGTTGGCCTCTATTATTGAATATGCATACGTGTCCTGGATTACCTGGCCTCCCTTGTGGGACATTTATGTCGGCGGTCGACACTGATCCCCACACCTTGTGTCCTCATTGTAGGGGCCAATGGTGTGATAGTGGTAACGTATGTATTGAATGTAGGGAGTGGTCTACCTCCCAGTGGGAGAGGTATGCCCGGCGCCTGAAGAAAAAGTCTAAAAGGGATATTCCTCCTTCAGAGGCTTCTTTGCAGAGAGAAAATTCCAAGCCTACTTCTTCCGTAGCCCTTTACTCCTCCGAAGCTCCCACTCGAGCGGTCTCTTCCGAGAGGCCGGCAAGTGGTAGCGTAGACCGTATTGCTGTTGACCGATCCTGGGGTGCGGGAGAGGTAGTTGCCTCCCATAGCGAGGCAGCTGCCCCTCCTCCCCCGGAGGAGGATATAAATATTGATTTGTCTGCTAATAACAATGATTTATTACAGCTTTGGGCTTCCTTGGGGCTTCAGGGTTCGCCCTCCAAGGAAGCCCTGTTTGATATGATCAAACTAGGTGCAGCTGTTAAACAATCGCCGACTACAGCAGGGATAGATCCTCTGTCTGTCGTTGATGTTGTAACGGAGGCATCGGGTGTGTCTAGTCAAACTCCTGTGCCTGTGGTTGCTGAGGTAGCTGAAGGCTTAGGTTCCCCCTCCGAACATCCTTCGAGGGAGGAACTAAGTCCTACGGTCTCTCCTGCCGGTGATTCTCCCCCTTGGGGGAGTTCACTCACAGAGACTCCTCTGCAGAGGCCTTACGATGGTCAGCTAGCTGATCCCACGGCCCCTCGTGGGCGTATAAGTCGGAAGGGAGTTAGGAGGCGCCTCTTCGGCTCGTCATCCCCGCAGTCCTCTGCGGAGGAGACGACCTGCCGTTCACCGTTCCTGCCAGCTACCACCTTAGACCTCTCCGGAGATCGTTTGTGATCCCTTTCGGAGGAAGGTTGTCCTTCGGGACCCTGTGACCGTCTCCCTCCAGACCTGCTGACCTACCGTCACCCTTTAAAGATGCTGTTGCGCAGTACGCGCCGTCTAAACCTGTCATTGCACAGGCACCGGTCCCTTCGGGGCATAAGGGACATGAGCGCAAAACTGCGCCTCAAACCCTTGAGCGCCAGGTTAAACCTGTGGGCCATCCTGCTGCTGCTGCCGTTCCAGACTTAGTGCCACAGCGCTCACCTGCGCCCGTGCGCGCACCTGTTCCTGTTACGCGCCAGGGTTCCCCTGCGCGCCCACAACCTACCGCGCCAGCGCCCACCAGCATTTCCTGATCTAGCGTACCTGCGCTCCCGCGCCCACCGGTTCCTGTCACGTCGCGCGCAGTCCAAGAGGCACCTAGGTTAGCGCACAGGCACTCACAGGTGCCTCTAGACTCAGGGCACTTCTGGAGTTAGGCGCGAAGCACTCCCATCACGCGCAGTTCCTGATACAGCGCACACGCGCTCACCAACGCGCCAGCGCGCTTCTACAGCGCATACCTGTGCGCCCTAATGCGATGGCGCGCCTTGCACGCCCATCGCAGCAGCTCACACCTGCGCGCCCACGGTCGCCTTGGGTTAACATACCTGCACAGACTGCGCAGCGCTCACCTGTGCTCCAACGTGCAGATCCACCCGCGCGCTATAACGAAGCTGCGCAATCGCGCCCTCGCCCAGTATTCCCAGATATGCGCTACTGGGCACTCGCGCCCAACAGTACCACATCAGGTTAATGCGCGCCCTCGCATCCAGCCTTCAACCCTGCATCACGATCTAGCTCCTGCGCGCCACACACACTCGCCATCTCCTACGCGCCCGCGCCACCAACCTCGCGCGCGACCCAGGACAGGGCTCATCGCGTGACCTCCAGCGCAATCTTCATCAGGCTGACAGGTCATTGTCTCGTTCCCCTTCCCGCAAGCGCAGAACAGCGCACTTGCCGGAGGAGGGGCGCTTTCCGGACAGGTCTAAGGACTCTTATTTCAGCTTCTTTTCAGGCGAACCCTCGTTTGTCGACTCCTCCAAGGGATCGATCGATCCCCTTCCCTCCAGATGGAGTGTCTGACAGCGCGACTGTCAGCCAGCAGCCCTGGTTCGGGACCTTAGTCAGAGCTCTTATGCAGGCTATGAAGTCTGTGCTCTCTGACTTAGGTCACAAATCAGTGGCAGCTTCCTCCCCCCTGAAGAGGAAGAGAGGAGTCCCCTCCGTGGAGACTTCTCCGAGGGCTATCCTGTCTAATCGCAAATCCTTGCGCAAGGCTCCTTCTCCCCCCCAGACTTTCTCTCCCTTACCTGCGGATGAGGATTACCCATCCTCAGGAGAGTCGAACGAGCCGGACTGTTCTCCCATCGCACCAATGGGGGAAACTCCGCCTCTTCCTGAGAAGTCTTCTCGAATAGGGGTGGAAAAGAGCCTGCATTTATCGTTACTAGAGTGCTGTATCCCTCCCAGGAGGGAACCGAAGGACTCGAAGACTATTCCCTAAGACTTCGGCAAGGATCAGACAGGAGCCAGCTAGACCTTCGGAGACTTTGCTGCCAGTCCTTCAGGAGGAGAGCACCAAGAGTCAGAACATGTGTTCTGGCAAGTTCTGACCTTCCTGAGGAACCTCAACGGGATTCCAGACCCAGAGATTCCTCCTCGTGAGGGTAAGGACACGGTCTTGGACCGAGTCTACGGCACCCAGAAACCCTCTAGGGCCAGTGCAGCTTTGCCCTGGTCACAAGGGATGAAGAGTGCCAGAGACAAGGTCGAGGGCCAGCTCTCTGAGCTTGCCTCCTCCAGTAGATCCAGCGCCGGTAACAAGCTTCTCCCTCCTCCTCAAGTCCATCAGAGGAGGTATTTTGAGATCCTAGAGGAGACTTGTTTGGGTCTTCCAGTTCACCACTCTGTGGAAGAACTCACTGGGGGAGTCCCTCTAGAGAGAGACTCCAACCGGCACATGTCCTATTCGGCTACTGAGATCCTAAGCCAGGAGAAGGTGGCGAAGTGTGCCATGCAGGCAACTTCGTGGCTTGACATCTGGCTGGGGTCTCTGGGCATCCTGGTGCGGTCTGAGGATCTGTCCAAAGAAAGGACCAGGAAGGCACTTGAGACATTCTTGCTCTCAGGCATGCAGACCATCGAGTTTCTGGCCCACCAAGTCTCGAGCCTGTGGGCCAACACGATTCTCGAACGATGGGACGCAGTGGCTGAGAGATTCCACCAGAAGGTCACTGACGTTAGCAGGCTCAGACACACTTATGTGCTCGGTAAGAGTTTGTCTGAGCCTAAGGACGTGGAGCTAACCGCTGAGAGGTGGAGGAAGTCCAACCAGGACTCCCTCATCCATAGGGCCCTGACATCGAGGCCCTACAAACCGCCAGCAGCCCAACAGCTCTGTCCAGCTAAGTACACAAAGAAGACGACAGCAGCAAAGCCGAAGGTGCCTAAGCCCTTTCCTGCCAAGAGCAGGAGCAAAAAGTCCTCCAAGGGAGGTAAAAATCTTACAGGAAACGGCCGAGGCCGTAAACGCTAGGATTGGCGTCCCCCTGCATGTCCACCAGTGGGGGATGCCTACAAAGTTGCGCGACAAGGTGGAAGCAACTCAGGGCAGATACCTGGACGATTTCTGTGATCGGTCAGAGTTATCGCGTCCTGTTCATAGCTTCTCTACCTCCCCTGACAGCGAATCCAGTGTCATTGAGGTCCCTTACTATGGGATCAGTAAGGGGGCAGGCCCTCCGGGCAGAAGTCCAGACCATGTTGAAGAAGGACGCTCTCCAAGAGGTAGTGGACGGGTCCCCAGGCTTCTACAGTCGACTCTTTCTTGTAAAGAAGCTGTCTGGAGGCTGGAGACCAGTCATCGACCTCTCAACCCTGAACGTTCAGCACGGAGACGGCAGACACGGTCAGACTTGCAGTGAGACCACAAGACTTCATGTGTACACTGGACCTGAAGGACGCGTACTTCCAGATCCTAGTCCATCCGTCTTCAAGGAAGTACTTAGATTTTGCCTAGACGACAAGATCTACCAGTTCAAGGTGCTGTGCTTCGGTCTCTCCACAGCCCCTCAGGTGTTCACCAGAGTGTCACCCTGATATCGTGGGCTCACAGGATCGACATCCGTCTCCTTCGTTATCTGGACGACTGGCTGATCCTAGCGCACTCGGAGGCAACCCTTCTTCTCCGCCGAGACAAGCTTCTCGAACTTTGCCAGGATCTAGGGATCTTGGTAAATCTCAAGAAGTCCTCTCTGCAGCCCTCTCAGAAATTGGTATACCTAGGCATGGTCATAGACACCAATCTCCACAAAGCCTTCCCATCAGACAACAGGATAGCAAGGCTGAGGAAGGTTGCAAGGCCTTTCCTCAAACGAGAAGAACTTCAGCCCAAGCGTGGTTACGTCTCCTCGGCCATCTCTCCTCCCTGACCCGTCTGGTTCCCAACGGTCGCCTCAGAATGAGATCTCAGTGGCGACTCAAGTCCCGGTGGAATCAAGGAGACGATTCCCCGGACACTCTGATCTCTCTGGGTCATGCGGAACAGACAGACCTCCAGTGGTGGGTGGCAGACGAGAACCTACGAAAGGGACTGGATCTTCTCGTCCTACCCCCCGATTTGATGTTGTTTTCGGACGCATCAAAGAAAGGGTGGAGCCCCCACGTTCTGAACCACAGGACCTCAGAACCTTCACATAAACCTGCTAGAAATGAAGGCCGTGTTCCTGGCACTTCAGAAGTTCCACCAAGTCCTGGCGGGTCACTCTGTGGTGGTGATGAGCGACAACACCACGGTGGTGGCTTATATTAACAAGCAGGGAGGTACCTTTTCAGAACAGCTATCCCATCTTGCAGTAGAGATACTGAGATGGTCCGAAGTCTACTCGATCACACTAGCGGCTCGCTTTATTCCAGGCAAAAGGAATGTGCTCGCTGACAGTCTGAGCAGAGCGACGCAGATAGTGAGTACCGAGTGGTCTTTGGATCCTCACGTAGCCAACAAAGTCCTGACTTTGTGGGGTTCCCCGACTGTGGATCTGTTCGCTACAGCGTTGAACTTCAAGCTCCCGCTGTACTGCTCCCCAGTCCCGGACCCCAAGGCTCTGGCAAGATACCTCCCAACAACTGTGGGACAACATCGATGTGTACGCCTTTCCCCCGTTCTGTCTGATGAGGAGGGTGCTCAACAAGACCAGAATATCGGTCAATCTATCAATGACCCTGATGTCTCCGCTATGGCATCACGCAGAATGGTTCCCGGACCTTCTGCAACTCCTTACGGAGATTCCGAGAGAACTCCCTCCACGTCACGAGCTACTCAAACAATCACACGCCAACATCTTCCACAAAGCCGTAGCTTCGCTTCGTCTTCACGCCTGGAGACTATCCAGCATCTCCTCACTGAGAGAGTATTTTCGCAACAAGTTGCGGAATGGATGTCTGGACACCTGCGCAAGTCATCCGCAGGGGTCTACCAGGCGAAGTGGCGAGTCTTCTGTGGTTGGTGTCGTGGAATGGGTATCTCTCCACTCGATGCCACTATTCCAGCAATAGCGGAGTTCCTCGTGTATTTGCGGGAGGAAATGCGCCTCTCAGTCTCGGCAGTGAAAGGCTATCGCTCAGCCTGAAGTCTTGCCTTCAGGCTTAAAGGAGTGGACATTTCTTCCTCGCTGGAACTTTCTCTTCTCATACGAAGCTATGAACTTACCTGCCCTCAGTCGGAAGTGAGACCACCTCCATGGAACGTGGTTCGAGTTCTCAGGTCTCTGAAGAGAACTTCTACGAACCATTACGCCAGGCTTCAGATCGCCACCTTACCTGGAAGAAAGTGTTCCTGCTAGTGTTGGCTTCGGCCAAACGAGTCAGCGAATTGCATGCTCTCTCGTACGACATCGCCCATTCAAGGGGATGGGTGGGAGGTAACGTTCAGGTTCGTCCCTGAGGTTGTTGCCAAGACTCAGAATCCGGGAGTGCCGGACCCTCGGTTCGACTCTTTCCAGGTTTCGAGTCTTCGTTCTGTAACAGATGACCCAGACCATCTCCTACTGTACCCAGTAAGGAGTCTGAGGTTGTATCTTAAAAGAACAGCTGCAGTTCGTCCCCAGGTGCAAGCCTTGTTCGTGAGCACTGGGAAAACGAAGAGGAGTGTCACAAGGAATACTTGGCCTGGATTCGCAAGGTAATACACCTGGCCTTGAATCCTGACCCTTCTCCATCATGTTGCCCTAGAGCACATGATGTCAGGAGCATAGCTACGTCCCTGGCCTTCAAGAAAAATTATTCAGTGACGCAGGTCCTGCAAGCTGAGGTGTGGAAGCGTCAGACCACCTTCACAGCCCACTACCTGCAAGACGTGACACACAGGAGGCTCGATACGTTCTCTATCGGCCCTGTGGTGGCTGCACAACAGCTGGTCTAACCTCAGGCTCCTTAATGGACAAGTAGCAGATGGTTGAGGGCATTGTTACCCGGTTTTAGTCTGCGTGAATGAAAAGATCTGTCTGGCCCTTATTCTTTTCTTCATCCTCTCCTCCCTTGGAGAAAGCAGCATCCTGGGTTCTCTGCACAGCTGACCTCAAACCACTGCAGGTAAACCATGCTTCCTTGTGTTCCTAGTATTAAGTGTAATACTGTCATGTCCCCATACCCTGACGAGGTGGTATTGGGAGAGTCCTAGCTTAGAATTCCATCTGAAGAACTCCAGGTCAACTTCCTAAGATGAGTCACTTCTTCACCTTCACACACAGCTTATATAGGCCGCAGCAGTTTCACAGCATGCTAGCGAGGCGCAGGGACTCCTTATTTCCTGAGTACTTACACACTCGAATATGGAGTCCCCGGGCAAAGCCAAAGCCAATATGGCAAGGACTTACCGCCCTTCCTAAGGGTTGAGTCACCCCATGTCAATAGCGCGGTTTGTATTTCAGTTACGGAACAAATGACAAATTCGTAGATAATTTTTATTTTTCCTAACTATACAAACCTTAGCTATTTACACATATTTGCCCGCCAGCCCTGTCCCCCGGGATAAGTCCTACCTCTAACCAAAGTGGAGCATTCACTAGTATGTGTGAGGGGGGGTTAGAAAGCTACCCCTCCCTACCCCCCGCTAACTAGCGGTGGGGTATTAAACCCTCGTTAAAATTCTAATGGCTCTTCATTCAGCTACGCCGAAGTAATAACCCCATGTAAATAGGTAAGGTTTGTATAGTTAGGAAAAATACAAATTATCTACGAATTTGTCATATTTACCTGTATCCAATGTCATTGATCCTAATCCTTCCCCCATAGTGGTAGATCAAGAACCGAAGGAACCTACGATGAAGGATATGTTGTCCGCGATTCAAGCTCTCGGCTTAAGAGTTGAATCACTAGCGGCGGACAAGAACCAGATTATGTCCGAAATTAATTTGCTTAAAAGTTGTCGCACAGGCGACCTATCAAGTGCGAAAAGTTCGGCTAATGTGTTCAGTGTTGTGGAGGGTGCGTCTGCACGATCCTGTCGTTCACCTAGCCTTAGACCTCTTTCAAGCTCCCGAACCCATGGGAGAAGTAACAGCGAAAGGGAACAAGCGGCGTCATCACTCGCGCAGACGTCCCCTCGGGCGTACCTGCTGTCGTATCACAGGTCGCTCACCCTCACCATAGGAAAGGTGAGGTTAGTGCATTATCGCCATCTTCGGATGAAGTTACGCGTGATGAGGTCTGGCGTCAAGCCTCTAGACCTCTTAAGAGAAAAGCAGACGCAGTGGTACAGCAACACAATTCTCTGTAAGAGCCTGGCTGTAGCCATTGGGATACACCTGAGCGTTTTCAGTCCCTTGGTGAGGGTTCTTCCTGCGAAACGCTCTGACGGGAGTGCTGAAATAGTTAAAGGTTTGGTGCAGTCAGATTCGGAGCTGATCCCTGGTTCTGGTGTTACGGTTCATGCACCGCCTCTTCCATCAGACTGGTGTTTGTCTCCCAAAAGTGGGGAGCGATTTGGAAGCGATGAGGAGGGCGAATTTGCGTTGGAAGAGGCTGCACGCGTGTCGCTTAAGGGTGATCCCAAATGGTCTATGCTGTTGGGCATGAAGCAGCAACTCTCGTCGCTTATGCAATCTTAACTGTTGGCAGTGCGGTTGGGCGTCAGTCTTCCGGTTTAGCCGCGTTGTCGCACAGGCGGCCTGTTGATTCCGGTAATGACGCGTTGTTGCACAGGGATCTCCCCGCCGCAGTGTTCAACGACAGGTTGAATTGGATGCGTCTCGTCAGGGACCTGCTTCTCAGCATCGATCGACCGCTCATAGCGCCGAACGTCGGTCTTCCAAATGCGACGACGTTCGCCAAACAACAGAGCGGGCCGCTAAGCGGCAGGACAGAAGCTGACGCGATATGGAGCGCCAGCGTCAGTCAACCCATGACACAGCACGTCAGTCTACTCATGACAGCACACGTCAGTCATCCCATGACTTCGCGCTTCAGTCTACCCACGACAGCACACGTCAGTCAATCCATGACGCCACACGTCAGTCGGCCCATGGCGGCACGCATCAGTCAACCCATGACGCCACGCGTCGGCCAACCCATGACACCTCACGTTAGTCGACCCTTGTTGCCTCGCGTCAGTTGGATAGTATTCCACAAACCGAACGTGACAACAAGCGCAAGGCTAGTGAACGTCATGCAGATGGGAATATTGAACAGCGCAAACGCGCGCACTTCAGCGCTGACGCGTCTACACAGGAATGGCGCCTCTCTGAACAAGGCACTGCTGCGGCGGCTGATTTTCTTTCGGAGGACTAGCCGGATGAGGTTTTCTCCCCGGATGAACCGTTGGACGATATCTCAGAGGGAGAAGAGGATAAACCACCTCAACATTCGGTGGACCTCAAGAAGTTAATGCTGGTCTTTACGGAGTTATTCCCAGACCATTTTACTCCTGTAGCCCCGTGTTTTCCGCCTTCGTAATTTACCCTTGGTAAAGCAGCAAGAGCATCTATGTTCACGAAGATGGTACTGTCTCGCTCCTCTAAGTGGGCTTTAAAGTTAATGGGAGTGTGTATGGATTCGAAGAAAGTCCTTGGCAAGACGTGTTTTGCTTTTCCTCCTGCCAGACTAGCCTCCAAGTCTAGTGTTTGGTATGAGACAGGAGAAGTCTTAGGCTTGGGAGTTCCTGCCTCTACCCAGGGAGATTTCTCTAGCCTAGTAGACTCTTCACGTCGGCTAGCTATGAGGAAGACTAAAGTGTGGTGGTCTATGAGTTCGACCATCTCTTGAAAGGCATGTTCAGGGCTTTCTAAGTGTTTAACTTTCTGGACTGGTCTTTGGGAGCCTTGGGAAGGAAAGTGTTGGAAATGAATGGCACTGACACTAGTAACCTCATTCAATTACAGTGAACCCTCGTTTATCGAGGTAGATAGGTTCCAGACGCGGCCGCGATAGGTGAAAATCCGCGAAGTAGTGACACCATATTTACCTATTTATTCAACATGTATATTCAGACTTTTAAAACCTTCCCTTGTACGTAGTACTGTTAACAAACTACCCTTTAATGTACAGAATACTTAATGCATGTACTACAGTACCCTAAACTAAAACAGGCACAAATATTAAAGGCAATTTTATATCATGCGTTTCCTAAACACGCTAAAAAGCACGATAAAAAATGGCACCCAATGTTTTGTTTACATTTATCTCTGATCATAATGAAGAAACAAACTGGAGGTAGAGCTTTGCTTATTACCCAGACATATTTCCCATACTTTTCCCTTAGAACTACATCACATCTTCCTACTTTAGATATATATATATATATGTATATATATATATATATATATATATATATATATATATATATATATATATTATATATATATGTATACACATATACATACCTACATATATACATACATACATATATACATAAATACATGCATACATATATATATATATATATATATATATATATATATATATATATATATATATATATATATATATATATATTACTGTATATATATGGGTTATGGAAAAAATCCGCGAAGTGGTGAATCCGCGATGGTCGAACCGCGAAGTAGCGAGGGTTCACTGTACAGTAATGTCCTGCATGGACAAGGCAGTTAGGGATGGTTCAAACAAATTGGCTGCCCTATTCACAGACGGAGTTTTTAAGCAGAGGGCAACTATTTGTTCTTTCCTCTCCGTGGGGGTCACTCCTTTTCAGAGATAGGAGTTACTTTTTGCGCTATTCCCTCAAGAGTTGGTAAGGGAAGTTGCCGCTGCGCTGACCCAGAAGGCTACCCATGATCTGGTTGTCAAGACGGCTAGGAAGGTGCTGCCTACTTCATTCCCTTCCCGTAGAACAAAGGAAGTTACTTCGTTTTCACAATCCGCTCAGCCCTTTCGTGGTAAACCTGCTGGAAGGGGTAACTTCAGGCCCGACGGGAAGAAGCCCAAGAAAAGAGGAGCTAAATCCAGTCGAGGCAGAGTCTGACTGCCCTCTCCTTCAGACAGCAGGGTGGGGGGGGGGGCAGGCTGAATTACTTCTGGCAGGCCTGGGAGAGAAGAGGAAGGATGCAAAATCCCATTCTTCTCAAAACCTCCGTTAGCCACAGATCTTATGGATCTCTCGCCCAAATACAGGGAAGGACCAAAGAGGCAAGCCATGCGGCTTCAGATATGTCTCTTGCTAGAGAAGAAAGCGGTACAGAGGGTGCGGGACTTGAAATCGCCAGGGTTTTACAACCGTTTGTTCTTGGTCCCCAAGAGTTCGGGGGAATGGAGGCCAGTTCTGGATGTAAGTGTCCTCAACAGCTACGCCCAGAATTCGAATTTCACCATGGAAACTCAGAAAACTGTGCTGGCAGCATTAAAGAAGGGTGACTGGATGGTATCATTGGACCTCCAGGACGCTTACTTTCATGTCCCAATACATCCGAGTTGCAGACGTTATGAGGTTCGTGTACAGGAAGGAAGTCTTCCAGTACCGGGCCTTATGTTTCGATCTCAGTACAGCTCCTCTGGTATTCACGAAGATCATGCTGAATGTGGCAAGCGTGCTACACTCAAGGGACATCAGAGCCTCCCTGTGCTTGGACGATTGGCTCATAAGAGCCCTCTCGGCCGATCGCTGTTTGAAGGATCTGCAGCTGACATTGAATTTGTCAAAAGAATTAGGACTCCTAGTGAGTTCAAAGAAGTCACAGCTGACTCCATCCCAGAAGATTCTTTATTTGGGGATGGAGATTCAGAGTCGGACTTTTCATGCTTTTCCGTCGCCTGCAAGGATTCAATCAGCTCTCCTAAAGCTTTGTGCCTTTATAAAAAAAGAAGTTAGTTCGGTGAGAGAGTGGATGAGTCTTCTGGGGACCCTCTCGTCACTGGAAAAGTTTGTGTCGCTGGGGAGGCTGCACTTACGCCCCCTTCAATTTCATCTCGGTTATCATTGGAAGAAAGGGGACAGTCTTGACAGGGAAAGTATTCCCATTACGAATCCCATAAGAACACACCTTCAGTGGTGGAACAACGTACACACCTTCAGTGGTGGAACAACGTACACACCTTCAGTGGTGGAACAACGTACACACCTTCAGTGGTGGAACAACATACACAGACTTCAGGAGGGCCTCTCGTTGGAGGAAAAGAGGCCAGACCTCGTGTTGTTTTCCGACGCCTCAAACTCGGGGTGGGGAGCAACCTTAGGGAAGGCAGAGATCTCAGGTCTGTGGACAAAGGAGCAAGAAAACCTCCATATCAATCAGAGGGAGCTTTTAGCAGTGCATTTAGCCCTCAAAAGCTTCGAGAAACTAGTCCTAGGCAAAGTGGTACTGGTCAATGCCGACAGCACCACGGCTTTGGCTTATATAGCAAAGCAAGGCGGGACTCACTCGAAGTCTCTTTACGAGATAGCAAGACCTCTTCTCGTATGGGCGGAGGAAAGGAAAGTTACCTTATTGACACGATTTATTCAGGGAGTCAAGAACGTGAGTGCGGACAGACTCAGCAGGAGGAATCAAGTTCTCCCCACAGAGTGGACATTGCACCTAGACGTTTGCAAGAGACTGTGGCGGATGTGGGGTCGTCCTCTCGTAGACCTTTTTGCAACCTCGAAGACGAAAAGGCTGGAGACATATTGCTTGCTAGTTCTGGATCTCGAGGCAACTCACTTAGACGAATTCCTGTTGGATTGGTCACACATGGATGTGTACGCGTTCCCACCTTTCAAAATCCTGTACAAGGTGTTACAGAAGTTCGTGTCTCACGAGGGAACCAGGATATTCCTAGTGGCTCCTTTCTGGCTGTCAAGAAGTTGGTTCACAGAGATAATGGAATGGATGGTGGACGTTCCGAGAAGCCTACCATTAAGAGCAGATCTTCTCAAACAACCTCACTTGGCAAGAAACCATCTAAACCTCCGAGCTCTACGTATGACTGCCTTCAGACTCGAAAAACTTGCAAGATCTAGAGGATTTTTGAAGGAGGCTACCAAGGCTATTGCAAGAGCAAGGAGGACTTCTACCATCAGGGTGTATCAGTCCAAGTGGGAGGTATTCAGAGAATGGTGTAGAGCTAACTCGGTTTCTTCATCCAGTACCTCTATAGCACAGATTGCCGATTTCTTCTTAGATCTTAGAAATAAGCATAACTTTTCCTCCTCGACCATCAAGGGGTACAGAAGTATGCTGGCAGCTGTTTTCAGACACAGAGATTTGGATCTCTCCAACAATAAAGGCCTGCAAGATCTTCTTAGGTCTTTTGAAACTTCTAAGAGGCAACAACAGGAATCGCCTGCATGGAATTTGGATGTTGTTCTTAAATTCCTCATGAGTGACAGATTCGAGCCTTTGCACTTGGCCTCTTTTAAAGACTTAACCTTGAAGACTTTTCTTGGTTAGTTTGGCGACAGCTAAGAGAGTCAGTGAGGCTCACGCTTTGAGCAAGAACATTGGTTTCCGAGATGGGAAAGCCATATGCTCCTTGCAGCTTGATTATCTGGCCAAGAATGAATGCCTTCCCATCCATGGCCTAAGTCTTTTGAGATTGCTAATCTCTATGATGTAGTGGGCGAGGAGTTGGAGAAGGTGCTCTGTCCTGTTAGAGCACTAAGATTCTATTTGGACAGAACAAAGAATTTGAGAAGCAACTCAGAGGCTCTTTGGTGTGCAGTTCAGAAGCCTACACTGCCTATGTCGAAAAATGCCTTATCCTTTTTTATAAGGCTCTTGATTAGAGAGGCTCACACCCAATGTGGTGAGGCGCACCTTAAGCTGCTCAAGGTTAATACGCACGAAGTTAGAGCCGTAGCTACTTTGGTGGCTTTTAAACAAAATCGTTCTCTGCAAAGCATAATGGATACAACTTTTTGGAGAAGTAAATCTGTATTCGCATCCCATTATTTGAAACGTGTCCAGACTCTTTATGAGGACTGCTACACCTTGGGTCCATTGTTGCGGCGAATGCAGTAGTAGGTGAAGGATCTACCACTAAGCTCCCCTAATTCCTAGTACCCTTTTCTCTCTCTTGGAACTTGTATAGTTTTTATGGTTGTATGTGGAGATTTGTCGACAGTCTTCCGCAATCTTTGATTTGGTCAGGTGGTCATTTTGTTCCTTGAGAGCTCCCCGAACAAGGGTATTAGTTGAGGTCCTGTCAAGTTATAGGTTATGGCACCGTTTGACAGTTCCTAGAGATTGTCAGCCCCCTGGGTGGACCGCTGGATCTCCTAAGGATAGCAGACAGAATGAGGCAGAGAACCATTGCAGTCAGCTTCCTTTTCAGGTACGAACCTCTTAAGTTTGTTATATTTAACTCTTATGTGAATTTCCAATTACGTTGCTGTCTCTGACCCACCACCAAGGGTGTCAATCAGCCATACTTATATAACCAGCGGGTAAGTTTTATATTTGAAAATATTTTCGTAATAAAATAAATTTTTGAACATACATACCCGCTGGTTATATAAGTTATAATCCCACCCTCCCCCCCTCTAGAGACCAAGGGGCATGGAAGGTCTGAATTGTTTGGAATAGTTCGGCCTGCCTACTGCGAGGGCACTAGTATACACCTGGCATATCTGCGATTGCCGTGAGATTTTGAATTTCTGCCGGGCGTTGAGGGATTTTAGCCATTCTTATATAACCAGCAGGTAAGTATGTTCAAAAATTTGTTTTATGAAAATATCATTTTTGATTGTAATACTTTATAGATATACTGTACAGTACACACATACACATATAATAAATTATTACACTACTGATATCGGAAATAAAATGTGGTTTTATTACGAGTTCTTACCTTCGAGACAGACGATAGTGGCTAATGTCAGAGTGTGGAGGAGGGAGGGAGGAAGGAAAGGAGAGTGTCTCTCTTGGACGTTCCATATTAATACTGTTCCATACACATATTGTAACAGCTCGAAATTAAAAATTAAACGCAGTTTAGTTCTTTTTAAGAACTCTCTGTTTCGCCCTCTTAACAGGAACATCGAAATCGTCTTCCGAAGGATCAGGATCTCGGCTACTCGAACTGGGAGAGGGAGAGCGAGACTGCACATCCCGGTTCCACCCTCTCTTCATTGGTCTTGATTCGTAACGCCAATTACATCTGGGAGAACGATCAGGCGAAGACACAAACGTATCCGACACGCCTTTTCTACGGCGGTCAAGAGCAGCCTGGGAGATCGCAACAGGACTGTCTGAGGCGACGAATGACCGAGGATAAGCACCTCTCACCCCCTTTGTGCTTTCTACGTACCTTCTCCCTTGGTCCTGGGAGCTTGGTAGAGGTCTAGAGCTAGGGGTATGACAGATTCGATCAGTCGCCACCTCCACTGCACTTTCACAAGCACTAATTTCACTTACACCCTTACCTTTAAAGGCCTCCAATTGTGCTTTAATGGCCTCTAATTTAGCATACCCAGGGTCATCCGTAGGCACAGATCCTGTAGAAGGGGCAGGAGTTACTTCATTCGGGGATGGAATAACTTCCAAAGAGGTTACAATTAAAGGGTCAATAGATAAATCTAAGCTAGGCTCGCTAGAAGACTTTGACTGATTTAGCTCTCCTAACTCTATCAACCTCAAGTTTGCGCACATAGCGCTTCATAGCTAACCAATTATCATCACTTAAAACCTCGCATTCCTTGCACCTATTATCTAGAGCACATTCAAACCCCCTGCAACCCATACAGATAGTGTGATGGTCAACCGACACTTTCGGTAACCTCACCTTGCAAATATCATTCGCACAAATACGAAAATGAATTTTTTCACTCGTGATAAGAAAGGAAAAAAGACAAAAAACAAAAAACAAACACGAATGCCAAATCCTAACACAGTGTACTTCACCAAAAACGAAGTCCAAAAAGGCGATGAAGGGAAAGCGATCCGAAAAACACTAAATGGCGGACCAACGATGTTGTCGATCCGGCCGGCAGAGATAATCTGAGAAACAGAAAACGGGAATGATTCTAAGTACCACCCTGTAATGGTTGTTAACCATCTAACCACACAACCACCACAAGGCAGTTGCCGTGATTTTCGATTAAATTCTGCCGGAGTCGGAGACTCGGCTATATATATATAACTGCCAGATAAATATTCATAAAACTTTGTTTTATCATAAAAACTCCATTTTTCCTAACAGTACTTACCTCGAACTACTTTCGGGTAATGGCCCACCCTGCCTTCCCCGAGTGTCCCCTGGTATTCTTAGAGACCTTAGCTACCAAGAACTTACTGGAGGTCGAGACCTGAGCAAGCATGCTCTCTGACCCGGGGTTAGCCTCAGGGTGCGTATCACTCCGCTTGAGGTTACCCCTCATAGAAAATGGGTTTAGGGTAAACTACACAAAACTCTGGTCGAATGGGAAGGAGATCCCAGATACTCCTAAGAAAGTAGTTCGAGGTAAGTACTGTTAGGAAAAATACAAATTACTTAAAATTTGTGATACAGGTATTAACTAAGTATTTATCATATTACTTTCCCCCGTCAAAGTCTTATCTCCAAGCAAAGTAAAGCACAGTCACAGGTGTGTGAGTGAGAAGGGTAGCTAGCTACCTCCTGCTAACTAGCGGTATGGGTAGTTAACCCCGCTGAATTCTAATGTCTCGTCCTTTCAGCTTCGCCAAAAGTAATACCCTCATAAATAGCTACAGGTTTGTATCGTTAGGAAAAATACAAATTACTTACAAATTTTTCATGTTCTGCCTCTTCTTGCCACATTCTACAAAATAATCTTCCAAGTATTCTGGAAGTCACTTCATTTTCGGCCAAAATCATCTTGGCATTTATTCCATCGTATCCAGGGGCTTTCCATCTCTAGCTTTTTAATAATAGCTTTGACTTCAAACACAAGGAATTCATTCATGGACACATCAAGGTCTTCCTCAGCTTCAGGTATATGAATCCTATCTCCCTTCATATCTCCTATTCAGTACCTCACGGAAGTGTTTCATCCAACGTTGTCTCTCTTCATCTTCTGTTGTTATAACCGATCCATCTCTCTTTTTGATGGGTATATGCTTCTTCTTTTTTTGCCCCTGTAGAGATTTCATTAATGCCTGCTTATTTTGATTAAATTTATTAGAATTTCATTCCTTAAAAGAGTAATCTTAAAAAACTTAGTAAACAAATTTCTAAGTGTGTAGGACTTAAATTGTGGAAAACGAAGATTGTAGAATAAGGTACCTTGAAATATCGGGAGTTTCATTTATAAGCTGTTTATATACTGTACTGTAGGATTTTATGCTCTAATAATTATACTATGCTGTTAATTTTTTTCAGGGAACATCTGCAGAGCAGGACAATCGATTTAGTAATAAAGACAAAAAACTCATGAAGGAGATGAAGTTTGCCGATAGCTTGAACAAGAAGGTAGGTTTTATTTATTTTATGGGTTATTTGACGAGACAACATAGATTAAAGTCATAATTGAACTATAGGATTTTCTCAAGATAATGTTCTTGAAGTATAATTGAACATAGTTCAACTGCCACGCATGAATGGACCAAAGGGAATGGATGAAAAGGAAAAGGAAGAATAAGTACACAGCTTGGCAACTGGGAAGGAATACTGACATGAGAACCTTCCTGAATGCCTATTGTGTAACCTGCAGTTCATACTCTTCTGATGTACCCATCACAGAAAGGGAACTAAGAAAAGACATACACATTAATATTACTTTTATAAATTAACTAGGTGTGTAGAAGGACTGGGTAGAAGGAATTATGTAGTTGTCATGGGTGACTTAAATGCTAGAGTGGGCGCTGGAGAGGTAGAAGGTGTCATTGGGAAGTATGGCGTACCAGGTGAAAATGTGATTGGTGAGAGACTGGTAGATATGTGTGTTGAACAAGAGATGGTAATAAGTGCTAGCTTCTTTAAAAAGAAAGATAAAAATAAGTATACATGGGTAAGAGTGGCAAATGGAAGAGTAGTAGAAAGGGCATTAATGGATTATGTGTTGATAACTAAAAGAATGTTTGGAAGATTGAAAGACGTGCACGTGTTTAGGGGTATGGCTAACGGTATGTCTGATCATTTTTTGGTGGAAGGAAAATTAGTTTTAGCCAATGAGTGGGGGAATAGAGTAGGTGGATGTAAAAGGGAGGTAGTGAGGGTTGAAGAGCTAATAAAACCGGGGGTAAAAAGTAAATATCAGGAAAGGTTGAAAATGGCATATGACGAGGTGAGAGTAAGAGAAACTGGTAATTTAGAGGAGGAGTGGAAGTTAGTAAAAGAAAATTTTGTTGGGATTGCAAGTGATGTATGTGGCAAGAAGGTTGTTGGAGGCAGCATGAGGAAGGGCAGTGAATGGTGGAATGAAGGAGTGAAGGTAAAAGTGGTAGAGAAAAAGAGGGCTTTTGAAGAATGGCTGCAGAGTAATAGTATAGAGAAGTATGAAAAATATAGAGAGAAAAATGAGGAAGTAAAGCGCAAGGTACGTGAGGTAAAGAGGGCAGCTGACCTGAGGTGGGGTCAGGGATTGGGTCAGTCATATGAAGAGAATAAGAAGAAGTTTTGGAAAGAAGTGAAGAGAGTAAGGAAGGCTGGCGCAAGAATTGAAGAGACAGTGAAAGATGGAAATGGAAGGTTGTTAAAAGGAGAGGAGGCAAGGAAAAGGTGGGCGGAATATTTTGAAAGTTTGCTGAATGTTGAGGATAATAGGGAGGCAGATATAATTGCTGTTGCAGGTGTTGAGGTGCCAGTGATGGGAGATGAGAATGAGAGAGAGATTACAATAGAGGAAGTGAGGAGAGCACTAGATGAAACGAGAGTAGGAAAAGCATCTGGTATGGATGGTGTGAAAGCTGAGATGTTGAAGGAAGGGGGTGTGACTGTACTTGAATGGTTGGTGAGATTTTTTAATGTGTGTTTTGTGTTGTCAATGGTACCAGTAGATTGGGTTTGTGCATGTATTGTACCACTATATAAGGGTAAGGGAGATGTGCATGAGTGTTGAGTGTAGTTGGAAAAGTGTATGGTAGAGTATTATTATTATTATTATTATTACTTACTAAGCTACAACCCTAGTTGGAAAAGCAGTATGCTATAAGCCCAGGGGCTCCAACAGGGAAAATAGCTCAGTGCGGAAAGGAAAAAAGGAAAATAAAATATTCTAAGAAGAGCAACAACAATAAATATCTCCTATATAAACTATAAAAACTTTAACAAAACAAGAGTTAGAGAAATAAGATAGGAGAGTGTGCTCGAGTGTACCCTCAAGCAAGAGAACTCTAACCCAAGACAGTGAAAGGCCATGGTACAGAGGCTATGGCACTACCCAAGACTAGAGAACAGTGGTTTGATTTTGGAGTGTCCTTCTCCTAGAAGAGCTGCTTACCATAGCTAAAGAGTCTCTTCTACCCTTACCAAGAGGAAAGTGGCACTGAACAATTACAGTGCAGTAACCCCTTGGGTGATGAAGAATTGTTTGGTAATCTGTGTTGTCAGGTGTATGAGGATAGAGGAGAATATGTAAAGAATATGCCAGACTATTCAGTGTGTATGTAGGCAAAGGGAAAATGAACCGTAACCAGAGAGGAGGATCCAATGTAGTACTGTCTGGCCAGTCAAAAGACCCCATAACTCTCTAGCGGTAGTATCTCAACGGGTGGCTGGTGCCCTGGCCAACCTACTACCTATTGATTAATAGGATTAAGGATAAAACAGAGAATGCAATCTTGGAAGTACAAGGTGGTTTTAGAAGAGGTAGGGGTTGTATGAATCAGATTTTTACAGTTAGGCAGATATGCGAGAAATATTTAGCAAAAGGTTAGGAGGTGTATGTTGCGTTTATGGATCTGGAGAAAGCATATGATAGAGTTGATAGGGAAGCAATGTGGAATGTGATGAGGTTATATGGAGTTGGTGGAAGGTTGTTGCAAGCAGTGAAAAGTTTCTACAAAGGTAGTAAAGCATGTGTTAGAATAGGAAATGAAGTGAGTAATTGGTTTCCGGTGAGAGTGGGGCTGAGACAGGGATGTGTGATGTCGCCGTGGTTGTTTAACTTGTATGTTGATGGAGTGGTGAGAGAGGTGAATGCTCGAGTGCTTGGACGAGGATTAAAACTGGTAGGCGAGAATGACCATGAATGAGAGGTAAATCAGTTGTTGTTTGCGGATGATACTGTACTGGTAGCAGACACAGAAGAGAAGCTTGACCGACTAGTGGCAGAATTTGGAAGGGTGTGTGAGAGAAGGAAGTTGAGAGTTAATGTGGGTAAGAGTAAGGTTATGAGATGTACGAGAAGGGAAGGTGGTGCAAGGTTGAATGTCATGTTGAATGGAGAGTTACTTGAGGAGGTGGATCAGTTTAAGGACTTGGGGTCTGTTGTTGCAGCAAATGGTGGAGTGGAAGCAGATATACGTCAGAGAGTGAATGAAGGTTGCAAAGTGTAGGGGGCAGTTAAGGGAGTAGTAAAAAATAGAGGGTTGGGCATGAATGTAAAGAGAGTTCTATATGAGAAAGTGATTGTACCAACTGTGATGTATGGATCGGAGTTGTGGGGAATGAAAGTGATGGAGAGACAGAAATTGAATGTGTTTGAGATGAAGTGTCTAAGGAGTATGGCTGGTGTATCTCAAGTAGATAGGGTTAGGAACGAAGTAGTGGGGGTGAAAACCGGTGTAAGAAATGAGTTAGCGGCTAGAGTGGATGTGAATGTGTTGAGGTGGTTTGGCCATGTTGAGAGAATGGAAAATGGCTGTCTGCTAAAGAAGGTGATGAATGCAAGAGTTGATGGGAGAAGTACAAGAGGAAGGCCAAGGTTTGGGTGGATGGATGGTGTGAAGAAAGCTCTGGGTGATAGGAGGATAGATGTGAGAGAGGCAAGAGAGCGTGCTAGAAATAGGAATGAATGGCGAGCGATTGTGACGCAGTTCCAGTAGGCCCTGCTGCTTCCTCCGGTGCCTTAGATGACCGTGGAGGTAGCAGCAGTAGGGGATTCAGCATTATGAAGCTTCATCTGTGGTGGATAATGTGGGAGGTTGGGCTGTGGCACCCTAGCAGTACCAGCTGAACTTGGTTGAGTCCCTGGTTAGGCTGAAGGAACGTAGAGAGTAGAGGTCCCCTTTTTGTTTTGTTTCGTTGTTGGTGTCGGCTACCCCCCAAAATTGGGGGAAGTGCCTTGGTATATGTATGTATGTATAAATAGGTTTTTTAAATATTTAACTTAGCCGGTGAATATATAATAGCTGCAACTCTGTTGCTCGACAGACAAAAAACAGTAAAAACTCGCCAGCGATCGCTATACAGGTTGCGGGTGTGCCCACCAGCGCCAACTGTCGGCCAGATACCACTCTCTCGATGTAAACAAAGACTCGATTTCTTCTCTGTCTACGTGTCGACAAGACGTACTTTACTCGCTGTTGAACCTGGAGTTTTTTCACATCATATTTGGTGAAGTACTTTAATTTGGTTTGAGCTTTCGCAGTACAGTTGTTTTTCTTCAAATAAATCCTTGAACTCTTTTTTGGATCGGATTAATTGTTGATGACTTAGATCGTTTTTTGGAATTTCCCTTGACTAATTCAAAATGGCTGACCTTTCACAAGTTCCCAAGTTCAGAAAATGTAATGCTAGGGACTGTCATAGGCGTCTTCCAAAGGCTTCTCTCGACCCTCACACTGTTTGTTCCAATTGTCGGGGTAAAACCTGTCAATTGGAAGATCGGTGTGAGGAATGCGTGGGCCTTTCGGAATTCGATTTTATCGAATTTGAGAAATATACACGCAGACTAGAGAGAGATAGGGTAAGGAGAAGTTCTTCTAGGTCGGTAGATTTTTCCTCTCCACATGCCCCTGAACCTATTCCTTCCCCTGTAGTGGTTGTTCCTAACCCCCCTCCTAGCACTCAGGAACCGTCGATGGCAGACATGATGCGTGCTATTCATGCCTTGGGGGAGAGAGTTGAGGCCCTAGCAAGTGACCGGAATCAACTCATGGCGGACGTAAAGGAACTAAAGTGCCAAAGTGCCGCGGCGGAAAGTGTTAAAGTGCCTAGTGTTTCTCAAAGTGTTGTGAACAGTGTTGCGCTTGAGGGTTCGTCTGTTCGTGCCTGTCGTCCTCCTAGTCCGGGACCTCTTGCAAGCTCCCAAGCCCAGGGGAGAAGCAATGTCGTACGACTCATGGGTTCGAGAGGCCTTGATCAGCGAACAGACGTTCCCTCTATGGTATCAGGCGTATCTCCCCAAGATCGCCCCTACCAACGTAAGACGAGAGAGCCCATTTTTACCTCGTTGTCCGAAGGTGTTTCTCGTAAGAAACCTTGGACTAAGGTCTCCAGACCTTTGAAACGTAAGTCGGTCCCTTCAGGACAAGTCCAACGTCCCGGTTGTAGCCACTGGGACAGTTCGGACTCGTTGCCGTCATCGGATGACTGCTCGCCGCCTAAGAGAGGCAAAGTTGTGCCGCCTCAGTCGCTCACCCCGTCTGTTGCCGCACCTGCTTCCGTAGACCCTAAATGGGTGTTACTGCAGGACATGCAGTCCAAGCTTGCGTCCTTGATGGAGGACTTCAATGCGGAGAAGGTTGCCGCACCTTCTGGCCAACAACCATCCAAGCGGTCTGTTGTGCGTCCTGTTGACGTTGAGGTAGCTTTCTCGCGTCAACCAGTTGGGGTAATGCCTCCACCGATGCGACCCAGTGTGGGTTTCCAGCCGCACGTTGACGTTAGGCAACGCACGGAGGTGGTTGTTGACGTTCAGGACGTTCATCAACCATCAGAGGTGACTTGTTTTGACGCGATGCGTCAACCTCCGCAACCCGGTATGGTGTTGACTGCACAACCCAGACGGTCTAAACAGTCTCGGGTGGACGCTGTGCGTCCTCGCGCGCCTATGGTTGTTGACAGTTCCCAGACTGTTCAGCAGTTCCATGACGCTGCGTCCGGCTCCGTCACGCATGCACCAGTGCGACCGGACTCGGCGAGTCAAACGTTGCCCACTCCTTTGCCGTTTTCTCATCAGTTATCGGATGAGGAACTGTCAGATGAGGACGTTGCTGAACCACAAGAGGATCAACCTTCAGAACTTGATGAGCCTAAGGCAACTCAACCATCCTTGGACTTTAGAAAAGTCATGGCTGTGTTTAAGGAGTTGTTCCCTGACCACTTTGTTTCTGTGGCTCCTCGTTCGCCGCCGTCAGAGTTTGTATTAGGTGTTCCTGCTTCCGTGCATGCCTTTACTAATCTCGTTCTCTCTCGCTCATCCAAGAGAGCTTTGCGGCTGTTGGGCGATTGGTTAGAGACCAAGAAGAGTTTAGGGAAGACAGCATTTGCCTTCCCCCCATCTAAACTCTCGTCTAGATCGAGCGTCTGGTATGCCACGGGAGAAGTTCTCGGCTTGGGAGTTCCTGCCTCTGCCCAGGGCGACTTCTCAAGTCTTGTAGACTCTCCCCGTCGCCTTGCCATGAGACGCTCGAAGATTTGTCGGTCACCATCGGACCTGGACCACCTTCTTAAAGGTATATTTAGGGCTTTCGAGGTCTTTAACTTCCTAGACTGGTGTTTAGGAGCCCTGAGTAGGAAAATCTCTTCTGCGGACAAGGATGTTTCCTTACTCATTATGTCCTGCATGGACAAGGCCGTCCGTGATGGGTCCAACGAACTTGCTGCTTCATTCACGTCCGGAGTCCTGAAGAAACGAGAGTCTCTATGTTCTTTCCTGTCTGCTGGAGTGACGCCATGCCAAAGATCTGAGTTACTCTTTGCGCCCTTGTCCAAGTGCCTATTTCCTGAAGTCTTGATTAAGGAAATTGCCCTGTCGTTAGTACAGAAGGACACCCACGATCTAGTTGCGTCCTCGGCTCGCAAAGCTCCCCCTTTGCCTACATTGTCTGCTAGACCGAGGATAGACACTCCAGCGTCTCGATTTATCCCGCCCTTTCGTGGCAGAGCCTCCAGCAGGGGAGGTGCTCGTGCCGAAGGGAAGCGAGGGAAGAGGAAAGGATCCAAGTCCTCTAAGGGCAGAGTCTGACTGCCCGCAACTTCAGACAGCAGTAGGAGCCAGACTCAAGAACTTCTGGCAAGCCTGGGAGAAGAGAGGCGCAGATCAACAATCTGTGAGGTTGCTCAGAGAGGGGTACAAAATCCCTTTTGTACGCAAACCCCCTCTAGCGACGTCCCCCATCGATCTCTCTCCCAGGTACAGAGAGGAAGAAAAGAGACAAGCCCTGAAACTGGAAGTGTCTCTTTTGCTAGAGAAGGGAGCGGTGGTCAAAGTCTCGGACCTTCAATCACCGGGGTTTTACAACAGTCTCTTCCTAGTATCAAAGAAGACAGGAGGTTGGAGACCGGTGCTAGACGTCAGTGCTCTGAATGTCTTTGTTACAAAGACGAAGTTTTCCATGGAGACCACAAAGTCAGTCTTAGCAGCGGTCAGAAAGGAAGACTGGATGGTCTCTCTAGACCTAAGGGACGCCTACTTCCACATCCCCATTCACTCAGACTCCCAACCTTTTCTGAGATTCGTCTTCGAAGATGTGGTTTACCAGTTTCGGGCCCTGTGCTTTGGCCTAAGCACAGCTCTTCTCGTGTTTACGAGGCTGATGAGGAATGTGGCGAAATTCCTCCACTTATCGGACATCCGAGCCTCCCTTTATTTGGACGACTGGCTTCTCAGAGCCTCTTCCAGTCGTCGCTGTCTGAAGGATCTCAATTGGACTCTAGATCTGACCAAGGAATTGGGACTCCTAGTCAATTTGGAAAAGTCGCAGCTGGTCCCATCCCAAACTATTATGTATTTAGGGATGGAGATTCACAGTCAAGCTTTTCGGGCTTTTCCGTCGGCCCCCAGAATAGATCAAGCCCTGCTCTCCATCCAGAAGATGCTGAAGAAAGAACGCTGCTCAGTCAGGCTGTGGATGAGTCTGGTAGGGACGCTGTCATCCCTGGAGCAATTTGTATCACTAGGAAGACTACACCTCCGTCCTCTTCAATTCCATCTGGCTTTTCACTGGAAAAAGGACAAGACGCTAGAGGCGGTCTCGATCCCGATTTCCGAAAAGATAAAGTCTTGTCTGACTTGGTGGAAGGACAATATCAGTTTAAGAGAGGGTCTTCCCCTGGCAGTTCAGATACCCAACCACGTTCTCTTCTCGGACGCATCGGACTTGGGCTGGGGCGCGACGCTGGACGGTCGGGAATGCTCAGGTCTGTGGAACTCGAGTCAGAGGAGCATGCATATCAACTGCAAGGAGCTTTTGGCGGTTCATCTGGCCTTGAGAAGCTTCGAGTATCTCCTTCTAGGCAAAGTGGTGGAAGTAAACTCGGACAACACCACGGCCTTGGCGTACATCTCCAAACAGGGAGGTACCCACTCACTGACGTTGTACGAGATCGCAAGGGACCTGCTCATCTGGTCAAAAGATCGAGGCATCTCCCTAGTAACGAGGTTCATCCAGGGCGACTTGAACGTCCTAGCAGATTGTCTCAGTCGAAAAGGGCAGGTAATTCCAACCGAATGGACCCTCCACAAGGATGTGTGCAAGAGACTTTGGGCGACTTGGGGTCAACCCACCATAGATCTCTTTGCAACCTCGCTGACCAAGAGGCTTCCAATCTATTGCTCTCCAGTCCCGGACCCAGCAGCAATACATATAGATGCCTTCCTCCTAGATTGGTCACATCTGGATCTCTACACATTCCCACCATTCAAGATTGTCAACAAGGTACTGCAGAAGTTCGCCTCTCACGAAGGGACAAGGTTGACGTTAGTTGCTCCCCTCTGGCCCGCGAGAGAATGGTTCACCGAGGTACTTCGATGGTTAGTAGACGTTCCCAGAAGTCTTCCTCTAAGAGTAGACCTTCTACGTCAGCCACACGTAAAGAAGGTACACCAAAGCCTCCACGCTCATTGTCTGACTGCCTTCAGACTATCGAAAGACTCTCGAGAGCTAGAGGCTTTTCGAAGGAGGCAGCCAGTGCGATTGCTAGAGCAAGGAGAGCGTCTACCATTAGAGTCTACCAATCGAAGTGGGAAGTCTTCCGAGACTGGTGCAAGTCAGTTTTTGTATCCTCGACCAGTACCTCTGTAGCCCAAATAGCTGATTTTCTCTTATACCTGAGAAAAGGACGATCCCTTTCAGCTCCAACTATCAAGGGCTACAGAAGCATGTTGGCATCGGTCTTCCGGCATAGAGGCTTAGATCTTTCCAACAATAAAGATCTGCAAGACCTCCTTAAGTCTTTCGAGACCACTAAGGAGCGTCGTTTGGCTATTCCTGGGTGGAATTTAGACGTGGTCCTAAGATTCCTCTTGTCAGACAGGTTTGAGCCTTTACAGTCAGCCTCCCTGAAAGATCTCTCTCTTAAGACACTTTTCCTGGTATGCTTAGCCTCGGCTAAAAGAGTCAGTGAGATTCATGCCTTCAGCAAGAACATTGGATTTTCGTCAGAAAAAGCTACTTGTTCTCTGCAACTTGGTTTTCTAGCCAAAAATGAGCTACCTTCTCGTCCTTGGCCTAAATCTTTCGATATTCCCAGCTTATCGGAGATCGTAGGCAATGAACTAGAAAGAGTCTTATGCCCTGTTAGAGCTCTTAAGTTCTACTTAGCTCGTACTAAACCTTTACGAGGCCAATCTGAAGCTTTATGGTGTTCGGTTAAGAAACCATCCTTGCCTATGTCAAAGAATGCTTTGTCATACTTTATCAGATTGTTAATACGAGAAGCTCATTCACACCTGAGTGAGGAAGACCGATCTTTGCTTAAGGTTAAGACGCACGAGGTTAGAGCTGTAGCAACTTCCGTGGCCTTTAAGCAAAATAGATCTCTGCAAAGTATAATGGACGCAACCTATTGGAGAAGCAAGTCAGTGTTCACGTCATTTTACTTGAAAGATGTCCAGTTTCTTTATGAGAACTGCTACACACTGGGACCATTCGTAGAAGCGAGTGCAGTAGTGGGTGAGGGCTCAACCACTACAATTCCCTAATTCCATATCCTTTTAATCTCTCTTGAAATGTTTTTGTTGTTTTTATGGGTTGTCCGGAAGGCTAAGAAGCCTTTCGCATCCTGGTTGATTTGGCGGGTGGTCAAAGTCATTTCTTGAGAGCGCCCAGATTAGGGGTTTGATGAGGTCCTGTTGTATGGGTTGCAGCCCTTGATACTTCAGCTCCTGGGGGTCTGTCAGCATCCTAAGAGGATCGCGGGGCTCCGTAAGGAAGACGTACTTACAAGGCAGAGTAATCGTCTAAGTCGACTTCCTTACCAGGTACCTATTTATTTTGGTTTTGTTATATTGATAACTGTCAAAATGAAATATAAAAACTCTTAGCTTATACGATGTAAACATATTTAACTGGTCTCTACCCACCACCCTGGGTGTGAATCAGCTATTATATATTCACCGGCTAAGTTAAATATTTAAAAATGATATTTTAATTATAAAATAAATTTTTGAATATACAGTGATGCCTCAGGATACGAAATTAATCCGTTCAGGATGCGGTTTCGTATCCTGATATTTTCGTATCCTGAGTCGCGTTTTACATGTAAATAGCCTAATCCGTTCCAAGCCTTATAAAAAGTCACCTTTTCTCTCATAAACACGCTAAACTGTAGTAATAAACATGCATTGCAGCCATTTCTATCATTCAATAATTAACACAACCGTTAAAAACAGCCTAATCCATTCCAGAAACCACTATGAGATTATTCAATAATGTACAGTACGTAGTTATGGCCAAGTTATCCCCCCCAAGCCCAAAGAAAACGGTCCGTTTTCTTTACTACGGTACGATACTGTATAAAAGTTACGGTACTGTATGTACGTAAAGCATTTAGATCAGTGAAGGTGTATTGTTACTGTACCTGTACGTACACCTAAATTAATGATTGATACTGTACCTGTACACTCTGAAAAAAAGGTTACAGTTAATTAGTGTAACAAAAAAGTTGAAACTTACCTTTTGAGTGAGACGATGTCCGATAGCGAAGTCGCGGCAGAGGAGGATGGCATAAGGCAGAAAACGTAACAAGTGACAGACTACGTACAGTAATTTACACACTTAACACATTAACACTTAAACTTTACAAAATAAAAAAAATGGCAGAAATAATTAACACTTAACATTACGTATGGAAAACTATAAAATGAAAGAAAAAATGACTTTAACACTTAACGGTAACATAAAACTTAAAATTGAATTTTTTTTTTTTGCCTTTTTATAACTTTACGTTTTTCTTATTTTCTAAATCTCTTCTACTTCTTCATCACTTTCTTTTTTCTGTTTCTTTTCTTTACTTTCACCTTCTACTTCTTCATCTCTTTCTTTTTTCTGTTTCTTTTCTTTACTTTCACCTTCGTCTTGGCCTACCAATACCGCTGGCCTCTTTAATAAGAAACTATCCATTGAAGCTTGTTTCTGCCTACTTTTCAACACATTTCTAAAATGCGTTAGGCAAACGTCATTGCAGTGTTGAAGCGCACGGTTGGTATAAACTTTTTCTGGATGTTCCTTTTCGACGTAGTCTGCCATTTTATGGAAACATGCAAGAATTTCCTTAATGTCTGCCGTTTTCAAAGGTGCAACATCCTCCTCATCACCGCTAGAGAACTGCTCTTGAACATCACTCACTTGCATCGTCTCCAACTCCTTCAAGTCGTCCGTCGTCAACTCCTCGTGGTGCTCCTCGATAAGTTCATCGATATCTTCCGCGCTAACTTCCAGCCCCATGGACGTACCAAGATGTACGATGTCAGCCACCTCAGACTGCTGAATTGGTTCAGGATCGTCAACGATCTCGGCTTCTCCTCCAGGCTTCCCGAACCCCTCGAAGTCTCGTGCAGAGACAGCATCGGGCCACAGCTTCCTCCAAGATGAGTTTAGGGTACGCCTCGAAACTTCCTGCCAAGCGAGATCGATGAGTTTGAGGCATATCACGATGTTGAAGTGATCTTTCCAAAATTCACGCAGAGTGAGGTTTGTACTCTCTGTGACTTGGAAACATCTCTTGAAGAGATGCTTCGTGTACAATTTTTTAAAATTAGAAATAACTTGCTGGTCCATGGGCTGGAGGAGAGGGGTGGTGTTAGGCGGTAGATACAGGACCTTTATGAAGGAATACTCGGCCAGAAGATATTCCTCGAGGCCAGGAGGGTGAGCTGGAGCATTGTCCAACACCAGCAGACATTTCATAGGGAGGCGCTTTTCTTCCAAATATTTTCGGACAGTCGGACCGAAGCACATTCACCCAATCAATGAACAGTTGCCTCGTTACCCAGGCTTTTGCATTCGCCTTCCACATCACGGGAAGGTTCTCCTTAATAACTTTGTGGGCTTTGAAGGCTCGGGGATTTTCTGAATGGTACACCAGCAGGGGCTTTATCTTGCAGTCCCCACTGGCGTTTGCACAAAAAGCAAGGGTAAGCCTGTCCTTCATAGGCTTATGTCCGGGTAGCCTCTTCTCCTCCGCCGTGATGAATGTCCGACGAGGCATTTTCTTCCAGAAAAGCCCAGTTTCGTCGCAATTGAAAACTTGCTGCGAAGTGTAGCCTTCCTGCAGAGTCAACTCCTCGAACGTTTTAACAAAGGCTTCGGCAGCCTTCGTGTCCGAGCTGGCTGCCTCCCCATGCCGTTTCACTGAATGGATGCCAGTCCTTTTCTTGAACTTCTCAAACCACCCACGAGAAGCCTTAAACTCTGGGGGTTCCTGCTGGGATGTTCCTTCTCCTGCTCCTTCTTCGGCCTGAGCACGCACGAGATCACCGAAAATGGTGGAGGCCTTCTGGCAAATTGTAGTCTCAGTGATGGTGTCTCCTGAGATCTCTTTGTCCTTGATCCACACAAGAAGCAGCCTCTCCATCTCGTCATGCACGTGCGTTCTCTTGTTGGAGAAAATAGTGACGCCCTTAGAAGGTGTTGCTGCTTTGATGGCCGCCTTCTGCTTCAGGATGGTGCCTATCGTAGACGGATTCCGGCCATACTCCTTGGCGATCGCACTTAAACGCATGCCAGACTCGTACTTTTTAACGATTTCAAGTTTCGTCTCCATCGAGAGCATCGTCTTCTTCTTCTTTCCTTCGGCAACATTCTTGGGACCCATGGCTTCAGTAATACGTAATATAATACACTATGTAACGTTATATACAGTCTATGTATAGTAAACACTAATACAGTACAGTGCACAGTAACGAAAGTTTATTAACGATAACACGTGGCGTACGAATGTACTGTATATTAACACAAAGTCAAACAAGCGAAAGCACACAACACAATGTCTGTTAACGATACCGCGGTCGGAACGAAAAGAGAGAGAGAGAGATGAACGCCCGTGCGTAGGCAAGCTGGGATAGTTGCCGACCAATAGGAAAGCAGGATCTTATGGCGTCAGCTAGCGTCTGAGTAGGGAGATAACCAATGGGTGAGCAGGAGGCTGTAACTGAGTCTACCCAAGTTCAAAGTCTGGCGGCGCGCGCTTTTTAAAATTACTCTCGGCGAAGAGTTGGGATCTCGTAAGGTTTTCGTATCCTGAAATTTTATCCGTATCCTGGGGCATAAAAATCTTCGAATCACTTTTCGCATCCTGAATTTTTCGTAAGCAGAAACTTTCGTATCCAGAGGTATCACTGTACTTACCCGGTGAATATATAAATTAAACGACCCTCCCTTCCTCCCCAATAGAGACGCAGTGGGATGAGAAGAAATTGAGTCTTTGTTTACATCGAGAGAGTAGTATCTGGCCGACAGTTGGCGCTGGTGGGCACACCCGCAACCTGTATAGCGATCGCTGGCGAGTTTTTACTGTTTTTTGTCTGTCGAGCAACAGAGTTGCAGCTATTATATATTCACCGGGTAAGTATATTCAAAAATTTATTTTATAATTAAAATATAATTTCATGACAATTTAATGATGTCTGACCATATTGCTTGGTATGTGCAATTGTTCCTACATGAATATAATCGATCAAGCTTGAATAGGAATATGATTTTGGTGAAGCTGTCAATTAGCATTTAAACTGCTGGTGAGTGAAGGGTAGGCCTCACCCATCCTCCAGGTAGAGCAACCTTCACTTTTGAGTTTGGTGCAGCTCAGTACAGACGTACTTTTCTGGTGCCTCGTAGTCTGGTTATTTTAATCTTTTGCCTTTACTTTTAAATTTAAATAATCTGCGGGCATACATTATAGTCATGTTTTAGGGATATTAAAGAAAGAAAGTAATGATATGAGGGTTTTTGATGAATTGTAAATGTGAGAATGCTTTCTGTAAAGACCTGCTGTTATCCGTACAACAATATTATTGACCATCCTTATTTGTTGGGTTAGCTAACCAGACACACCCACAAAGAGCAAAAATATACAATTGTTTGGTGCCCTAGGGTGGGTCAACTCATAACCCCTTGAATCACAGACCACTGCCGACGCGTGGTTGACTATCACATGGTATTGTAGTTCATATTACCTTTCAGAGATAATTGTACATCATTAACACAGCTTCAGTACAAGGTAAGATGACGCGTAACATGAAAGTCCGCACAACACCACCTTATGTGTATGAACAAAACACTGTTGTTCCTATCTAACAACACTCACTGATACTGTAGTGTATATTACCGTAATATATGGACATTACTAATACTGTACTACAATATAGCTGTATGAAAATTATGATAGGGTATAATATACTGGTGCAGTTGTATTATTCATTATGAAATTTTTTTTAGCAAGTATAGAAAATATTTTAACTATTCTGTACTCTGTTCTTTGTATGTGTGCATATTCTCGTTAGTGTCAGCATAAAATCAGCTGATCACAACCAAAAGGTATAACAATTTCACTTTTTTTTTTATTGTTGACTCAAAAATTGAAAGTTGAGGTACAAAACTGCATTAATAAAGCACAACTAATTTTTTAAAAATCATGATTGTTCCAACACGGAGTACTTACCTCGAACTACTTTCTTAGGAGTATCTGGGATTCTCCTCCCAACCGACCAGAATTTTGTGTAGTTTACCCTATCTCCGTTTTCTATACAGTGAGCCTTCGCTACTTCGCGGTTCGACTATCGCGGATTCACGACCGTGGATTTTTTTCATAACGCATGTATATACTGTACATATATCGCAGATTTTCCGGAAATTTCGAAAATAGCCGCGATATATGATGACCCCAAATATTTCGTTAATTCCATTAATAATTAGTAATATCTGCTCTTACTGATGGTTCATTGCATTACATATGACATATAATTCACTACAGAAAGAAATAAAACATGAAAAGAGAATGTGATCATACGATGATTCAGTATACGTAGTAAAATTAAATAGAACATGAAACGCAAATCAGATGCAGTCTGACTTTGTCATATTTGAATGGTGTAAGGCTGCTGATGGCTACTACTACAAATGTACAGTGAACCCTCGTTTATCGCGGTAGATAGGTTCCAGACCCGACCACGATAGGTGAAAATCCGCGAAGTAGTGACACCATATTTACCTATTTATTTAACATGTATATTCAGACTTTTTAAAACCTTCCCTTGTACGTAGTACTGTTAACAAACTACCCTTTAATGTACAGAACACTTAATGCATGTACTACAGTACCCTAAACTAAAACAGGCACAAATATTAAAGACGATTTTATATCATGCGTTTCCTAAACACGCCAAAAAGCACGATAATAAATGGCAACCAATGTTTTGTTTACGTTTCTCTCTCTCTCTCTCTCTCTCTCTCTCTCTCTCTCTCACTTGTCTGTATGACTGAGTTTAACAAAATTGTCTGTGTTATTTTTGCATATTTATAGCGATTTTTCACTTATGTTTCGAGATATCGAACGTCTGGCAGAAATGGAAGGCATTGGTAGAGTGTAGTTGAACGAAATCTACTCCTACGAGAACAGAAGCCAGAGTTTTCAAAGACGTATAGAAGTTATAATGCATGTGTTTGTTTACTTGAAGTTCGTATGTACATTGTGTTTTCACAACGTCCTCGGGAACTTTATAGCAAGGCCAATGTTACCTAAGGTCATAAAAAGAAAAAATAGTCAATCATTTTTCCAAACAATTAAGATATAGCGGTCTTTAAATGATGACGTCATCCTTACTGCGTCGTCTGCATGACTGAGTTTGACAGAATCGTAGTCTCTCTCTCTCTCTCTCTCTCTCTCTCTCTCTCTGAATTGTTTAAAACTGCCATTTATACTAAACTAACAATGTTCAACTCTCTCTTAGAATCAAATAATGGTTTCTCTCTCTCTCTCTCTCTCTCTCTCTCTCTCACTTGTCTGTATGACTGAGTTTAACAAAATTGTCTGTGTTATTTTTGCATATTTATAGCGATTTTTCACTTATGTTTCGAGATATCGAACGTCTGGCAGAAATGGAAGGCATTGGTAGAGTGTAGTTGAACGAAATCTACTCCTACGAGAACAGAAGCCAGAGTTTTCAAAGACGTATAGAAGTTATAATGCATGTGTTTGTTTACTTGAAGTTCGTATGTACATTGTGTTTTCACAACGTCCTCGGGAACTTTATAGCAAGGCCAATGTTACCTAAGGTCATAAAAAGAAAAAATAGTCAATCATTTTTCCAAACAATTAAGATATAGCGGTCTTTAAATGATGACGTCATCCTTACTGCGTCGTCTGCATGACTGAGTTTGACAGAATCGTAGTCTCTCTCTCTCTCTCTCTCTCTCTCTCTCTCTTGAATTGTTTAAAACTGCCATTTATACTAAACTAACAATGTTCAACTCTCTCTTAGAATCAAATAATGGTTTCTCTCTCTCTCTCTCTCTCTCTCTCTCTCTCTCTCTGTCTCTGTCTGCCTGTGTTTCAAAATCTCGTACTTCTAGCAGAAATGAAGGCATTGGTAGAGGGTAGGTAAATGAAAACTACCAGCTACTAGAACATCAACCAGAGTTTCCAAAGACGTATAGAAGTTATAATGCATGTGTTTGTTTCCTTAAATTCATGTCTCTCTCTCTCTCTCTCTCTCTCTCTCTCTCTCTCTCTTTTTTCGAAATCTCGTACTTCTAGCAGAAGTGAAGGTATTGTTAGAAGGTAGGTAAATGAAAACTACCAGCTACGAGAACATCAGCCATAGTTTCCAAAGATGTATAGAAGTTATAATGCATGTGTTTGTTTAATTAAATTCTCTCTCTCTCTCTCTCTCTCTCTCTCTCTCTCTCTCTCTCTCTCTCTCTCTCTCTCTCTCTCTCTCACACAGAAATGAAGGCATTGTTAGAGGGTAGGTAAATGAAAACTACCAGCTACGAGAACATCAGCCATAGTTTCCAAAGATGTGTAGAAGTTATAATGCTTGTGTTTGTTTACTTGAAGTTTGTATGTAGATTGTACTTTCACAACATCTTCGGGAACTTTATAGCAATGCCGATGTTACTTAAGATCATAAAAAGAACAAATAGTCTATCATTTTTTCCAAATAATGATACAGCGGTCTTTAAATGATGACGTCCTCCTTACTGCGTCGTCTGCATGACTGAGTTGGAGAGAGTCGTAGCTCTCTCTCTCTCTCTCTCTCTCTCTCTCTCTCTCTCTTTTTTTTTTTTTTTTTTTTTGAAATCTCGTACTTCCAGCAGAAATGAAGGCATAGAGGGTAGGTAAATGAAAACAGAAAGAACATCAGCCATAGTTTCCAAAGACATATAGAAGTTATAATGCATGTGTTTGTTTACTTGAAGTTTGTATGTAGGTTGTGCTTTCACAATGTCCTCTGGAACTTTATAGCAATGCCAATGATACATAAGGTGATAGAAAGAACAAAAAGTAAGTGGAAAACAAGAAAGAACCAAGAAGAGAGGGGAACATGAATAAGAGTACAAAGCTGAAACCTGCTAACTGAAACACTGGCAACAATGAGAGATGCCTGGCAACTCGTAACATAGGAATAGTAAACTGAGGGTTCAAATACCTTGTTTAGGGTGCTTTTATGTAGGAATAAACAATAAAAGTTATCATAATAATATTATCTTGATTTCTTTAAGAAAAGAAGCAAAAATTTTTTGCAAATCTTTGGGAGCTCATAACTCAAAAACATACTTATTCAGACTTGGGTACATTTTTCTCACTTATTTGTTGTTCTATGATATAGAGAAAGATATCATTGAAAAGAAGAATAAAAATTCCACAATTCTGTCAAGCAGAATTTTAATTTTTTTTTTTTTTTACTTTGTTACGATTATTTTGCGTCTAGACGAGGAAAAAAAATCAAAATTTGTAAAAAAAAAAAACAAAAAGGAAAATAAAATTTCCGGTTGACAGAATTGTTCGGTCTATAAAGTAGTTTTTATGGTATTAGATTCAATACACATGGTGTTGTTTGTATTAGTGGGGAAAAATGTACCTATTTTTATTTTTAATCATAATTTTTGCTAATAAATCAGTTTTTTTGATCAAATGACTTGAAATTTTCATATGATGAAGGTATCATTTATGTCTAAAACATTTATAGAAATGGTGTATTTTGGATCATTAGGAAAAAAAATGGCGGACGGACCCCTTAAAACTCAAACAGTTGTGAGTGGGTGGGTCTTTTCTTAGTATTATTGATGGGCGCCATAGTGAGTATAGAATGTGTTATTTAGTGTTCCTCAGGATAGAGGTCTTGGGCCATTACTTTTCATACTATATACACATGACATGTGGTTTGGCATAGAAAACATGCTTGTTGCATTTGTAGATGATGCTATTATCTTTGCACCAGTTCCATCTCCTGAATGTAGATCTGGGGTTGCTGAATCCCTTAATAGAGATCTCTCTAAAATTAAGTGCATGGTGCAAATTATGGGATATGAATGTGAATTGTAACAAAACTCAAAGTATGATGGTAAGTAGGTCAAGGACAGTGGCTCCTCAACATCCGGATATCATCATTGATAATGTTTCTTTAACTCTGACTCTTTTGAAATTTTAGGTGTGATTCTTGACAGCAAATTTACTTTGAGAAATAGATCAGATGTGTCCCTTCTTCTATTGCACAAAAATTGACTTTTTGAGAAAGTCTTGTGTAATTTTTTTTGATGAGCAATCTAATATGTAGTAGTGTCTTAATTCTTTCATTCTACCTTGTTTCGACTATTATTCTCCTGTTTGGTCTTCAGCTGCTGATTCCCCTCATAATTTATTGGACAGGAACTTACGGTCTATTAAATTTCTTATTCCTGATCTAGATCTTAATCTCTGGCACCGTCGTTCAATTAGTTCGTTTTGCATGTTGTATAAGATTTTTCATAATTCTGACCATCCTTTACTTTCAGGTCTTCCCGGAAAGTACCATTCTATTCGTAATAATAGGTATGGAGTTAATTCTAGTAGTCATGCCTTCATCATGAGGCTCAATACTACAGAGTTCAAAAGTTCCTACTTGCAGCAAGTTGTTTATGTTGAACAGGCTGACATAAGTGTCTTTTTACAGTTTATATAGGAAATATCTATTTTAATGTTGTTACTGTTTTTAAAATGTTTAATTCTAATCCTTCATTTCTTCTCATATAGAATATTTCTTTAATTTCTTTTCACACTGGGCTATTTTTTTTTCCTGTTGGAGCCCTTGTGTCTAATAGCATCCTTCTTTTCAAATGGGCTATTTTTTTTCCTGTTGGAGCCCTTGTGTCTAATAGCATCCTTCTTTTCCAACTAGTGTTGTAGCTTAGCTAGTAATAATAATAATATTAATGTATGGTCAGTCTGTAGGGCATTGTCCTGCTAACTAGGGCATTGTTTATGTCTATTCTCAAGTGTTTAGCGGTGGTAAGAATCAACACACTCGCACATCTATCAGATCTGTGTGTATTGACGGGGTAGGATTTTTAAATCATCTAGTATGGTTATAGGGCTTCATCTCTCCTAAGGCTGTGTCTCCTATTAAATGACTAGGGTTTTGTATTCATGTAGGAACAAATTAAAAATTTAAAGGAGTAATTTATATTTTTCCCAAGTACAGTATAAACCTGGGGTCTTTGTTTCACCTCTTGCCCCAACCACACTGCAAGCCATAGGTGAAGGTCAAATGGTTACTTGTGTACTGGCACAGGGGAAGTCTTCCTTGTTGCTACCCAGTAACTACCTAGATTTTGTTATAATTTTTATTAGCCGAGCTCCAGCCAAGCTGAAAACCTACTCCTTTTAAAGGATTCAGGTTTTGTATAGATAGGACAAATGTAAATTACTTTTATACTTGTATTTCCATACTTTCCTATGGAAAGTAATAGTTTCCTGACCTCTCAACTTTACTTAATGTAGTTAATCAGGTTAGATATAAGTTTAAGTAGTAATCTGAATCAAGTTCTGTGTTGTATTTATGCCAGCACTCTCGGCCCTCTATTGGTACGTGGCAGGTGGGCAATAAAAGTTTTTTTTATTCTGTCGGAAAGTATAACATGTTACTTTTCAAAGGTAAATATTAAGATAATTGATTGTGTAAAATTCTATTATTATTGCTAAGAAAATTGTGAAACTGCTATTTAAAGCCAATCAGTCCACTGTACTGTAGTGGATCTTATTGCAAAGCCAAACATTTGATTTTATTTTTTGCATGATATTTAGTATTATAATTTATTATAATTCTTTTGCTGTTGTGATTGAAATCTTTGTGTATTGCAGGTGGATATGACCAAAGTTCGTTTGGAAGTGGTTAAACCTTGGGTCACAGAAAAAATTACTGCCATTTTAGGCATTGAAGATGACGTCGTTATAGAATATGTGTTCAACCAGCTTGAAGCAGAAAAGGTGAGCCTTTCATCCAAGGGAGTGGATAGACGAATGTTGATGCAAGTGGGAGTTTGTAGTTTTTTCTTTCCTGAATATCAAAATTCAGTTTTGTTTTTCCAAGATTTTAAGAGGAAGAGTGAGAAACTTGAGTATGCCTGCTGAGGTTTCATACTTTTAACCTCCAGAGAAGAATCTGCTGTGAGAGAAGTGTGATTGGTAATGCGTTCTTAGTTTCTGTACTTTACAACAGATACATTGTTTGAATTTAAATTTAATATTCTCTGACCATGACAATCTTTCCTGGTAATCAGCAAGTTATGCCAAAGGGGTATTGGTCCATTGAGACGGAGGCGCCTCACCTATGCTCCGCCCGCAACCCTAGGATACGATCCTGCCCTCTGCCTGACTGGCCTCATATATGTGGGGCTGGTCCATGATAGCTACTTCTCCAGGTTCTTTCTAGCAGGGGTTTGAACAGCCTTGTTCAGATACCTTGCGAGTGAGGACCACGGGGACTCCATAAGTCTTCTGATGCTCAGGTTAGCAGCCTGGGACCATCCGAGAGGTACATCACTACACTCAGCAGGTGTTTGGGTGTAGTCAATCCTGAGGCCCTCTAAGCCTTGGGGTTTCATCAGCCTGGAACTTGCCTGGAATCATCTGGGCTCTTATGGGGATTCTGGGCACTCATCAAATCTTCAAGCTAATCTGGGTGCCCTGCCTGGAATTATTTGGAAGAAGTCTGGGCTCCCTGCCTGGACTTATTTGGAAGAAGTCTGGGCTCCCTGCCTGGACTTATCTGGAAGAGGTCTGGGCTCCCTGCCTGGACTTATTTACAAGTAGTCTGGGCTCCCTGCCTGGACTTGTTTGGAAGAAGCCTGGGCATCCGGCCTGGGCATATTTGGAAGAAGATTGGTCCTCTTTGAAACCTGGGGCTGGGACCTGAACTTCCCATGGAGTCAGATCGCCTTCACAACGTCGCGCATGGAAGCCTGGTGCCACAAATTAGATACCTGGTCCAAACTTCATAGACCTTGGCTACCTGGGGTCTTCCTATCAGTGAATTTCAAGAGGGAGACAACTAGGCCATGCATTTGCCTGGAGCATGACTGTTGCAAGCCACTCGCTCCGTATCAGGTTCTACAGCTGCTGTCTTCTCACAGGTGGCCTCTGTGTCACAGTTACATTAAGGTACAGAAGTCTCTAGACCAGAATTGAAAGAACAGTCTAAGTTAGCCTTCAACATAAATCTCAAAAAGAGGATTTCAGGTGTACTACTGCACTTAACAGGCTTGACAAGTTTATACAGTATTCACATGTGCTAGAAGAGTGTTTTGTACTAGATTTATAATAATAGTTGCTCATTCATTGAAAGGTTGAAAATACATCACATCACAATATAAGATTAAAAGTTGTTTTGCATTTTGTCTAGTTTGCAATATTTCCATTTCCTTTATATTGTAAGTTATTTTTTTAATATTCTCAAGTTAATGAGTGGGCAATTATTAAATAGGTTTGTCCTGTTCCTGTGAACTGTGAAAAAAGTAAATATTTTTGAGAGAAAAAAAAACTTAGTTATACAGTAAGTTGGTCAGATTTCTATGGTAGTTATAGACCTTTTAATGTTGGCCTGTCATTCAAATTTGATTTTTGGAGCCAGTTATGATTATCATGTTTTTCAAGTTTAATTTACTTTGCTTTACAGATACTTCTTTTTTTTTCAGAAAACTATTGCTCAAACTATATCTTAGGGTTCTTTTTTTATTTATTTATACAGTATATAAAAGTCATTGGTAAAATTGAATAAATTATGAATGAATAACATGGTAAGGCTGATTGAGACTATATCATTAGTACTCAGAGAATACATTCATTTAATTAATTAATTTCACCATTGCTGCGTACAGTAGTCTTTCATCATACCATGTGCATCAATGTTCTGGTTTTCTGAAAGCTAAATGGCAAAATCTGATAAGTAACAATGACCCAGTATTATAGCCTACATTTAGAACATTCAAGATATACCCTAAATTTCTAGTCTTATATAGCCTTTACTTACGATTATCCTTCAATTTAGGATATTCTCGGCCAAATACATTCCTGTGGAATAGTTGGTCTGGCAAGAAGACATTATAATAATCCTGCTGATAAGTAACAAAAGTTTTACAAGCTTAGGGGCTATTGTACTAGTAAAACAAATGCCTTGAAGGAGTATAACCTTTAATCTAAAAAAGAAAAAATCATCTTTGCATTTTTTGTAGTCCAGTATTCTTTTGAATTTGAGAATTTGAAAACATATCAATTGGCATAAAGTTTGCAATGCCTAGAACTTATAGGTTTTGCCAATAAGATGGCTGTATCTACTTATGTTTCTGGGGTATAATTTTGGATATGAAACCAATATTTAGTTTTGCTGATAGAAAATACTTTTCTTTTTTAAAGCTGAGAATACTTGTGGGGTATGCATTGCTTCTCAGATTTACCACTACTTTAGTATTGATATGTAAGATTTAAATTGCAGTAATTAGTATAGTAATTGTAATAGCATTCATATTTAATAATATTCACTTAATGGGCCTAGTTGTGTTTGGGAATGCACTTGATAAAGGCTTTAGAAACCTAATTTTTTAATAAATTTGACCTCTTAATATGATCATCAAATTTGGAAAAAATGCCAGACAATTATACTACAGTATATTTTAAGCAAACAAAAATAGCCTCAATATACCTTAGATTTATTTACTTTTTGTAGCAAGCCTCAGTTGGAAATATTTTATGAATATATGATTAGGTGAAGCTTGGTATGCTAGAAAAGATTAAAGATTAAATAAGACCCATTGATAAAAGGTTAGGGAATGTGTCAAAATTAGGAAAATTTCTTGACTGCTGAGATATTCTTGTATAGATAGATCAGGGATATTTCTCACATGGGTGATATTGTGTCTATTTTTTAGTTTGAAGACTTATTGTATGTTTTCTCTTGGAGCTATTGCTATACATTTACTGTACTTGTATAAGACTATTAAACCAAAATATTTAAACAATTCTGAAGTAATTGTACAATGCACAAACCTCTGTATTTCCTTAAGCATTACTGTTCACAGTATAACCAACTATCTGAGAGTTAGGCTTTCTTAAGAAAAGGGGTCCTTGTGCCAGTCATCCAAGAAGAGTATCTACAAGCAGTATTGTGCAAAATGCCTGGTAAGCACCTCTATACTTCTTTACCATTCCCCTTTAAGATGGTCAAGTTGCCTTTGTTGCTGGTTGTGGGCATGTACACATAAAATACTGATTGAAGTAAATACGTTCAGATGAGGGAAAAACCACAAAAAAAGAATTCTGAATTTTGAAGAATTTATTGATATACAAGAAAGGGTCGATGTAAATGCCATAAGAAGACAAGGTGGGTCTTAGACCTTAAATTAGCTTAGGGACAATGATTGATACAAGTATAGCAGCCTCTCAAACATATCAGATACATCAGAACTTTGACTTTGATGATTAACTTGACACTATGTTATAGTCTGCTCTCAAATATCTTCAGTATAACCCACATCTAACACTACTTTCATGTAATGTTCAGCCTGAACTACTTTTATTTTGCTCTTTACACTGAATTTTAGTGATTTATGCAAAACTGCACTTCATCTGAATAAAGTAACATGGCAAGAAACCAACAAAATAAAAGTACGGAAATTTGATAAGGTGAAGTTTGCTGATAAAGTGAAGTGTTGTCAGTGATTCTTTACTTGTTATATTCTCACTTGCAAGTACTTTCTATGTCCCGTTTTGGCTGACTTTATCCATAGTGGTCAGGTTCCATGAAGTACAAAAGTTTTAGAAGTTCTTGTTTTTAATTTTGTTTTAAACTTCATTTAGTCAGAATGTTGAAGAGCAGTTCTATTACCCCGTACTTTGCAGTAAAATAAGTTTTCACATTTGAATATAAGATTAAAGGGATTTTTTCTCCTGAAGAGGATAATTTTATTGGACTGGAAGCACACACGTGCCAGGCCCCCTTTTTGTATTTTATTATATAGCCTCAAGCTTGAAAAATACCCTGTAATGAAGATGCAAACTCTTATTTAAAAAAAAAAAGGAAATTGATGCAAACTCTTGAATTAAATAATTTAGATAGATGCAAACTATTCTTACATTAAATAATCAAGAAGGCAGATTGATGCAAACTCCTCTTACAGTAAAGAAGGAACGGTGCAATCATTTTTTCAACAAAAAGTACTATCTCTCAGGTAAAGACCCATTGTGTTGTGAGCAGCAATGCGAAAGTAAAATAAGAGGTTATTTTAGTTTTTATATTTCGACCATTAGAAATTTATGCATGTACAACACGTTCTATAGATAAGAAAAAGATGTGTTCCAAGAGTGGATTCTTAAATAAAAAATTTCCAAAGTCCAACATGATTAGTCTAGGTATCCATCTCATAACCTCTGCCCACCTACCCAAGGTCTATTGTTAATGTAGCCTACAAATGCACCGAAAATTCACGCAGCTATTAGTTCATGCAATGCTTTTAGAAAAGGGGATTTAATTTGTAAGGTATTTTGGAATTGTGTGAATAATTTCTAATTTATTGCCCACAGGTTCATATCTTTGAAAGTATTTATGTTGAGACTTGATACATATAATACTTTAGTTTATTCCTTCTGTTGCCATTTTAAATAAGTGCTTTCAGGCCTGCAATTCAAAATTACATATCTTAAGTTGTTATGGATGAGACAAGATTTTAATGATGGTAACTAGACTAATATCATGGGTGTTACGGTATATTCTAGTTTGTTGGATATTTATCAAGGGAACTTTTAACAAAATAAAAGAATTGACAGGCTCATTAAAAAAAATGATTGCTGGAACTTCTTGTCAAAAAGTGTCTCCATTTTGATTGTTTTTATTGTGAAGTTTTTTTTTTTTCACTTTCAAAGGAAACATCCCAAAAGATTATAAACTTAAGGGAAGCCTCTACATAAAAGAGAAAGGTTAGAAAAAATTAAATTCAAATTCAAAGAAAATTTATTTTTAATATATCACAGTATGACTGTTCTTTACCTCATGTTGGTCATTAGAAAATGGTGGAACAGATTACTCAGAGTTATGAGTCAATCTAGGGTTAGTTTATATGGTTAGGTGGGAGATTTATTGTTTACTTGACAGCCCTTGTTAAACCTAGTGCATTTTTCGCTGGCTACAATTCCTTAGAGAAAAATGCATTCTGTGTATTTGGGCTTTCTCTAAAGTTTACTGTATATAATAGGTATGCCTTCCTGTTGAAGGGTAAGCCTAACAAAGTTATGGTACTTTGCATTTTAGGAATGCTATATAAAAGATTTATGTCCGATATCGAGACAAAATTTAAATTTTTGTATGTACGTAATTGTCAGTTACATTACAGAAATGCATACTAGTTTCATTTGTAAATGATATGTCAGAGCATAGTTCTACATAAGAAAGGAACAAACTTTATTGCTTAATACAAAGAAGATGCGAGTTCATCAGATATGTTGTGAATAAAATTGAATTTTGGTCTTGACTTATTCACATTGTTAGATCCAAAGACCAGGTTATTAGTCTAATCAGAAATCAGTGTTATTTAAAAATTGTTTAACCTGTGACCTTCTTGAAGGCCATGTTTTTTCTGAATAGAAAGGTAGATCAGTTAATGAACCCTACACTGTGCAGTGTAACCATTACATATGGTCATTACAGCATCTCATCAGCTGTAGCTGTACTCTATTATGTCTTTTACTTTACCATATTTTTCTTCTTTCCTTTCTTTATCTTGCTGTATGGCCACCTAAATTTTTCTTCAAAGTGCAAGTGTCATAAACCTTGCACTTCTTGGCTTCTGTTGAGGCCCACCTCTTTGACTATAGGAAACCTAAACCATTAACAGTTTTGTTATACAAGTCTACTTTGAAAGAATCTCTCAAGTGACTTCTAATGGGGATTTAGATTTGTACATGCTTGAAAAAATCATTCTGTCCTTCACTTGCAATGGTGGTTGTTACCAACTCCTTCAGACCCCTTGTCACTGATAAAGTGAAATTTTTTTTGGTCAATTCTGATAACTTCTTATTGTAAAGGAGCTACTTTGAAACGACATATGTTTAATAGACCTATCCTCCAGAGCAAGATTTGGTGAACTTGCAGCATCTTGGCTGCTCATGCAGGTGTCATACCATTAACAAAATCATATTCTACAGTTGTACCTTGATGTTTATTGGTGTTAGGTAAAAAAGACACTCATTAAAATTCGGGGGGGGAGTTAGGTAGACATGCCCGCTGATGTTGAATATTCATGCTACTCCCATAACATTCCTAGACCACCTATTTCCTGATAGAGTTAAAGAAGATTGCGTATCTTTGCTGTGAGGGCTAAAAGATCAAAGCATCAGTATTCACACTTATATAACAGCAATGCAGGACAGAACTTGAAGGGAAAAAATGACCGAGTCCAAGGCTCCATCCAGACAACCAAACATTGTTCGGCGAACTTTGTTTCTCATCGAACAAAATTCGGTAAAGGTCTTTATGCTTGCGTCCAAACCAAGCTCTCGCTGCTCTACTGTCATCAGTTGAGGAGCAAGAGGGATTGTCGTATGGGTAACGAGAAAATGAACATTCGTACACAAATAAAATAGAAAATTCTCTTGTGTATTGTCGCTGTGTGCTAGAAAAAAAGGAAGGAGAAAATTTTGTGGATACTACAGGAGTTATGAAGTGAATTTGAACTAGATTTTATGAATTACCGGAGAATGGATCCAAATACGTTTTACAATGTTATCAAGAAACTGGAACCTACTATCACCAAACAGGATACAATTATATAGAGTTTCAATACACATTACAACAAGGATTTCCGAACGGAGATTGTTAAAAATTATATTCGAAACTTGCAGAGACATCTATGAAGGCCCAATAAGAGATTTCTTTGACTTGCTCATTTGCCGCATTTCTCGCCTCACGTTTATTTTATTCACCTGTTCTTCAATAACATTATTAATATTAGTACCCAGAGTTATTTTAGAAATTGCTGCAACTCGTCATTCATTGTAGATTGCGCCAACATAATGTTGAAACACGGGTTCATGCATTGGCAGCCCATAAAAAATTACATCACCATCTTGATTAGCATCAGCCCTCAGTCCTTCATGTCCCAAAGGCGAAAGGGTGCTATTTATACAACTATCAAGTTTAAAGATGCTTCACGGGACCAATAAAACTTTGACAAGTTTTAACATGAAAGTGGAGTACTGTATTACAAAATGGTATATCATTGGCAAGAAACCTAACTTTGTATATCAGACAATGACATCTCCCCAGCTTGAATCACATGTGAGCACAGCTCTTGTTACTTCGGTAATGATACAAAAAAACCCATACCGAACTTTGCTTGCTGCTTCTATGCTTCTGACGTTACTTGAAACAGTTCGTCGAGCAAAGTTTGTCTGTGTGGACGGAGTCTTAAATATTCTCCGCACATAAGACCATTATTAGTGTTCTGCTATAGAATTTGAGTTCTGTCTTTTATTTTTTTTTTATTTTTCTTTATAACTGAATTTTTTCACTTGTGTCATTTCTGTGTGTCCTGTATTATTTATATATGATGATGATGGTTTGAAATGTTTTATTCTAAGGAGAGCTGGATTGTCGAGACTGATACTGACACACAATCAAATTTTCAAGCCTGTATGCTATAATTTTTTGTGTCATCTCAATTTAGTTGCTATCCTGTTTTATCTGTTGTATAATTGTGAAGGATGTATGTTATTCATTGTTATAGAACTATGAATCCTGGGAGTATCCAAAATTATCCATAACAAATATGGATTGCTTCCCAGCGAATACATGCAATAAAGTTCGCAAATGTTAAGCCATCAAGTTTTAGGGACAATAGAGTGCTTTTCTGGTTGAAAGTTCCTTCTCCCTCCTGATCAAGTGTCCAAAAGCATCTCAATTAAATATACTCTGAAAGTTAATAATCTTGAATTGTTGACTTCGGTGTCATTTCTTTTGGAATTCTCTCTTTTATCTTTCTTCCTTTGTCTTTATTTTGAGTGTTCATCACTCCTTTAGGATTAGGCCCAATGTTCTGTTTCTACATGCTTATATTTTATGGTTCATAATTGAGCTGCATTTCATCGATGCAATTGATTTGTATTAATTTCCGCAAATAAGATATGGAGACACTTTTCAAGATTGTTCTGATAAATCATTACTTAATTTCAAATAACCAAGTCTACTAAATTTTCATAATTTTCATAATTTTTTTTAAAGTGTAGGCTTAAGGGGGTTGTCATTTTATATTCTTTTCTAAAAAGATTATATTCTGAAAGTTGAAAAAAAGGCTGTTCTTGGAATCAATGAACTTTTATTATTTTTGTTAGAACATTAATCAAATAGAATAACGAATAACTCAATGGTGTGAACGTCTTAATATTTTTGCACTTGATCTTTGATATTTTGTTACAGGGAGAGAGGGAGAACTCCTCTTGCTTATGTTAGAAAATTTTGTTTCATTTTTTATTTCACATTATTGTACTTATTTAATGCCTGGGAAAGTTAAAGTTGTAATTGGGAAAAGAACAAGTTTTTGTTTTGTGTTGGCTTTTAATCAGTAACATGTTGGATAGGTTGTATTTATTCTATGAGACTGGTACATTTTGTATTATTCTTTGTTTTCTGATACAACCAAAGTTGTGAATGAAATTATCAGTCTTGTATTTTGAGAAAAATTATGTATTCTAAAATACTTCTACAATTGATAATTTTATGCAATGTTATTTCCTATTTAATGTAGGATTAATATATTGCTTGCTTATTAGTTCAGCAAATGCTGTTTTTACCAAATGTGTCAGAAGTTGATTAGAGAAAGGACTCAATACAACCACTTGGTTCTTTAGCAATGAATTCATGAACATATCTGTAATGATCCTCATAACAGCATATGCTTGGACTGATGATATAGCAACCAATGTGTAACTTTCATCTGTTACTTGTTAGCAACTGATGTGTATCTTGACTCAGCCTTCTAGGAGGAGTGGGGTGGGAGCCTAAGCTACAAGTCATCGTTAGTAGTGGAGTCTGTGTGCGGCTTTCACAGGTTTGGTGTAATAAATCCATGTAAGGTCTATGATAGAAGTGCGCTCCCTCTTTCGCAGGGATCACGACTTTTTATGAAGCCTATATACGGGTACTCTGGGTTGAACGTTCAAGTGATGAAATAATAGATCCTAACCTCATTACTTACTTCATGGGCATGATCACACACTGCATGCCAGCCAAGGTCACTTAGTTATTTCTGTTAACGTTGTCTTTTAACGTAATGAGCAAGTTTTAAATTGTATACCGGTACCTTCCAGATTACAAATTACTTTTCGTTAATTAAAATTCCAGTTGCATATATTTTCTTTTTATAAGTTCTGAAGTGATATTGTAAATTAGTGTTATACTGTGATGCATGTTCAAAGTGAGTTTGAAAAGTTTTGATTTCTCTGTATTGGTTATATCAAGTTTTAGATATTTAATGTTCAAGATAGTTTTGTTTAATGATAATGTATTTGCAAATTTGATTGATTAATATCCTAGACACGGCTTTAATGAACACAAAATTAATTTTGTCGCTATTGAGATATATTTTAGTGTCTTAGATGAATGTAGCGAAATACTTGATTTACTTACTGCTGAAGACTCTAACATTGAAATTTACAAAGGTTGGGATTTTCATTTACTAGAAAACACAGGAACCTTTATATGAGTTTTGGGTGAAGAACATTTCATATCCAGCTCCTTACAAATGTTTGTATTTGAATGTTAAGACACACGGAGTAGAAGCAAAAAAAAAATTTCCTTCTGGAAAAAAAGGCATATCTAAAGATGTTCATCACAGTAGTTGGAAATGTGGTGTTTTTGTAATTTTAATCAAATTTCAAGTTAATTGGCCAAATGTGGTTAGAATCAAATTGAATATTTGTTAGATGATTTTCAAAAAGGGATATTGATATTTTTTGCTTGTTGGTGTATTTTTTTTTTTATCTATTACAATATCAAATTTTGCAAGTAGCTGAAAAGATGTTATAGGCAGTTTTGTATTTTCTTTTCTAGAATCCAGATCCCAGAAAAATGCAGATCATGCTGACAGGATTTCTTAATGGAAAAAATGCAAGAATATTTATGGGTCTTCTGTGGGATCTTCTGCTCTCTGCGCAAGCCAGTCCCTCAGGAATTCCAAAACAGTTTCTAGACCAGAAAAAGGAGGAATTGAAGAAGAAAATGGTAAGAAGGGTTGCTTTCCGTTGAGTACCTTATTATAGATATCTGTTCTCCACAATACTTTTTGAAATTTCTGCTTTTATTAGACTTGCTCCAGATACTATTGTTTTTTTAGAAATTTTGTTTTATTTTCTCAATTTCAGGAAGAAGAAGAAAGAGTCCAGAAAATACAGGAAGCTCGACGGGAGAGAGACAAAGAAAAAGAAAAAGAAAAAGATAGGGACAAGGAACGAGATCGAGATAGGGACAAAGACAGGGAAAAGGATCGTAGAGAAAGGTTTGAAAATGGTCACATGCTTTATATAGTACATATTATATTTATTGTTCATCCCTATCCCTGATGTTAACATATTTTTTGCTTTCCCCTTTTGGTATCATTCTCTGTCCAATTATATTCACATATGAGCCACACATTTCCACTTGCACTACTGCTTAGCAGCCTCTCTGCTTGTAATTCCATCAACTATTCTTTTTCAAATTATCCATTAGTTCAAGTTTTACTTCAACAGCGGTTACTACCACAGGACCCTGAAGGGGGTACCACATACAACATTCACTGAAAATGCTTCAGTTATGTTGCTTTCTGTCATGGGCATAATGAGTAGAAATAAGTCGTTGGTTACATTGATTAGATTTATAATAATGATTATCATAATTTCTGCAAGCTTTCTGGTGTTTGACACACCTTCCAGTCATGCATCAATCATATATGGCTTTCTATTCTTCGCATACAGCAAACCATTCAAGTATTCATGCCAGGGACACCAGATTAAATTTGCTTCATACATCAGTGTATTTTTCCCCCTCAGGTCCATTTACTTATTCTTTTTAATTTTACTTCCCTGAGAAAAAACTTTTCTCCATAAGTATCTGTTCATACACTCAATTGATATTTTAACTAGTTTTATTTGATGTTTGCAGGAGAAGTCGTAGTAGAGACCGATCATCTCGTGGCTCACGCCGAGACAGGTCCCGCTCCCCACGTTCTAAGGATGAGAAAAAGGATTCCAAGAAGGATGCCTCAAGGTGATTCTCTTTCTCTTTTTTTTTTCTTTTTTTTTTTTTGCAAACATTGCAGTTAGGAGACGAGGTGGGGATGCTTGATGTAAACCAACTTTCAGGTGATAAAATTTGTCATGTATTAAGATATTACTGATTTTGTAGATTATTTCAACCTAGTTAAATACGTTTCTGGTATTTTCTCTCAAACACTAAAACACTTCCTCCCAGGACATTCTTTCACTTAACTTAAGTCAAAAAGTTCACATCAGAGTTTACAGCTTCAAATTAATGTTACCCCTGCCGAAGCCTATTCTGGAATAAGTTTCTACAAAATTGTGCTGAGTTTCTTACATTTCCCTAATTCACTTGAAGCAAGAGGTTTGTCACTCAGTTCCTCCTCATTAGATGAAATTTCCTCCATTCTCTTGATGCTGCACCGTATGCAACTACGACAGCTCTTTAGTTGTTAGCTGCTCTCTATGTTGATGGTGTCCTAGTCCATTTTCAACCCCATGTCTTTCCTAAGGACACAATTCAATAGTCAACTGCCTCCTGCATTGGTTTGAATCCTTCAAAATCTTGTTCAGGAATGCATTTAGGTTACAGTTATTGAAAGCAGAATTGAGTGTTTTGATGCTGATCCTATCCCAGGTTTTGTCGATGATTTTGAGACCGTTGACAATATGGAATTCCTCTTTCCAAAACACTCAAGAGGATGGTTCCTTTGGTGACCACCACCTTACCATCTTTCTTAATCATCTTGCAGACAATTGTCATATACTGTTAACTTTATAACACACCACAAAATGTCTTTATGATGAATAATAGAGATGGCAACTAGATAAAGAACCCAAGGTCATAACTCAACAAGAAACAGTTCCAAAGACACTCACACGAGATGATAGTTCTACCACTGCTGCTCAGAGATTGGAATAGTCTAAGGCTCTGAGCAAGGGAAGGGGGGTTGGTTGCTAGGTAATGCAAGACAAAATTGGCTGGCGTAAGGACACCTCGTTACTGATTTATGCACATCGCGTAATAGTCTCGTTTTCTGTAGTACTAATCCAATAAAAATGTTCATAAGACTCAAAATCTTTGCTCGCAGACCAATGTAATACTTTTAATTCAATTCCAATTCGTATGCTTGTATTAGAAGTTCCTTCCAACCCGTGGTACTACTGTACAGTACATTTATTCAACTACTGTAATACTTTTCTTTCCCTTTTGATACTCCATTCATCTACTTTAGACTCTTGTACTGTAGAAGTTAGTTGACTTATTCTTTATTAATGACTTTTGTTACCAGAGAAAACTTGAACTTCCTTTTCAATTATTTTTAATAGTGTGCATTACCAAAGGAATTTAATTATGCCCAGTGACTTCTGTGCTCAGTTAAACTCTAAGTAAAGTATGTAATTGTCAGGGTTTGAAATAGATAACCGGTCATTATTGTATTTAGGATAACCTGTGTTTTGTATAAAATAGTTTAAAATTTCTTTTATATTCATCATACTACTTGCCTTGTGTGCTCTTGTTCGATTCATAGTTTGTGAATAATTAAAATAGCAAAAGTTATAATTTTTTAGATGGGAGAAAAAAGA